>NC_071991.2:58517500-58820530 GCF_028885655.2 Pongo abelii
GCAAGTGACAGGAACCTATGAATGATATAGCATAAATTGCCAGAATACTCATACCGCAGTTTGAGGCTTTTTCCTACATCTTCAGTGTTTCTGAGGCGAAGGAGTTTTAAAGTGCTTGAATTGCATGTTTTGGGAAAGTGGGTGATCAGATTTTATGCTCTGAGCCACCCCGTATCTCTCCCCAGTTAGAGGGGGTAAAGTATCAGCTGTTTCTAGTCTCAGAAATAAGCCAGTCATTGTACTTGCAAACTAAGGGGCATATTCTCATTGAGAGCATGGGGATTTACGCACATAATTACCATTAATGCTAATGGCATTTATGTCTGTACAGCCCCACACATCAAGATGAGAATATATTTCCACGTCTTCACGCTGTGAAAGTCCATTTAATATCATTCATTTTACAACTTATTTTTAAAGATGATGTCCATATTCTGTCATGGCATACATATGCCTAGTTAAAAGTAAATGTGGGAAATATTGGGAAGAGATGTGATAGCTAAACTTGTTCATGTAGATGAAATATTGCTGAACTCAGATCCATTCATACTCTTTAAACACAACGCTCTATTCGGCTTTGAAAATGCTGGCACACTTTTCATACTGCTATAAATTTGTCAGCCTAATGGGACATTTTGTAGATGTTTTCCTTTTTAAGTGCTTTAACAGGAGTAGGTATTCCATTGATCCAAAAATCCAGCTCAGCGTTTCATTTCTTAGAGATGAGAATCATACATTTAATGTCTTATCAGAAATTAAGTGGTAGATGGTACCCTTCATCTCTTCAAGGAAAGAAAATTTTCTCCCCACCGAACTCTGTTCACATCTGGCCACTCCCAGAGTGGCCTCTGGGAACATCTCGAGAGTGGGGCATGGTTTGCAGTTGGAGACATCAGTGGTCATCAGAATCGGAGGCTGTTCCCTCTCTTCATTGATTATGTAGTTGTCTTTATGCATCAGGCCCAGTAGCCTATTGAAAGGTGTCTTCATGTCTATGCTGGCCAAGCAAATTCAGATCCAGGTCTTGATTTATCTTTCCAAGGACTTTGGCCATTAAAAGAAAATAATGGATCTATCCCGACTGTCTAGTCTCTGAAGCCCTGATCTTTTGAGCAAAACAAAAGCAAAGGGGCTATGCATTTATTTATTTTATTTTATTTTTTTGAGATGGAGTTTTGCTCTTGTTACCCAGGCTGGAGTGCAATGGCACAATCTTGGCTCACCGCAACCTCCGCATCCCAGGTTCAAGTGATTCTGCTGCCTCAGCCTCCCGAGCAGCTGGGATTACAGGCATGCACCACCACACCTAGCTAATTTTGTATTTTTAGTAGAGACAGGGTTTCTCCATGTTGGTCAGGCTGGTCTCGAACTCCCGATCTCAGGTGATCCGCCCGCCTCGGCCTCCCAAAGTGCTGGGATTACAGGTGTGAGCCACTGCACCCAGCCGGGGGGTTCTGCATTTAAAGCACAGACATAAGAAGGGGACAGGAGTGCTGAGGTCTTTCCTGAGGGCACCCTTCAGGTCTCCTCCATAGGTATACATAGCCTCCTCTTGGGGAAAGAGAAGAGCTTTATAACATCTCAGAAGGCTAAATGAACTAAAGATGCCCAATAGTGCCCAGCCGGGTGACCTCAGGGAGGCCACTGGACCTCTCTGAGTCTGTTTTCTCACTGATAAAATTGAGCAGAATGAATACTGAGTGTTTTACCTAATTGAAACTTTATAACCAGTGCCACGTTGTATTTGGCTTTTATAAGTATTGGGATTACAGTGAATTATAACGAATGACCAGAAGGAAATACTGGTTTCCAAGGGTTTAAGCAGATGGGGAGGAGAGACTGCTTTAACACAACACATTTGTAGTACAGATAAGATATAGTCTCACAGCCTAATACCCATGCCCACCCCTCATCCTGATACATGATTACATTGCATTCAACTTGGTGACTTGTCTATTAGCAGCTTGGCTGCAGAAGCTGCTGTCAGTGGTGTTGACATTAAATTCCATGGGGCAGAAGGCAGTGGGCCCTTTGGGATGGAAACTGTCCCAACTGTACCATCTTTCCTGGCATGACCAAACTGGCAGGCAGGGATTGCTTTACCTTTCTTGCCCAATCACCAACATTCTGTGGGCTTTTTCCTCTTAAGCTCACCATTTTTAAAATCGTGTTGATCACATAATTCTTTTTAGCCCAAAGGCATTGCCCTCCAGATTTCCCTGATTCTAGTAATATGTTGTTTTTACCCAGTGCCCTAGATGCTTGTTTTGTAAGTTCATGGCTCTACATATAGTACAGGTGTTTTGTAAAAGACCATTATTTCATTTTAATAATGTGAGTTATCTTATTCTCATTTTTAGAAGTAGGGCTACTCTAGCATTAATTCACCAATCATATGCATCAGCATTGGGCAAGGACTTGGGGATAGAGTTGAATGAAACACTTCCCATGACTTCTAGGTCTAAAATAGTTAACACTCGTATAATGTTTAACAATTTCAAAGGACTTCTATCCACATTTTCTCGTGTGATTTCCACAATAATTTGGCAAGGGAAGCAGAGCAGATGATATTATTTCCATTTCAGAGAAAAACTAGGCAATTGTTCAGACTCCCATGGGTTAACAGTGTTGAGTGCCACCTCAAATTCTTCTGGCCACAGACCTCTTGCTCCTACCTCTCCACCATGTGCCTACCCAGAGCCATAGCCAAGACAAAGTATTCTTAGTAAACCCTTCCCGATGTGTTCTGCTTCTGAGATGCATCTAATGCTGTGAGAGACTAAAACGATGGTGATTGGAGGAGCTGGTTAAGGTGTTTAACCCAAGTCTCCCTATGCCATGCCTATTGGATTGGTGCCTCCTTTGGGTGATGAGGCAAGGGCAGCCCATCCACTGCCTGAAATTTCTAATCCAGTTGTATACTTTCTTGAACTTAGACCATTGAAAAATACCAAGGTCAGAACATGATTGAAGAACCTTTTTCCTCTCTTTTAAGTTACCACAATTATATGATATTGTTTTGCACTGAAGAAGGTTCTCTTAAAAATGAGGTTGAGATCCCTAAAGAAATTGCTTCAATCAGCAGCAGGGCTTAATGACTGTTAATGGGAAGTGGAGATAGGATAGTAAGTGTTACTTTGATTAATAAGAGAACTGCAGAGAATTTAAATTGTGCCACTGATGGATTATTTTCTTCAAGCTTGATAAGCACTTCTCATTTGTTCTTAAATTTGGTCAATACTGTTAAAGGCAGCAAAATGAAGTATAATTAATTCTATTACTGCTACTCAGACCAAGTGTTACTAAGAAACAGATTATGATGCCAACAACAGTGGGAGTCATAGTGCTGACAGTTTGATTCTTTGAATACCTGTCATTGCTTATTAACCTGAAAGAATGAACAAAATAATTCTGTATTCTGATTTTGAGATATCTAAAACCATTTTTTTTCATCTGTGTGTGTTCCACTGACCATAATACAGGAAATATCAATAAGATGATCAACTAACACTAAAATTATCCTGTATTGGAAGTGTAGAGAGTAAATAAAAGATTGAGCTCATGTATCAGTTAAAACATTAAGAGCCGATGCTCATTTTGAATTAATCACTAAGAAAATGGGATATTGATTTGATGTTGAATGGCTGTTGAAAGCTGTACATATTTCCTCTTTTCCAAAGATTCTGCCCCATATTAATAAGCCATGCTTTTCTTTACTTTTCCTATTAAATTTATTCAGAACTGTTGATATGCAGATGACATTTAGAGCAAAGACACTTTATTTTAGTAGACAATTTTATTTGCTCTGAATGCTAATGCCTAGGACACTAGACAGACCCTTTCCCTTGTTTTCTGCAAACAGCAGGATGCATCAATATTTTCAGAATAGGCTTTTTTTCTTGACCTCTTTAAAATCTATCCCTATCTATTTATTTAAGAGATACAAATCACTCTATCAGTCATGCTAAAAGTCATGGCTGAATGTGGGCTGATATATACAAGGTCTTACCTACTAGTTTTTAGCTTCTTAATTCAGTGACTCTTAGCCTGGCAGTTCATACTCTGAGTCATCTCTACTTACTTCAAGGAGTGCTTGCAGGCCTTAAAATGAAAGAGATTAATTCCACTTTATTTTTTGAAAGAAAATATGCAATACATCAGTTCTGTTTCACAGAAACCACTAAATAACAGCAGGATTTTACAACTTCAGAAAAACTGAGCCTCAGACTGAACATGTTTCTTTCTGTTCACCGTTTCTAATTCCAAGTGTTGCGTTTCTTCCAAGTGTATAAAGTTACTAGGTGAGTAATCTAGGGTTAATATAAAATCTAAGTATGGTTGGTTAATAGTGCAGTTATAAACTTTCTCTGAAGTTCTAATTCCATTAATAAAAAATGTAAACCTTATCTATTATGAATTGAGAACCAATTATTTTGCCCAGATGTCCCATAAACATAATTTCCGAAGATGGGAAAATTATAGGAAGAACACTTCAGACCAGAACGTGAAAGTCAAGCCATGCTAGAAGAGCTTGTCTGCAGAGCATGTCTTTGGAGACAGAATCCAGGGTATGAGAAGGCGCCCTGAGCCATCAGACTGCCAGTAGCCCTAGTTCTGGGGGTACTTCTGCTACTGCACAGCGCAGAACAACCTTGGGCCAGCCTCTTGATCCCTGTGAGACTAAGTTTCCTCCTCTGTAAGGTTAAAGGTTGGCGCAACTGATCTCCCAGGTTCTTTCACCCCTAAAAACACTGGTCTTTGAGTAAAGCTTGTGCATAAGATATTGAGATGATCCTTTTAAAGCTGTTTCTTCAAAACGATGTGGTCTGTGGTCTGTATAGACACTAGAAAGGCCGGCTGTGCTTCAAGCTCATGTTCTCCCAGTGTGGATAATAATTCATTCTTCAGACGTTAAGTGGCCCCCACCACATACCAGGCTTGTGCTCCATGCAGGACATGAGGAACCCAGGCTTGTTTCTGCCCTCAGGGAGCTTCCTCGCTGAGGGTAGGGGAGGCAAATGACAAGTGCACACACCAGCATGTAACAGAAAAGATTCCTTCAGATAAGTCCACTGAAGAAATGCAAGCCAAGAAATGTGATCAAATATGGTCAGAGAAGGGCTCTCTGGCAATGGGAAACTGAGAGAGAAAAAACTAACCAGCAGAGGTGGGTGAGGGGAAATGGAAAGGATAATTCAGCCTTCCTTGCCTGAGTGCAGAAAGAAGCATGACATGTATCTGCATCGTCTTAACACCTGGTCAGTTTTTCTTTCTTTCTTTCTTTCTTTCTTTCTTTTTTTTTTTTGAGACAGAGATTTGCTCTTGTCACCCAGGCTGGAGTTGCAGTGGCGCGATCTCAACCTCCGCCTATCAGGTTCAAGCGATTTTCCTGCCTCAGCCTCCTGAGTAACTGGAATTACAGGCACCTGCTACCACACCTGACTAATTTTTGGTTTTTTTAGTAGAGATGGGGTTTCACCATGTTGGCCAGGCTGGTCTTGAACTCCTGACTTCAGGTGATCCATCCACCTTGGCCTCTTAAAGTGCTGGGATTACAGGCATGAGCCACCGCGCCTGGCCCAGTTTTTCTTTTCCATTAAATATACTTGAAATGTGCTCCTGCTAATTCAAGAAAAACCAAGCTGAGAAACAATTGTTTCCATTGCTTTTAATCCAGTCATTCCCAGCCATAGCAATTCGAGTCATTTTGACTTTGGTTTTCCGAATTACTGCAGACAATTCAAGTTTTAAAAAACTTCAACTTGGATTATTTCCATTCATACTGTATCTCTGTGTTTGCCCAGAAAATTTGGTACAACGTATGACTTTAGAATTACTGTATAATGCTCAGAGGTGTGAAATGCCATTTCGAGTAATGCCTTTCTTCAGTTAATATAGATAAATATTGATGGCAGGCAGCAGTAAAACAAGTCATTAAATTCTTTAGTGCAAGTGTGTCCCACATATTGCTGCAAGCTACAGAAATCACACCAGACTCCAAGAAAACCACTGCCTGTGATTACAGAGCACTTATATTTCCAGCTTTTGCATTCCAGATAGGAATACAAAGGAGTTTGGATGAGTCACGGGGACCAAGAACCAATGTAAAGAGACAGGGAATGGGGCTTAGATTGCCCTGCTGGTCTATTCTATCCACTGTTCTTTTCTCGTCCACCCTAATGAATTCCTGGATGAGCCAGAAACCTTTGAAAAATGGCTATCAGCTACAAATGGGAGGTCCGATGCTCTGAAAACAAAGAAACTTTAAACTGGTAACCCTATAAAACCAGCTGAAGATTTGGAGGAGCAATAAACCCCTTCCTCTGCTGCTGTTTTGATGATTTGGCATCCGCGGCTGTCGTGGTGATGCAGAACTTGCTTGGGTTTCACAGAAGCATCGGGGTGCTTATAGGGCCAGATAACATGTTTGCTGTCTGAGTCTTAGGATGAAAAATGAAAGGAATTGTTTCCTCATTTGATAATGCCACCCTCAAGGATTCCAGCCTGGTATAGATTGTGAAGCTCCACAGCATGGTGAATGCTTTCTTCAAGGTGTTTTTAATGGGCCCTGGGTTGTCAAAGACACCACTCATAATGAGGCCGAGAGTCCCGCATGTGGAGAAAGCTCTGTAATGAGGGAGGAGGACGATTTGTTACAGTTATGTGGTTACTTGGCCATAATATATTTTTGAGGCTTATTAAATCATATAAAATTTCAACTCACACTGTAATATTCTATAAAAGATAGAGCACACAGAAGTAATAAGTATGACAACATTTCTTTCTTTATGAATCGTACTGTTGATTGCGTTAACACTGTCACATCCAGCAGCAGGGTTATTTATGTCGGGACAGTAGTTTTCCATCTCCAACTTAATTTTGTAAAAGTTAATTACAAATTAGAATAAAATAAATGCAGTTATGGAAGGCAGGGAAGTGCTGAAATAGGTGTTATTGGGGAAAATATTTACGCAGGCTGCTGCTCGTGGAGATCATTGTGCTGTACCTAGCGGCTGGCAGGGCACCCCACACCACACCACCCATTTGTTGGGTAAAGAGAAGCTCTTGGCTTTCTCTACCAGAAAATGAACTGTTCTTGGAAGAACATAGGGTCTCACCTGTCATCCTAGTGAAACTCCTCCCTTTCCTAGTCTGGCCACTAGGGTCCAGACAGGTCACAAAACTTGCCGCAGTCACCAGCAGGATCATTACAGCACGAGGATGAGAATTCAGGGCTCTTGACGCTAGGTCAGTCAACTTTCACTTCACTTAAATGTGGATGTATTTTCGTTTCTGCCTTGAAAGTGCGGGAAGAGGAGGCTTAAAGGAGGAGGAAAGTTTCTCCAGATTTCCTCTCAAGACAACCGTGCCTGGGGAGATGGAAAATCGAAATACACGTATCCCTTAGATGGGGACCTTCTCAGATGAATTCCTCTTCTGTCTTGCCACTGCCATTGGTAGCTGCGAAGTTTCTTGGACAGACTTCCTGCCAAAGCAACCTGGCAGAAGGGTGGGTTACACCGCGGCAGGCTTCACTCCAGCCAGCCCTGACCCCAGAGAGAAAGCACCAGAGAGGACAACCAAAGTAGAAGTGGTAAGCGCTCCGGGCCTCTGGATAGGAAACCCCGGCCCTTCATTTACTTCCCCAGTCGTTTCTCCAGTGTTCAGTTCACTTTCCGCTGGGACTCACTCAAGTGTGTCTGTGCCTGCTCAATGACACCCGCTTACTTTCCTCCACATCCACTTCGCTCTTTCCAATCAAATGTGCTCTCTCTTTTCCTTCCCGTCCTCACCATCACACTTGACCCATTCTGGGGGTCTTTTGAAGTATCATGATTGACTCACTAGGTGAAAGACTTTTATATTTCGTTTTTAATCGAGCAAAAGTGACTCTAAATTTGTTAATATTCTTTAGGTTACATAGGACAAATTACAGATAAGTGAATCAGTAATGAAATTTGTAATGAGAATTTCTCAAGTATGAAATGGCGCAAGGAAAGTTAATTGCGGGATTTTACAGCCATTATAGTTTATATCATAAATGCAAAAATGACTAGGGCCATTTAATTACAGTAGGAACACACTAAATTTTTATGGAGTGCCATTTTGTTAAAGAGATACTCGGAGCATTAAGAGCCAGTACCTCCTAATAGTGGGTCCAGGTAGCTTTCGAAACATCAAATAAATATGCTATTGCTACAAAATTGTTCCTTAGATACTATAATTGACACAATGACTAATGAGATGGGTTTATTCTCACAGCTTCATGCACTCAATTTACAGTGTCTGAAAGTTATTTTTTTCTGCCATCCATAGACCTGGAAGGAACTAGAAAAATCCCTCTTGGAAAACACTATCTCTGCTGCTTCTCTAATTAACCTTCAAAAATGCATTTTGAAATATAGAAGTTGGTGCCTGGCATAGAAATTGGATTGTCTCAGAAAAAAAAAGACCCAAGTGCTAATTTGTTCCTTATTAAATATCTGACATGTCAAAATTACAGGCAGTTAATGTTTTGGA
Source organism: Pongo abelii (assembly GCF_028885655.2). NCBI lineage: Eukaryota > Metazoa > Chordata > Mammalia > Primates > Hominidae > Pongo > Pongo abelii. The sequence continues at coordinate 58,526,021 of NC_071991.2, forward strand.
GCCTTTCAACAGGGCTCAGGGACAGCTCTTCTTGCAGGCGAGGCTTAGTAGGGCAGTTGTGGGTACCAGTTCTCCCAGGAATTAGTGCCCAGGCTGCCTCTTCACACCCCCACCTCCCATCCAGCCTGGGTTCTGTGGGCATCAAGCCCCCTTTTCTCTAGGGGAAGGAGGCTGTCTAAGGGGACAGACATGGGATTCTGTGCCTCCCCATCATTGTGAGCTTGGGGGATGCATCCCCACCTTACCTTCTTACCCCAGGCCTCAGGAGCGCCCAGAATGGAAAGATTTCATGGGGATTAGCGTTGTATTCACTCAGGACCCATGAGAATATTTCAGATTATTCTGGAAACCAACGGTGTCATCCCCACCTTCCATTATTCAGTGAAGTCCTGGGGAGGAGACTCTTCTAAACAGTATTCCTTTCCCCATCAAAAACAACTGAAGGACATGTGTGGTCCCCGTGTTTAACCAACGGAGCTGAAATTCAAGTACTCTTGATTTGGGAAAACCTGCCTTCAAACCTGGCTTGATCATACAGTAACTGTGAACTTTGAGTTTCTGTGTCTGAGTAAGAAAAAACACAATGATTTTTCTTCTTCCCTCACACCACAATGATCCACACAGAAGACTTCTCGACCAAACGTGGAGATTTCTCCCCACCAACAAGCAATCAGTTCTGCAGCAGACACCAGCTGAGGGGCCTCCAAATCAGTTCTGGCGCGACACACCTGGAGACCACAGAAGACCCCCACTGAGACCGAGGGCTCAGTCCCACAAGACTCACCTCACTCCCAGTGCTGATCCCCAGGCCCCAGGTTCTCACCTGTGCTTCTGACTGACGGGCCATAAGTTGGGGATCCCATGATCCCCTCCTTGGGTTTGATTAATTTGTTAGAGTGGCTCATGGAACTCAGGGAGACACTTATATTGACCAGTTTATCATACAGAACAGTAGGAAAGATACAGGTGAAGACGCATAGGAGAAGGCATGTGAGGGGCGCAGAGCTCCTAGCCCTCCCTGGTGTGCCACCCTCCACATCTCCACATGCTCAGCCATCCCAAAGCTCATCCTCTCCCATCCTGTTTGGCCTTTACGGAGACATCACTGGACAGGCATGATGGAGGCATGGACAACTATGTGGAAAGGTGATTGGACACAAAGGGTACCATCCAGCAGTAACAGACGGAGTGGGGAACCCAGCAGGGCCTGTCTGTCCAGATCCTCCTTGGCCTGTCTGTGTGGCTTTCCTTCCCCAGGGATGGGGCGGGACCCCTTCTGAAATGGGGGTCTTATGACCTATGGTCAGGCAAGGTAGGTCAGAAATTTCCTTTAGGGTCAGCTCCAAGAAAGAAAGGTGGGGGAATATTCCTGCCTTCGGGAGAAAAAGGAGGGCAGGAGAAGGTCAGAGAGAAGGGTTCTGTTTTCTGAGGCCTAAAGCACCCAGCATGATAACAAAAGGGCTATGGGAGTTATGGGCCAGCAACCATGAACAAAACCATGTATTCTATTAATATTTCTATACCTATGTCTATACCTAGCTATATATACACACAGTATATACACACATACACTCATACACATCACACACATGCATACAACCCACATACACACACATCACACACTCACATACACATCACACACACACCACACACATACACACAGCACACACATACACTCACATACACATCACACACACACTGCACACACCACACACAAAACACACATACACTCACAGATCACATGCACACACACATACACATCATGCACATTCATATACACCACACACATCCACCACACACACAACACATACACACATACATACACTCACATACACATCACACATTGCACTCACACACACATATACCACACACACACACATACACACATACGTATACACACATATGTGTACCCACACTTGGAGTGAATCCCTGGCATTGTGAGGCATGCTCCCCAAACCCTTCATTAATTCCCCAAATTGCAATATTAACAATGGAAACATGGCCATATAAAGTCACAGTGTCCTCATCTGAAAAATGAGAAAGTAATCATGATACGTATTTCACAAAGTCATTGTGAGAATCTGATAATTTAGTGAAGAGTTTGTAAATATAAAAGCAGGATAGCACATGTCCATACCAGCGTTATTCACAGTAGGCAAGGGATGGAGACTGCTGCAGTGTCCACCCACTGATGAATGAATAAGCAACATGTGACATGTACAGGTGCTCCTCGGTACCCACAGGGAATTGGTTCCAGGAACTCCTACAGACACCAAAATCTGTGGATATGAAATGCTGTACCATTTGCATGTAACCTATGTACATCCTCCCAAATACTTTAAATCATCTATATTACTTATAATGCCTCATACAATGTAAATGCTATGTAAACAATTGTTATATGGTATTGTTTAGGAAATAATAACAAGAAAATAGTTTGCACATGTTCAGTACAGATGCAATTTATATGTGTGTATATATATGTAAAAAAATATATATATATTTTTTCTTTTTTTTGAGACAGAGTCTTGCTGTGTCACCCAGGCTGGAGTGCAGTGGCACAATCTCAGCTCACTGCAATTCTGCCTGCCAGATTCAAGCAATTCTCCTGCCTCAGCCTCCCGAGTAGGTGGAACTACAGGTGTGCACCACCACGACCGGCTAATTTTTGTATTTTTAGTAGAGATGGGGTTTCACCATGTTGACCAGGCTGGTCTCCTGACCTCAAGTGATCCACTCGCCCCAGCCTTCCAAAGTGCTGGGATTACAGGCGTGAGCCACCATGCCCAGCCATTTTAATATTTTTGACCTGCATTTGGTTGAATCCATGGATACAGAACCCACAGATATCCAGAGGCTGACTGTACCTACAATGGAATATGATTCAGCCTTCGGAAGGAGGGAATTCGAACCCATGCCACACTGTGGATGACCTTGAAGACATTATACTAAGTGAAATAAGCCACTCACAAAAGGACAAATACTGCATGACTCCACATACACGACATCCTGCAGTAGTTGAAATTCATAAAGACAGAAAGTAGAATGGTGATTGGCAGGGGCTGTGGGAGGGAGGAATGGGGAGTTGTTTAATGGGGATGGAGTTTCAGTTTTTCATGTTAGAAGTGTTCTGGGGATGGATGGTGGTGATGGTTGCACAACAATATGAATGTACCTAATGCTGCTGACTGTACTTAACAATGGTTAAGATGGTAAACTTGATGTTATGTGTATTTTGCCACAATTAAAAATAATTGTTATAAAGCACAGGATACCAGGGGTTCCTAATCTGGAGTTTGTGCACCTAGAATGAACTCACCTGGGTTCATGAATTTCCTAAAATTGCATGAAAAAACATGTTTATTTCTTCTCCTTAATAGTGTCTACCTGAAAAACTGTCCAGAAAATAACTTACCTTTTCATCATAGGAATAATTGAACTGTATCGTAGGTCCTGATTTATACCCATTTCACTCAGACACAAATGAGAATTCTCAACACAAATGAGAATCAACAGTACTTAGGGAACAACTGGGTGCTGGATGGGACGGTGCGGAGCGGTGAGTGAGGGGCAGGAGGCGGCTATCTTAACCAGCCCAGGAGAGTGGGGAGATGACAGGACCGGGAACTGAGAAAATGTATTTAATGTACATTGCATACATGGAACTTGTAGATGTAGCATTCGTAGTGGCCTTGACTATTTGGGGTGACCTCAAATGTCACAGCATGGGTCCTTTTTTAAAGTGGAAAACAATGCCTTCCTAACACTCTTGGGAGGTTGAAACAAGCTATGGCGTGCAGAGCAGTAAGTGCACGTGACCTGTGGTGCCGGCAGGCCGCTGGGCAGCCCGTGTCCCTGCTGTGGATGAGTCTGTAGACAGCCCTCAAAAGCATGTTTCCACTGTTACTATTGCGATTTGGGGAATTAATGAAGGTCTTGGGAAGCATGCCTCACGACGCCAAGGACTCACTCCAAGTGTGAACACACACGTGTGTGTGTGTGTATGTGAATATGTATGTGTGTGTGGTGTATGAGTGTGGTGTGTGTATATGCATGCAATGTGGTGTGTATGTGTGTGGTGTGTGTGGTGTGTGTGTGGTGTGTGTATATGCTTGTATGTATGTGTATGTTTTGTGTGATGTGTGTGGTGGGTGCATATGTGTGATGTGTATGTGTTGTGTGTGTGATATGTATGTGTGTGTGTTGACGTATGTGTGGTGTATACTTGTGTGTGGTGTGTGTATATGTGTGTGGTGTGTGTATATGTGTGTATGTGTATGTGTGTGTATATGTGTGTATGTGTATGTGTGGTGTGTGTGTATATGTGTGTATGTATGTGTGGCGGGTGTGTGTGTGCTTGTGTATGAAGCGTGTGTGGTAGGTGTGTGTGTTTGTGTATATGTGCATGTGGTGTGTCTGTGTGTGTCTGTGTTTGTGTATGATGTGCGTGTGTGTGTTTGTGGTGGGAGTGTGTGGGTGTGTGCGTGTGTCTGTGTGTGTCTGTGTTTGTGGTGTGTGTGTGGGGGTGTACGTGCATGTGTGTGTGTGTGTCAGCCAGCCCTGGCTCACACAGGCAGAGCAGACCACCACCTCCACAGTGTGACCTGAGGAGCAGTGGCCCTCAAACACCTTTCCCACCATGTGTCACGACACTGCCAACTCCTCCATTAATTTCTCTGAATCAAGGCAGTGATTCAATTTCCTAGGAACTCTCTCAGTTACATTTCCAAATACCCCTGTATCCATTTGCTAGGGCTGCCATAACAAAATACCACGGACCAGGGGCTTCAACAACAGGCATTTATTGTCTTACAGTTCTGGAGGCTGGAAGTCCAAGATCAAGGCGTAGGCAGGGTTGGCTTCCCCGAGGCCCCTCTCCCTGGCTTGTAGGTGGCTGCCTTGTCTCTGTGTCCTCACGTGCCTTGTCTCTGAGTGTGCACATGTCTGGTCTCTCTTCCTCTTCTTAAAAGGACACCAGTCAGATTGGGTTAGGGCCCATCCACAGGACCCCATTTTAACTTAATCACTTATTCACAGGTCCTATCCAGAGTTAGATTCTGAGGCGCTGGGGGTTAGGGAAGCAGCATAGAAATTTTGGGGAAATGCAATTCAGCCCATAGCAGCCCTGAGAGAGGTAACACACTAGACTGCTTCGGGGTCACAGGAATGACATTTGTGGCTCCCTTGATGCACATCTGCTGCTTGAGGGTGGGTCTTTAGGGGATAGTGGGGCTTTTGATAGATGGCTGACCTGGGGCAGGGCAATTGCGGAGCAGAGGGCTCTGACTCCCTGTGAAGGAAGGACCCTGGCTGGAGGGTCCCCACCTATGCTCCAAGGACAGGTGCTAGCACTGGGCCTATGAGGGGACCATCAGGAGGTGGGAATGGGATGCAGGGAGTGGAGCTGAAAGCCCACCAGAGACAAACCTGACTAACTACCCTTCAGTTTTGCCCAAGACCCTGTTCACTTCAACTCATCCATTCATGGAAGTAACTTTCCTGCCAAGCTCTCTTCCTTTGGTGATGGTGGAGATTCTACACACTTTCTTCATTGTCTCTCAGCCAGTGGCAGCTTCTGGGCCCACCTTGCTTCACTCCCCATCCATACCCAGCGGGGGCTTCCTAAGGAACTGTACTAGTCGGTTCTCACACTGCTATAAGGACATACCTAAGATTGGGTAATTTATAAAGAAAAAGATTTAATTGACTCACAGTTCCGCAGGGCTGGGAAGCCCTCAGGAAACTTATAATCATGGCGGAAGGAGAAGCAAACACATCCTTTGCGACGTGGCAGCAGCGAGAAGTGCAGAGGGAAGGAGGGGAAAGCCTCTATAAAACCATCGGATCTCGTGAGAACTCACTTGCTATCACAAGAACAGCATGGGGGTAACCGCCCCCATGATTCAACTACCTCCCTCCAGGTCCCTCCCAGGACACGTAGGGATAATGGGAACTACAATTCAACATGTGATTTGGGTGGGGACACAGCCAAACCGTATCAGGAACTTATGTGATTAAGCTGTACATTTGAAGAGGAAATGGTTGAGCCATTATTATAAGATGCTTCCCAGAGCTTTGTGGTGTCCAGCATTCTGACATCAATGTAGGGTTTCTATCAAGTAGTTGGGCTGTCAGTCTACCACCAGCAAATAAACCTGATCCTCTAAAGGCTGATAGAAAGAAACATCCCATAAGGGGTAACTCTTCCCTTTACATTACCGCCTACCTCAACAATGAGGTCAGTGGGATAGAGCAGAAATTGCACTGGGCTGGAAACCGAGATCCTACTGCTGATTTTGTCTCCAAGTGACTTTGTGGAGTCATTTAACCTTCGTGGGCCTCTTTCCTCATGAAGGAAATGATGAAAGTGAGTGTTGGAACAATCTGTGATACTCAGTGGCAGGAAAGCTCCCCCAGAAGGCTGAAATCTGCATACATAAATAACTTGAAAACAAAGCCATGCTTGGTCCTTTTTTATTTACTTCAATCAATATATTTCATCTAATGTTAAAAGAAAGGACATAGGATTTTTTTTAAATAAATTTTTGTTTTGAACTAATTTTAGACTTACAGAAAAGTGGCAAAAGTAATATATACTTTCCTTATATCTCTTCTATCATTTCCCCTGATATCACCATCTTATATGACCATAGTACAACTATTAAGAACTGGAAATTATCATCGGTACAATGTAACTAACTGAACTACAGTCCTATTTGAAACTCACAATTTTTTTCCACTAATGTCCTTTTTTTCTGCTCAGGATCTAATCTAAGATCCTAAATTGCATTTAGCTGTATTTCTCCTTCTTCTCCTCCGCTGGGTAACAGTTCCGTGGTCTGTCCTTTACTTTCACGACCCTGACACTTTGGAAGAATATGGATCGGTTCCACAGGAGAATGTCCCTCAGTTTGGGTTTGTTTGTGCATTCTCATGAGTGGAGTAAGGTTATGCCTTTTTGGTGAGAATACCACAAAAATCATGGCACATCTTCCTCAGTGCATCATTCAAGGGGTTCATGAGAGCCACATCTTATAACTGGTGACATTGATCTTGGTCACCTGATTAAGGTGGTGTCTGCCGGGTTTCTCACTGTCAAGTTATTATCTTTCCCTTTGCAGTGGATAAGTATCTAGGCTGACACTTTGGGACTAGGTATGGCCTGTTTGTCCTCCAGCTTTCCACCTCCACCGGTGCTAGCATCACTCAGCGGATCTTGTCTGCAGTGCTCACTCTGTGGAGTCCTTTCCTCTTCCCTTCTACATGTATTCATTGGAGTTCCACTGTGTAGAAGCGCTGTCTTTTCTCCTTCATTATTTATGTGGTTTTTGTTTGTTCATTCATATTAGTGTGGATGTTTAATTATTGTATTTGTAGATGTTTTTAGTCTAGCTTAAAATGTAACGCTATCTTTATCTTGCTGCTCAGATCGTCTCAGCTTTTCGCTCTTTCAGGTTGGTTCCCGTGCTCTTTTGACAGACTCTCATCTTTCTTTTGAGCATTTTCTTATTTTCTGGAGCCACAAGATGTTTCAGACTGACCTTGTGTTTTCCATGTCCTGGCTTAGGAATCAGCCACTTCTTCACAATTCCTGGTTCCTTTTACAGGAGAATGATGTGGAGAGACCAAGATCTATGTTGTAGATGGGTCCATTGTTATTGGAATGGTATTGCTTTTAAGCCCTCAAAAGAAAGGGCTAGGTATATATGTGTGCATGCTAACCTGCACAAACATACCCATCTACCTCGGTCTTCTTCTCTCCCGCCCTCTTTAAAGATCATGAGTTCATAGTGATACCCATGATTCCAAGCTATACCACAGGAATCATTTTATACTTGTTTCTTCTCTTATTTGTGACATCTTTCTCCAACAGTGAAAACCCTGGCTCTCATTATATACAATATATTTACTTATTTGTTCAATTCCACTACCGTTGTCCCTTGGTATACACAGGGATTTGGTTCCAGGACCCCCTCACCCATGCCAAAATTCGTGCATACTCAAGTTCCGAAGTCAGACCTGGGCAACATGAGTAGAGGAAAAGTCTGCCCTCTGCCTCTGCAGGTTTCAAATCCCTCGAATACCGTAAACCACTCCTGGTTGAAAAAAGCCAATGTATAAGTGGACCCTCGCAGTTCAAACTTGCATTGTTCAAGGGTCAACTGTATCTACATAAAGTAGTTTTGAACGGCTAGCTCATACTGCCATGAGAAATGCTTTTACTAACTGATCACAGCGTTTATGCATAGTTCCATGCCCTTAGCTTTTCAGCATCCAGTGGAATACTGTTTTCCACAGTGGTTTAGATTAGTTATTTTCTTCCCTGTTCCTTGAATGTGGTTACCTTATTTATTTGCAATAGAGTTAGACTCCTTTGCTAGTGTTTATTATATTCCATTTTGGGTTCCCTCCACATCCCAGTTGCTTTGAATTATTTGTTTAGTTTGGGTGTTATGTAAATAATTACTATGGTCAAAGCGTCAGATCTGTAGAAAAAGCTGTATACAGAGAAGGATCCTTCCCTCCTCAACCCTCCCCTTTCCCACCCACCCCCTGTATGTAGCCAACATCTTTAGTTTCTGGTTTATGTTCCTGTATTTGTTTTTCTTTTCTTTTCTTTTTCTTCCTTTTTTTTTTGAGACGGAGTCTCACTCTGTTACCAGGCTGGAATGCAATGGTGGGATCTTGGCTTGCTGCGGCCTCAACCTCCTGGGCTCAAGTGATCCTTCTACCTCAGCCTCCCGAGTAGCTGGGACTACAGGCATGCACCACCATGCCCATGCCCAGCTAAATTTTTTTTTAATAGAGTGGGTCTCACTCTGTTGCCTAGGCTGGTCCTGAACTCCTGGACTCAAGTGATCTGCCCACCTTGGCCTCCAAAACTGTTGAAATTTCAGGCGTGAACCCTGTGCCCAGTCACCTATATTTCTTCATACAAGGGAGCAGATAGCTGGGTATTTTCTTATTTCCTCTTCTTTATTACATGAAGAGTAGCATGCTGTAAATACTGTTTTGGATTTTGCTTTTTTTCACTGAACAATAGGACATGAGATCTTTCTTTTCTTTTTTCAAAATAAGTCATGAATTTCAAAAGGCTGAGAAATGCTATGCAAACTGGATCATCTCTAACCGTTTAAAAGTAGAAGATTCTAAATGGGACAGTAGAATGGTCTACTAGTTTAGAAAACTAGTCTAGAAAGACTGAAGGGTCCTTGCTTTCCAAGATCTTCCAAGGAAACTAAAGAGACAAAATGGGCATGCATAGAAAAAATTATGTCAATCTTCCGGGAAGAATCGCATCTTCCTGATATGCCAGGAGAAAAGATATCAGATAGTGACAACTTCGTCAAAGAAATGCCAGGTGGAAAGAAAGCAAAGCAATAATGATATGAGGCAGTGGAAAGCTCTTGAATTTCAAGAGACCCAGAAGTTCAGATGAGCTTCTGGCTTGTTGCAGGTCCTATTGTCACATAACTTTCTTTAGTGTGCTTTCTGTATGGGTCCCTTTTGTCAATGTCTCCCAGACTTCAGTGTACACACAAATTACCTGCAGGCAGGCAGATCTTGTTTTTTGTTTTTTCAAATATGAGTATGAAATGTCCCATTTTCTTCCTCCTTTATTTATCAGTCACTCTCCCATTGGCTGTGATTTTTTCTAAAAATGAATGAACTGCCCATCACCAGAGCCTGAGCTGTTGGTGACACAGAAGTCAAGAAGGCATGGTCCTTGCCTTCGGAAAGGAATAGTATGAGACAGTAGTACAAGGGAGAGAAGACGATGCACAAACATGGAAACTCAGACGTGGGAGAGTCTGTCTGGCCGTGGGGGATAGCAGACAGTTGTAACTTGTTCCAAAAAAGAAGAATTAATAATGATACAGTTCTAGGGAGACCAAAGGAATTGTTTCATTCTTTAAAATGAAAAACAGATTTCTTAACAAAGATTGAATTTGGTTGTGAACTGGAGAAATGTTCTCTCACTTTGAACTCTTTCTTTTCTTGGTTTTGTTCTTTATTTTTAAGTCCTCTATTAGTTTAGTCACATGCAATTAACGTGTTCCATTTGACACTGGGGTTAGTAATCCTCATGAACACATTAGTTCTTTTTTCTTTATTTCCATAGGTTTTTGGGCGACAAGTGGTGTGTGGTTACATGAGTAAGTTCTTTAGTGGCGATTGTGAGATTTTGATGCACCCATCACCCAAGCAGTATACACTGAACCCAATTTGTAGTCTTTTATCCCTCACCCCCTTCCCAGCCTTTCCTCCAGAGTCCCCAAAGTCCACTGTGTCATGACCCACTGCTGCAGTAGGTCTGAGGTTGGGCCCAAAATTCTGCATTCCTAACAAGCTCCGGGGCATGCTGATGCTGTTGGTTCATGGACCACACCCTGAGAAGCAAGACCTTATATGGCGCCTGTGGCTTGAGTTCCAAGAACCACTTCCTTAGGTAGAGGATCAATATGCTTGTTTGCAATATGTAAAAAAGAAAAAAAATCCCAAGAGAAAGCTGATGCATAACTCTAGCATTCTCCTGTTTACTAAACTCTCTGAAATTCTTTATCTAACAATAAGATAAACAATATAAAAGCATTAAAATATGTTTACTGATGCATATAACTAACAGAACCTTTATATTCAATGAAAAGCAGATCCTATGTGGAGAAATAGGAACACTTTTACACTGTTGGTGGGACTGTAAACTAGTTCAACCATTGTGGAAGACAGTGTGGCGATTCCTCAGGGATCTAGAACTAGAAATACAATTTGACCCAGCCATCCCATTACTGGGTATATACCCAAAGGATTATAAATCATGCTGCTGTAAAGACACATGCACACGTGTGTTTATTGCGGCACCATTCACAATAACAAAGACTTGGAACCAACCCAAATGTCCAACAATGATAGCCTGGATTAAGAAAATGTGGCACATATACACCATGGAATACTATGCAGCCATAAAAAAGGATGAGTTCATGTCCTTTGTAGGGACATGGATGAAGCTGGAAACCATCATTCTCAGCAAACTATCGCAAGGACAAAAAACCAAACACCGCATGTTCTCACTCATAGGTGGGAACTGAACAATGAGAACACTTGGACACAGGAAGGGGAACATCACACACCAGGGCCTGTTGTGGGGTAGGGGGAGGGGGGAGGAATAGCATTAGGGGATATACGTAATGTAAATGACGAGTTAATGGGTGCAGCAGACAAACATGGCACATGTATACATATGTAACAAACCTGCATGTTGTGCACATGTACCCTACAACTTAAAGTATAATAAAAAATATATATATTTAAAAAAAAGCAGATCCTAAACATTTATAGATACACCTGCTATGCAGGCAGATTAGATGCAGGTATTTGCTGAGCTTCTCTGATGTGTGCATGCCATATAAAAATTAAAATAACCTTAGCTCTGGTGGATTTTGATTTTAGTTACATGTAGGAAGGGTTAATTAGACCTTGGACTTCATGATGGTGACCAGTGTATAACATGGTACAGACGCTGCAGAACACTCTATTACCTATCGCAAGTTTCCTGAATTGAATTCTTGCTCATGCACATAGAATAAACTTGCCAACATGTTGTAGCTCCTTAAAGTCTCTAAGAATATATTTTTAAAAATAAGTATGTTTCTAAGTCCAAGGCATACAGGAAGCATATTTTTATCAGCTTCAGGCCCCTATGCTAAGAGGCCTGAAGAAAGTATAGGTTGTAAAAGAATTTTTCATGGGCAGTGTCAATGTCTCAGTGTTACCACACATATTCTACAGCACATGTAGTAAATAAATAGTGAATTAACTCAAATGCTCCTTGGAGAGGAAACTATTTGATAGGTTTGGCAGAAAGCTCTTGCCCGAATAGGACATCTTTGGGACCAGGAGCCTGTTGTCATCTACCAAAGTGAGACTTGGCTTGACCCTGCTGGGGATGTCACTCATGGCTTCTCAGAGAGAATCATCGATGTCATCCAAGTACTTCGTGTAGGCTTGGAATCGGGGCATTTTCTTTCCTTCACCCACATGCCCCAATAACTTTAAGTTATCTAACATTCTAGCATCTCTGATTCTGGGGTTCTGTGGGTTTTCTTTCCTCATCATGTCTCAGACCCTTCCCCTACTTTCCATCCTCATCAGCACCCCAACCTAGGCCCTCCTCTCCCACCCGAGATACTGTGACAGCCTCCCCGCTGCCCCTGCAGCCACAACCTCCAACTCCAGTCCGAGCCACTGTCTGAAGAAACTCCCTAAGTGCACTTCTGATCATGTCACAGCTGCCACCTCCAGCACCTCCCAAAGACCATGAAATTGGGAGCAGTTTTCTCTGCGCGGGCTCAGCCCAGCCATCCTCCCTGTTTTTCTGTGCCCACCTGGACTCCGCTCCAGATCACCTTCCCGCTCCTCTCAGATCACCTTCCCGCTCCTCTCAGATCACCTTCCCGCTCCTCTCAGATAGAACGCACATGTAGCATGGATGAGAGACACATTTTTGCTGTTTTAAGTCATTGAGGGTTTGCAGTTGTTGCCACGGCAAAACCTAGTTCCATGGGTTGTTAAGATCCATGCAGGTAGGAGTTTTGCCTTTTGACTTGAAACATCTGTGACGTTTAACACAGTGCCTGATATGTGATGAGAATCCAGAAGTTATTTGTGCAATTAAATTTAACCAAACCATGTCCAGTGTAAAATGAGAAAGCAGGAAAATCAACCAGCAGGCACTGTGGAGTCAGCAGGCACTTCTCAGCTTCATGATTTAGGCAAGTGACCCCTTCCCTCAGCTTCCTTCCCCTATTCATAAGCGGTATAACAGCACGGCCTCCATTACAGGGTTTCTGCAAGGAAGCCATGACATAACACACACACACACTCCAAACAGCCAATGCATGGCAGCTGTTATTGTTACTGTTACTATGATCGGTCTCCCAGTATGAAAGTGGCATTTACTGCCGCTTGGAAGGGGGGCAAAGAAAATATATCTAGAAATCAAGTAACATTAGGATTCATGTCCCAGTGGACACGGGTGAGATGACCGGCATGGCAGCACCTCACACTGAGTCCTGTGGGGGAGGAAATGCTCAAGGAGAGACTCCCTGGCCCGCGGCCCTAGCTGCTGGCTTCCCCCGGCCCACTGGCTTCAGGCAGCCCGGGTGCCCAGCTCTTCACAGTGGAAGGCAGCAGAATCCAGAAAGCTGACAGTAGCCTTCTGGAATGAGGACCCAGAGTGGCATGGTGGGCTCTTTCAGCAATCTACTCTCCAGGACCCCAAATGTAACAATGTGTGCATTGCTACCAAAGGTAGAACACAGCTAATGTCACCAGCAGGGAAGAATAACAAGTAAATATGTTCATTAAGGCTAATTCATCTTCTATTTTCATCTATAATCATTTCTTAAAACCAAAGAGGTCATTATCGTCAACTACATCTTCAGTGAAAAGTGCATTTGAGTTTTCATGTATGGGCCACATCTTACATGCCATGCATTCATCAGGACCCTAGACGTATTTCTATATGGTTACCTGTAATCACACCTAAGTCTTACCTAAACTGTGGTTATATCTTTTAATTAAAAAATAAGCAGAACTCAAGTTTCCTTCTTTGAATTTATTCCACTATTTGTTAGGTGCCCACCATATGCTTGGCATGGTCCCTCCCACAAAAATTCAGGCAGATGGCTGACTTGGTAACTTAGGAGAGAGTTCTGAGAAATGGAAGAAGCTTCTAGAGGCTATGTGGGGCTTGTGCTTGGCTCTGTTGAGTATTTTTATTGTTGATTTAGTTGAGTACAGAGAAGACATGCTTATCAAGTTTGTAGACATAGTACATCTGTTATCTAGGAGAAGCAGCTCCTTTACAGATGACACAATCAGGATTCAAAATGTTCTCAATAGGCTGACACACAGCTGAAACCATGATGAGGAAACTAATAAAAGTAAATGCAAAGTCCTGCATTTAGGTTCATAGAGTAAACTACACAAACACAATCCCAGTGGTTCATGTGAAAAAGAGTTGTGGGTTTTGGTTGGCTATGACCTCAAAGGGTGCCAACCATGTGAGCATCTGCTACTCATTTGAGATCAGCATTGGGCCACAATGACCCTGTGTTGCATAGGAGTATTCATTCAAATGGATGCCTTGGTCAAAGAGAGAAATTGAGGGGACTTAAGATGGTAAAGTGTCTGTAAACAGTTTAAAATAAATATTGAAAACAGAAAAATATTACAGATGTGTTCAAAAATGTCAAGCACTGTGACATTAAAAATGGAGAACACAGGCCGGGCGCGTCGGCTCATGCCTGTAATCCCAGCACTTTGGGAGGCTGAGGCAGGTGGATCATGCTGTCAAGAGATCGAGACCGTCCTGGCCAACATGGTGAAACCCCGTCTCTACTAAAAATACAAAAATTAGCTGGGTGTGGTGGCACACACCTGTAGTGCCAGCTACTCAGGAGGCTGAGGCAGGAGAATTGCTTGAACTGGGAGGTGGAGGTCGTAGTGAGCCAAGATCGCATCACTGCACTCCAGCCTGGCGACAGAGAGAGACTCCATCTCAAAAAAAAAAAAAAAAAAAAAAAGGAGAACACAGGTTCTGTCTGTTGCAGAGGCTTGATGTCGATTTAGCAGGAAGCCCACCTTACAACAGATGCTCCAGTGGATAACAGAAGCCTCCTAACAGATGGCTTCAGCCACAGGGCACCTGAGCAGGAGGAGCTTCTCCTGTTCTCGTGGTGGCAGCTTTCATGGCCGAGTATGTCAGCATCCCCCAGAAATCTGTGTGAGACACATAGGCTTTTACCTTGCCCTCTGCCCTTGCTGGCTCTCAGGGTCTTGAATAGGGTAGACTGTCATGAGATTTTCGGTTTTCTTCTAAGAACACACTTCTAATTTTATAATGGAAGGCAGTGGGAAAAATAGAATTTGCCTCAAATGCATATGCCCTACAACCACACTGGATACAAAACACAGATTTACACAACCCACAAGGGTAATCACATACAAGAGCCTTTAGCTCTCTTGCCAATTTGGCAACCAGACCTTGCCATGGTACGTTATAAGCACAAGATGCCACGACTGGATCATCTGATGCTGTTGGGGAAATCGGGATGGACGGGTGACCATTTCCCATAGCCTTCTCCAAGCTTCCACATCCCAGCCCACTGGACAACAAATTAGTTGAAATTCCAGCAGGAAGGAAGTTTATATGGCTCTTTTCCCCCATATAATAGATGCTCTGTCGAGTCGTGTGTGTCGTGCTGTGACAATTCATTCCTGAACTTGTGACAGGACCGCCGGCTGATTTCACTATGCTCAATTAGGAGAAAATGCATATTTTAATCTGCCCCGTGGTGAAGTACCACTTTGCTTGGTGGCCTTGGCAGACCAGCCATTTAACCATTTAGGAGGTGGAAGCTTCTACTCCAGCCCGTCATGTCCCTGCCAGCAGCCTCTCTAGTCTCATTTTGTTGCCAACACTTCCCAGGTTTCAAAGGACAAACAATTGAAGGCCACTCCATCACTCTCCCAGCCAACGTGCTGCAGCCCGGCCCCTTCGGCAGTGGCCGCCACCCTGGCTGCTGGCAGTGGGTTTAGTGCGGTGTCTGGAGGAGCGAGTGCCTCCCTCCCTCCCTGGCCTGGGGGTGGAGAGCCCTGCATGGAGCCTTTCTGCTCCTCTCCCCCCGGCTTCAGGGCCTGCCTTCATTAGAACTGGAGGGGTCGTGCCAGCTGCCAGCTCAGCTCTGGCATTGGAGACCGGGCCCATCCTGGGATGCCCATGAAGGCAGCTTCTTGAACTAGCCGTGCCCACACCATCTCCTCACTGCGGTCTCCACCTGCTGTGGAGAGCGAGATTCTGCTTTTTGTTTGTGTGTTTTCTGATGCATGAGCTGATCCCTTGAGACATTGCTTCCTTTCCTTCTATTCCACCTTCCTTCTCCCTTGGGCCAGTGCAGACACTCCATGGTGCTTCCAACGCTCAGACAGACCTAGAATTTGGTCTTGGAGCTTCCACTAACTGACTTCAGTTATTTGACCTCTCTAAAGCTATAAGTGTTCTCATCTTCCGAGGGGAAGAATAACAATCCTCGCCTCATTGGTGTCTCAGGATGACACAGGCAGACGCCTAAAGGGCTAACGACGACTGAGCTCTTTCCTGTGGTTCCAGAAGGCACTGGGACAGGCACATGGTCTCATTTAATCCATGCAAACATTCCATAATGATCCCCATTTTACAAAGGTGGAAAGTGACCCTCAGAGGAGTCAACATCCCCATGGAGCTAGTGAAGGGCTGAGCGCAGTGCTGGGGGCAGGGGTGAGGGCTGCATAAAGGTTAGCTCCACTGTCTCCCAGATCTCAAGGAGGTCGGGACTGGAGAGGAAGCCAGACCCCCAGGAGGGTGGAATCCCGCAGCGACCAAGCCCAGAGCTCAGGGGTGGGTAAAATGTCCACAGTGTCTTCTCAGAGCCAAGCACTTTGCTCTTCCCTTTTCAAAACTAGAAGAATCCCCTGATTTGTGATTGTCCCTGATTTTTTTGTTAACCAGTTCTTCTCATATGGTTTCCTCTAACTGCAGCTGACAGCCCAGGTTCAGGCTCAAGCCGACAGCCAAGCCCAGACCCAGATTCTCTGGGTTTCTGTTTATGGAGCCGCAGTCACTGAGCCCTCTCTGTGAACCTAAGGACCAAGACCAGACAGTGGGGTGAGGACCAGACAGTCGTCAATTCTGTGCTAGATTCTCCCACTTCTGATGCTTTTACAGAGCCTGTGACTTGTTGCTTCAAGGCCCCTCCACTAAATCACAGCTGCTTGGGGGCAGGGGAGGCACTGGCCACAAGACCCAGGGCTGTTTTTCTAAGAGGGGATCACAGGCACGCACCAGCCTTCCTTTCCTCCTCTGTCCCCTCCTCACTATACCTCTCCCTTGTTCCAGCAAAGCAGCATTAAAGGATCAAGCATCCCTAGAGGAGTCCTGGAGTCCCATTGATAAGGCTGAAAAGGAGAAACTAGCATCAGACCCACCCGCACCCGCCCTGAAATGGTGAAGCCTTCCCACAGGGCCTGGGCCAATGGGCTGAGCCCTGTGGGTCATCATTTTCTCCTGGCTCCACAAAGCTTCTCTCTAGAGATGAGTGTGTTCCATTCTTCCTGGCTGCAAGGTGAATTTTCATAGCTGCATGGCCTTTCCTGTAAGACCTGAAACTGTCTCCCACTTGTAACACTTTTCCCAGCTCTGGAGCTATGGCATGTATGTCACACATGTCCACATGCAGATGTATGAATTGGCATGGGGGCGAGAGGAGTTCTGCACCCAGCCTATAGAAGGCCTCTCAGCACCACCCCAGAGCCTCACGACCCAAGGCATGTTCCCCTGCGGAAGTCCCAGGCTTCTTGAGGAAATATTGCTGCAGCCCCAGCTAGCATGACACCCCTCCAGAGCTACTTTGGATCGCCTTATTTCTTGTTCTCTTTGTCCATTGTGTGATTTCTTTTCTTTAAAAGTTGGCCGGGCTCGGTGGCTCATGCCTGTAATTCCAGCACTTTGGGAAGGCCAAGGTAGGTGGATCACTTGAGGTCAAGAGTTTGAAACCAGCCTGGCCAACATGGTGTAACCCCGTCTCTACAAAAAATACAAAAAAATTTAGCTGTGTGTGGTGGCGCATACCTGCAGTCCCAGCTACTCAGGAAGCTGAGGCAGGAGAATCGCTTGTACCCAGGAGGCAGAGGTTGCAGTGAGCTGAGATCGCACCACTGCACTTAAGCCGGTGTGATAGAGTGAGACTCTGTTTCAAAAAATGTAAAATTAAATTAAATTTTTTTTAAAAAGTTAATGTGAGGCATTGCTCTGCTAGAAAGGGGAGGAAGGGAGAAAAACGCAGACTGGCGTCATGGACACTTGAGCCAAGCCATCCCGTGCAGCCTGCGCCCAGAATGCCCAGAGCTGGATTAATGTGCTGCTTTCGCCACCTAAAGTTCTGAAAACTTTGTAAATAAGGGGTCCCACAAATTGTAGCTGGTCCTGAAGAGAACAAACATTTGTTGAGTGCATTCTACTTTCTAGGCCAATGGCTAGCAAACTTTGCTGCATGTTGGAATCACCCGGGGACACCTTAAAAATCTTACTGTCTGGGCCACACTCCAGACAATGAAGTGGAATGTCTGGTGGTGGAAGACAGGCCTCAGGATTTTCCGAAGATCCCAGGTGTTAGGATTCCCAGGCAGCACCAATGGGAGTCACTGCTGCAGGCGCCCTGTGATAAGAGGTGTTAGGACTCATATTGCCCAGATGAGGACACTGATGTCCAGGGAGGTAGAGCAGCGTGCCCAAACCCACTCCCTACCATGGGAGGTGTCAGGGTACCTGACTCGACACCCCAGTTCTTTCCATTTAAGCCCACGACTTAAGTCAGCCTGCTCTGCAGTTAGTTAAATTTGGCCATTCTTAAATTCTGCTAGTTTCTAAGTAAAATGGCAAGGTATCCATGCCTTTCTACTGTACTTCTAAGCATTTCTTTGGATCTTGCCCATAAAAGGGGGACTTTAGCATTCACTGTCCACACACATGCAGAATTATGTGTGGGACGCGCAGGCAGACATCCAGAAACTTCCCATGGCCAGCCAAGCCGCAACCACCTGAGCTGTTTCTGTGTTGTAGAGACATTTACAAGCTCTTCGCCGGCCGAAGCCTGTCACCCTCTCAGCGGAGGGCACCTCCTTTCAGCGAAAGTCATCTGGCCTGTTGGAGAGCGCCCGGCATTTGCCCTTCATGGGGCGCCACCTTCCACCTCCCTGTGTCTGTGCGTTCAGAGCTCCTGAGTCTGTATACACGGGAGGGTCGATGCTGCTCCCAAGCCAGCATCACTCACAGATGCTGTTTTTCATTTTTGTCTTTTTCCCAAACGAAGACTTTCGTCCAAGCATGCAGGGTTTCCTTTCCTCCACATTCACCTCCTCTGTGCCCAGGTCCTATCTCAAGCCCTGGCTGGCTTGCTGCAGGGGCTGCGGGTGGGGTTGAATTTGGAAAGAGAAGGGGATATTTGCTTGCAAATCCTGGAAACATCAGCTGGAGGTTCCTGGTGTTTGGGGAGTCTCAGCTGTTCCTGCCAGGATGCGCCGCGGTCTCCTGGCCAGCAGAGAGCCAACTTTGGGAAGAAGAACATGAATGTGGCCACTCTGCTTCCCCACTCTCTGCCTGCAAAGACAGCCATGGCCTCTGGTAGATGGAGGCCCTCAAGTGCCTGTGGAGGTTATGTGCTTTTTGTTTGTTTGTTTGTTTTTTGAGATAGAGTCTCACTCTGTCACCCAGGCTGGAGTGCAGTGGCAGGATCTCGGCTCACTGCAACCTCCACCTCCTGGGTTCAAGCGATTCTCTTGCCTCAGCCTCCCAAGTAACTGGGACTACAAGTGCCTGCCACCATGCCCAGCTAATTTTTTGTATTTTTAGTAGAGATGGGTTTTCACCATGTTAACCAGGATTATCTCGATCTCCTGACCTCGTGATCCATCCGCCTCGGCCTCCCAAAGTGCTAGGATTACAGGCGTGAGTCACCATGCCTGGCCAGTTTAGGTGTTTTTTTAAAAATCAGTTTTAGAGGCCACGTGACAACTTTCTTCCCACAAGGCTATAAGCGGCCGTGTTTCCCCAAAGGGCTGCTTAGTTGTTAAAAATCACGTTTGCTATTTCTCAGATAGAATTGTCCTCAACTAAATATTTCTGACTGTCCAAGTGACAGTGCAAGGACTCAACCGACCTCTCCTGGTCCAGGCTGAGGCCAGAGCATGGAAGGCCTCCTTGCACCCTGGCAGGCCAGTGCACGCATCTTTTACTCTTCGTGTTAAGAAAAACAGACGCTTCTTTAGGAGTTGTATACGTGTGCCTCTCTCTGGGTTGGTATGTGCTCTGGCTTTTCACCTGACTGAGGGAGATTGACAGTGTGATGGGTGGAGCTCCTGTCTAGAATGTTCTCGGTTTCTGGCCAGGTGCAGTGGCTCACACCTGGGGGAGGCTGAAGCGGGAGGATCACTTAGAGGTCAGGAGTTTGAAACCTGCCTGGGCAACACGGCAAGACCTTATCTTTACAAAAAACTTTAAAAATTACCCAAGTGTGGTGACCCATGTCTGTAGTCTCAGCTATTTGGGATACTGAGGCAGGAGGATTGCTGGAGCCCTGGAGGTCTAGGCTACAGTGAGCCATGATCACGCCACTGTACTCCAGCCTGGGCGACAGAGGGAGACCCTGTCTCAAAAAAAAAAAAGAAAAACAGATTTCTAAAACCTTTGTCACCTTTTCTTTGTTACAATGCAAGTTACACACCTTTGTGTCCCATCACAATTTAACCAAAATATGCCCTGTGGAAGATTCTATAAGGCCACATCCAATGGAAGCAATGAGCACAGTGGTATTAAACTCAAAGGTGTCTGACACATTTGTTAACAAATGTCCTCCTCTTAGTCCATGGGGAGAGGTGTGTGGATGGAGGTCTCGGGTGTTATTATTCCCACAAGTAGCTTTAATAGTCAGAATCAGCCATCAGATGTTTTTCCCAGACAGGCTGGTATCTTATTAGAAATGCAGTAAGTAGAATTTAATGCAATTGAAAAGAAATCCAACAGACTCCAATCTAAAGAATGTCATTTTAGGAAAATAGCAGCGACTTACAATGTACTGCCCCTAAATTGGAAAATCAGTTTTAGAACATTGTAAACTTTTAATTGCATGCAGCCTGAAAACAGGTTTAAAACAGAAAGAAGGGGAAGGAGAGCTCACAGTCACTGAACACCTTCGATTCTGTGCCAGGCTCAGTCTTATGATTTCATTTCACCCTCGCCACAGCCAGATGAGATTGGAGTTCCTTCCTCTGAGTTGTAAATGAGGACACCGAGGCTCAGCAAGGAAAGCATCTTGCTCAAGGTCACTGGGGAGAAAGTTGCAAGGTTTGGACTTCAAGACAGGTCCATCTGGCTACAAAACCTGTAATCTTTGTTTTGTTTTGTTTTTCAAGACAGGGTCTCACTCTGTCTTCCAGGCTGGAGAGCAGTGGTGCGACCTTGGCTCACTGCAACCTCCGCCTTCTGTCTTCAAGCGATTCTCCTGCCTCAGCCTCCTGAGTAGCTGGGATTACAGGCGCACACCACCACACCCAGATAATTTTTGTAATAGAGACAGGGTTTCACCACGTTGGCCAGGCTGGTCTCGAACTCCTGACCTCAGGTGATCCACCCGCCTTGACCTCCCTAAGTGCTGGGATTACAGGCATGAGTCACTATGCCTGGCCAAAACCTTTAATCTTTGAATCCACCATAAAACATCTGCCTGGAAACATTTCCTTTCTTCCACAAACGGACCCCCATGACTGCCACTTGGGTGGTTCCAGAAAACGGTGGCTGCTTCTGCCTCCCCGCGCTTCAGATCCACTCATGGCATCTGAAACATGCTCACTGCCGTGGGAGTGGGACAAAGGAAGCCTTGGGAAGGCGCAGGTCATTTCTTTCCAAATTGCATCCTAAGAGATGTCACTTTCATCAGCTCTTCCAGAGCATATTTAGAGAGCCAGTTTTATTTATTTATTCTTTTTTCTTTTTAATTTTAGGTTCAGGGGTCAATGTGCAGGTTTGTTACATAAGTATATTGTGTGATGCTGAGGTTTGGGCTTCTAATGATTCTGTTTCACAAGTAGTGCACAGAGGACCTGATAGGTAGTTTTTCAACCCTTCCCTCTGCCTGCTCCCTTTGTGGAATCCCCGGTGTTTATTGCTCCCATCTTTGTGCCTGTGTGCGCCGAATGTTTGGCTTCCACTTACAAGTAAGAACATGTGATATTTAGTTTTCTGTTTCTGCATTAATTCACTTAGCATAATGGCCTCCAGCTGTATCCATGTTGTTGCAAAGGACATGATTTCATTCCTCTTTACAGCTGTGTAGTATTCCATGGTAGCATATGCACTAAATTTTCTTTATCCAGTTCACCGTTGATGGGCACCTGGGTTTACTCCATGTCTTTGCTATTGTGAATAGTGCTACGATAAACATAGGAGTACAGGTGTCTTTTTGATAGAACAATTTGTTTTCCTTTAAGTATATACCTAGTAATGGGATTGCTGGGATGAATGGTAGTTCTACTTTGAGTTCTTTGAGAAATCTCCAAACTGCTGGAAAGCAAGTTTTAATACATAAGCACCCTCTTTCCCCACCTACAGAACCTTGACCTCCTGTCTAGATTGATCTCTGCTAATCATCCTCCCACTGCCCCAACCCTGGCTTGCACTAGACTTGTTTGCTCTTCCCTGGTAAATCTCATGAGCATCGGCTGAAGCAGTTTCTCTTTTCTGAAATGCTCTGACCCTCCGTACCTAGCTACGCTTTTCTCCAGGCAGCATTTATGAGGCTGGTGTTGTCTGAATGTCCTTTGTGACCAGGCAGGACAGAGCAAGGGCAAGATGCTGATATATGCTGAACAAGACACCGTTCTAGCCGCACAGATAGTCCAGCAAATTGGAAGACCAGAGTCGTCCATTCTTGCCCCTTGCATCTTGTATTTGCATCTTTTTGGTACCTTTGTCCCCTGTGTCTGGCTTTGGAGTTAGGATGGGTCTGTCTGTGCTCCACGTAGGGAGTTAGAGTGAGTTTCATGTTGCACCCCACAGAGCCCTGCAGGGGGATTTGAGAATGGTAGGCCTCCAGGGAATGTTTTGTATCCAACTACATGATTTAGGAGGCACAAAAATTTCTCTCCGGCCCTGTGAGAGTCAGAGCTGAGAAGCATCGAGAAAGTGTAGCTCTGGGCGTGGGTAACTAATCAGACTGCATAAATGACAAAAGCCCCCTCGTCCCACAGCAGGTTATTGGGAGTTGTACCTTGACTTCAGTTCATTTTGCTTACATAGACCAAAAAGTAAAGCCCAAGAAAGGACAATTTGCAAAACTGTGGTGCCAAGGTCATTTGTTTGCAACATGATGCTCTGTAGGAAGTGAGAGGACGAGCAGCACCAGCGAACACAGGGCCTTCCCTCCCCTCTGCAGGTGTGCCCAGCAGCACGGGAACATGTCTCTGGGGATGGCCGTAACCCTGGGTCTGGAAGGCTTTGAGGGAGGTGTCCATTCAGACCGGGCTGTGAGAAGAAGAGTGCCATTGGCACCACCTGGCACCCAGCCACTGAACTTCATAGCGCCTACGCCCCCAAGTGAGTCATGTTAAATCACCGCCCACAGCTTCCTGGACACAAGCGGAAGGGACTGGGCCAGAGGGAGAGAGGGAGCTGCCATGTTTCTTTTCATCCTCTTTTACCTTCTGATTATTGTTTCTAATGGCTCCTTGATGAAATAAACCATTCATCACACACATCCTCTGCTTACGCTTTCCTCCTTCCAAGTGAGGAACACGGACAGGGCTTTCCCAGGAAGCTTTCTAGGCCCCAGCTGCCTGCTGTTCTTGGGAGAACACACCGGTTCTGTGCATGGCCCTCTGTGGTATGGGCACAGATAGCATTCCTTGCCAGGCTGCTGTGGTACTTTTCATCCAGAAATGGCACTGAACGGAGAATGAGTGAGGAAACAGACCCCCATCTTTTGAGGATCTGTGGACCCAGCCAGCTCTAGAAGATCAATTGCTCAGCCAATGCACAGCTAAAAACGCCCTGCCACAGGGAGCAGGGACTGAAGAGGGAGCGGTGAGTTCATTAAGGGAGGGGTGAGTTCATTAAGGGAGGGGTGAGGGGTTGAGTTCATTAAGGGAGGGGGTGAGTTCATTAAGGGAGGGATGAGTTCATTAAGGGAGGGGATGAGTTCATTAAGGGAGGGGTGAGTTCATTAAGGGAGGGGGTGAGTTCATTAAGGGAGGGGATGCCAAAGGAGATGGAATCCCAGAGGGTCTGGAAATGACCTTTTCACTTCAGTTTACTCTGATCTGGGCTTCTTGTGATTTCTGTAAACACTGCTTGGAAAAAACTCAGTTGCTACACAAAGTTCTCCTTTCCACACCTAATACTATTGGTGGCTCTCTTAAGTGTTTATGGCAGGTTAAGCATTGTACATACGCCATCTCATCAGTCCTCATAGCAGCACAGTTGGGGAAACTTCATCCTTGTGTTCCAGAGAGGACTCGCCCTAGGCCACATAGCTAGAAAGTAGGAAACTTGGGACCTGAACCTGGGCTTCCCTGCCTCCAAAACCTAGCAGGACATTATTGCGCTAGACACACAAAGCAGTTATGCCTTTTGGGCTCTGGGCTTTATGATAAAATTCTAAACCTAGTCTCAGGCGAAGCAAACATTTGGTCTGCTGTGTTTCCTGCCTAACCTAAAAAGGTGCCTGCCATGAAAGCTAGATTTACCAGAGCCCTTGCTATGGCAGTCTTGCTATACTGGCAGATTCACGCCTTGATGAGATTACTGTCTATGGTGAAAGTTGATTCAAGGTCTTGGGATTGCTTTTTGCACACTACCCAGGTATATTAGCAGGGAGTGTTGTCAGGACACGTGGCCAGTGCTTCATATGACCTAGTAACACAGAAGGAGGGAGCCCCTTAACCAATCCCCCTGAGCGAGCCCGCCTCCTGCAGGGACACTGATGTGTGTCTCATAAATTCAGCCATTGTGTCTGCGAGTGCCTTGGCTGTAGCTGGTTTTATGAGATATCACGGTGCTGTGTTGTGCACCTGTGTAGCTGAGAGCAGAATGTTCGCTGCGGAGATGGAAAAAAAAAACAGCCACTGGAAGGGATATAAGCACAGTCCCCTTTTGTTAGCAATGAAAGTGGAGCACATGGCCTGGAGTAACTTTCTGAAAGATCATTGAAAGAAAATCACCAGTTTCTACTTTATACCCGTATCCTTTAATCTTTTGGCTAAAATTTCATGTACCCAACGAAGTAACCGGATTTATTTTGCTTCCCACCAGCCAAGATGTTAACCAGACCCTTCAGCTTTCCCTCTGCTCTCTGCCTTTAACCTGGGCCAATTAGGTTGGGAACTACACTGCAGCATGGCCCCAAAACAACACACTTGCTCAGAATTGTCCTTTGAATGCTGCTGTTCTCCCGTGGGAATTGGAAATCCCACGGCCTGCATGCTTAACCCTTTCCACACCATGGACACGCCTCAGGTTCTAAAGAGCAGAGCATGTCACACCGGCAGACCATGACCTTGGCTCCTAATCTGGAAGGCCAGTTTCAGGGATGCCCACGTGGAGAAGAGAAAATGACCAGAGAACAGATGTGCTCACAGCCCTTGTGGGAAAAATCGTGCCCACCTGGGGGGCTTTTCTGAAGACACTGACTCAGAGCTGACTAAGATAGGGGAGCAGTCTTGTTTTCTTTGGTGGCTCATCTCTGCCTCTGTTTCTCCATCAGATCACAGGGAAAGATGTAGCCCACAGTGTTGCTCACGATTTCAGAGGAGAATTGAAAATGAGGAGGAATGGAATATTTGCAAGTGTCTACTTGTCAACAAAGCGTGCCAGATATGTTCTCTCATCTCCGGGGATCAGCAGCTTCCTGTAATCTCCCTTTATGCCTTTCATTCACTCTAATCACAAGGACTTTACAAGAGGCCCCCCTTGACCCCAGGCATGAGCTCAGCCCTTTATTTGTAAGTGAACTCAGCAGTGTTCACTTAACACTTTTGAGGATCTGCGCCCAGGGAAGGGGAAGCGTAGTCAGACAGCAGGCTCTCTGAACTCACCTTTCTGGACAAAGATCTCTCCAGGCATTGTGCATGCCTCCTTCTTTTCTTTCCCCTTGAGCTGTCCGGGTTTCACAGCAAGTTATAAAGCAAAGAGCCTCACCTGGCTTTGAGACCACCTTCCCTTGGCCCAGCTCAGTAGCTGGTCCTCAGGTAAGTGCATGTTATGTTCCCAGACTGTTCCAGAGAGAGTGACCGACTGTCGTGGTTTGCCAGGACTCTCCTGCCTGGGAGACCTCCCAGTGTGGGGTAGACTGGGACCATCAGTCACCCCAGCAGGGGACAGTAGGGATCCCCTGGCTGTTTCTTTAGCAACCTGAGCAGCTCACTTGGGAGGCTGCATGGCCGAGCAGGTGAAGCACTTACAGTGGAAGTGAGGCCTGTGATGCTGTCAACTTGCTTCTTAACCCTAGGTCAGTCAATTACTTTCCCTGTGTTTCAATTCTTTTTGCCACCTGTACGGTGGGAATAATACCTATTTGTTCAATTCCTAGGATGCTGTGAGAATTAAATTACATAGTAGCTGCAAAATAATTTGGCTTTCTTGGAGTTGTACACCGCCTGAACCTGAATGAAATGATTGTGCACTTCTTAATGGCCTCCATCTCTGGCCAACCTGCCTTGGGACGAGAACAATCATCTAAGTTCCAGTTTCCAGCCTCAAACAGCATGAGGACAAGGCCAGGAGCCACAGCAAGGCTGTAATCAGAACCCACAAGGATTGCATGGAGATGCTGCAGTGCCGCCACCACCCAACGGCCAGAGCCCCCAGCAAAGGTATCACGGGGCTCCAGCGGGTGTTGGTGGGGAGAGGGAACAAAGGTCCGAGTCACAGAAATCTTTACTACAATGATAGTCATGACAGGTGGATGACAGTGCTGTCCCTGACTCTCTACTCTGTTCATCTATTTGGTACCCTATATCTGGAATGTTTGGGACACATGAACACACCTGAGTGAGACTGAGGCCTCTGTCTGTCGCTGCCTACACACACGCACACACACACATACGCACACGCACACACACACACACACACACGCACGCATGTCTTTAAGGAGGAGCACTGATAAACCCCACCCATGCTGCTGCCTTCCTGGACCCCCCAGGACATGGCTTTGTGGCTGCTCCTCCCTGTGCACAGCGGTGACGGCCTTTCAATCCTAAGTCCGGTTTGCTCCTGCCTCGGGGCTTCCACACTACTTCTTTTCTGCCTGGAACGTTCTTCCTCCAGATCTTTCTGTGGCTGGCTCCTTCTTGTTGTTCAGGTCTCAGCTAAAATCTCACCTCAGTGGAGAGGCTGTTCCCAACCACCTGCTCCATCTGGAGGAGCCGCATCTTATGTTACTTTCTTTCACATTGGAGTTTATTCATCAAACCACTTACTACTCTATGCCACTTTCTTTTGCTTATTTTCTGACTTCTTCCTGTGGTGAGACAGCCCGGTGTCTCCTACTAGCCATCCTCTCCTTCTTCCCTGGTCGCAGAGCCCTGGATTTTAGCCAGGCATGTGTTCACCCAGAAAAAGACAGCATGTCCCAGCCTCCCTGGCCTGAGGTGTGGCCACATGACTCAGCTCGGGCATATCGGATATAAGTGGAAGCGTGCTTGGAAGGAGGCGGTGCACTCATTCTATCCCCTTTCCTCCTACCTGTCAGCTGGAACATGAATGTGATTGCTGGAACTGAAGCAGCCATGTTGGACTCTGAGGTGAAAGCCTCATGTGCAGGAGAGCGGGGCGCAGACAATAAGGATCCTGAAAGCCCTGGCTCACGTCTTTCTGGACTTCTTTTATGGTAGAAAGAGATGAGATTCTAACTTGTTTAAGCTATTGTTATGTTGGGTCTTTTGTCATTTGCAACTAAACCAACTCTTACTAATGCCTGTCCCTCCCTCTGCCTGCCCTTGGCCGTGCCTCCCACCTCACAGAACATGAGCTCTGTAAAGTCAGGGTCCCACCTGCCTTGTTGACTGCTGTAGCCCCAGCACTAGAGCAACACCTGAAATAATGGTCATTGGGTAAATGCTTATTCAATAGATAACTTGCTCATCTCTCTTCATATTTAATTTCTTCCCTCTACTGGCTCCTTTCCCTCTCAGCATTGTGTTATTTTAGTTCTCTTTTGACCTCCCTCAAATCCTCTCTTGCCTATGTGTCCCTGAAAAGTAGACATTTCCCACATTTATGTCCTTGGCTGAGGTGGAAAGAACTAGGCATTTCCATGATGATGTCTACATTCCTAAAAACCCTTCCAAGAGAAGCTGCCCTTACCACAGCCCACTTCCGGGCTTGTTTAGTTCCATACGCTCCTGTCCCACCCTGATTGGATGGGGGGTATCACATGACCCAGCGATGGCTGCGACAGCCAATCAGTAGGCTTGCCAGGAGCCTATGTCATTGCCTGGTCTAGAAGAATGAACTGCACCAAAGAGATTCCCTCTATCAGGAATATTTCCTCATTTTGATTTTAAGTTTACTTTATATGAAAAATACTCATAAACACCTAAAAGAAAAATTACTCCCCCAGTTATACCAGTTTTTAAAAACATACATGGACATGAAATTCTTACCCCTTCCCCTTCCCAGGCCTAAGAAATCTTGTCCTCTTGACATAGCCTTAGAAGTCACTATGTTATTTTCCTGATTTTATTCTTTTATTAAAGAGGCATCTAAATATACACACATGTCTACACACATACCCCTGACAAACACACACTTATCTTCTATATATTGGTCTGCAGTGTAGAATCTCTTTAGGCCCAGAACTGCAGCTCTACCAGGGACTGCTCCTAGGCTTTGAGCGAATGTCCGCTGACATACTCCGTAATCTCCCCATTGATGCAATATTCAGTACATCGCAGCAAACATTCTTAGATATGTAGATTTACAAACTTGAAGACAGTTACTGAAAAGTGGGATTGCTAAGTCAAAGAGTATGCATTTAAAACATTTTAAATAAATGTTACCAAATTAATATCCAAAATGGTTATAGCAGGTTTAAATTTCCACTCCCAAATACAAGGATTTCTATTTTCTTACACTCTCTTTAGCACTAGCCATTGCCATACTTTTAAATTTTGGGCAATGAGCTAAAAAAAGAATAGAATCACATGACATTTTAATTTGTACATTCTCATTTGCTGGCAAAGTTGCCTCCGAGACTCAAGTGCTGAGCTGGTGTTGAAGGATATGGAGAGAGAGGCTGTGAGATGTGATGCGCATTTTGAGGGAGAGGCCAACTGAGAGGGAGAAGGGTCATGGCACAGTGAAGTCACTGGGAGGGAGAAGCTATGGGAAGAGAAGAGGTGGGAGGAGAGGGAAGAATGTCAGTGGTGGGGCCAGGAGACCCAAGCAGTGTGGGTGGAGGCTGAGGCATGCTGTTGGTGGAGCTGGGGATGAGGCTGTGCCACATTGGCTGGTGGCTCTGGTGAGGCCTGGGAGGCCAAGTAACCTTCCAGCTCATCCTTGTCCTTGTGTCACCTCCCAGCTTCCTGTTTCACATTGCTCTTGGCAGGGAGGACATCTTCAACAGAGTCCAGCTGGCACTTCAATCCTAATGTGTCCAAAGGAACCTGGCTTTCCATCTATCCCCAAATGGAATCCTCTAGATTTTCCTGTTTCTCTGAATGACTCCCACCGTGCTCCTGGTCACAGGGACCTGGAACTGTGGAGACATTTTCCTCTCTCCTCTTAAATCTGCCCTTATTTAATATTTGTATTTTATTTTAAATTATGACTCAAATAGACATAGAATCACCTTGATGACCATTTCTAATGCGCAGCTCGGCAGTGTCAAGGACGCTTTGCTGCTGCGCAGCCCATCTCCAGCATGTCTTTCATGTGGTACGACTGAAATGCTGTGCCCACCGTGCAACTTCCCCTTCCCTCTCTGGAAGGACATCTTCAACCCCCCAGCCACTCTGTCCAGTCACCACGGATGAGGGTCAAGTACGTCTGTACCTGCAGGACCTGGTACTGGACCTGCCATGTGCTTGAACCCATGCCGTTTATTCCTGCTTCTCAAACAACCGCCTGGTGGTTCGTCTGAGGAGACTGAAGCCCATGGCAACCTCTGGGAGAGGCAGGCCCTGGGAGTCTAAGGGCGCCTGTGTCCTGACCTTGGATCCTTGCTTTCTCAGGTCCACTTTGTCCCCTGTTGTGACCCTCCAGGCCCACCCTCTGCTGCCTGCACGCACAGTGAGGGACCTGGGGTGCTGTTCTCCTACTGCGCTCTCCCTCGTGCTCCCTGTAGCTGCTGCCATCAGCCTTGCTGTCCCTGTTCTAGCCACATAACCCCTCCTTCTTCCCACATTTCTCCGTTTCTCCACACAGGCCTTGCGCTGCGCACTCCGGGTGGAGTTCAAGCCCTTGGCTTGGCGTTTGAATCCTCCCAGCCATAGCTCTAACCGCCTTGCCGGCTGCCCCCTTCTCTGCTGTTGCCGCCAGCTCTGCCTTCATTTCTTGCCTCTGTACCTTTGCTTTTCCTGCTTCTTTTGTCCCAAATGTTCTTCTCCACTCCATTCCCCGAAAGCTGTGTCTGTTTTTCTTTGCCATTGCCTCACCAGGAGGCACACGCCTAAGACGCAGTAGGTGCTCAATACATTTTTATGGAACGAGTGAGTGAATGAACGGTGCGATCCTTCCTCTCCTGCAAGGCTCCGTCTGAGCTGACTCCTCCTTGGGGAAACCTTGCATAGGCCCTGCAGCTTGCATGTCCTCATTTGTACTTCATTTGTTCCTACCTTTTCATGTGCCATATTCTGAATTGAATTAATTTTAGCTGCTTGTCTGAGCTTCTCAATTGGATTGTGAGCTCCTTGGGGCAGAAATAATGTTTTTGGTTTTCAATAAGTATATCCCTCTCCCTTGCATACACACACACACACACACACACACAGACACACGCACACACATGCACACACACACACGCACACACACACACATGCATGATGCTGCACACAAGCCTGTGCGCACAGCAGTGGACACTCCATATATGTCAGTTGGCGTGGCCTGAGCTAGCTGACAGTAGTCTTCCAACCCTCTGCCCTTTCTGCAGGCACTGGGGCTCCTTCCCCCCTCTCTACCTCATCCCAGCTTTGGCTCCCATTTCTCCATCATGCGGCCGGGGTAGCATTGCCAACTGGCATCCATGGGCAGGAAGATGATTCACACTGGCTGTTGTGCTATCAGCCTTCCCCACACCTCATAACACATAGAGGATGAAAATGGGTCCCTGCAAGAACACTACATTTATATGTCAGAGAAAGAGAGTCAGCCAAGAATACGCTAAGATGTCCAATGCAAATCTGGCTTCCACTGGAGTAACGATGGCAAGTATTTAGGGTGCTTTCCCAAGACACCAGGCACTGGGTTAGACACCTGCATTCCCCCATTTAAATGCCACTCCCCCACTGACCCTGGGTGAGGACCAGTGTGGTCTCCAGTTTACAGCTGAGGAGTGAGGCAGAGCAGGGTAGGGAGTGCGCCCAGATCACACAGCTGCTGAGCAGCAGCACCGAATTCAAACCCAGGACTGTGCGCTTGGGCTCCACCCTCTGCTCCAAAGCATCCTGGCGGGTGGCAGAGAAAGCGTCCTGGGAAGCACATCATCCTGACCATGGGTTTTACAATGAGGAAGCTGAGACCCCGGGGGTCTCTTGACAAGCCTCACCTGTCCTTGTAGAGCAGGCACCAAACGCAGGTGTGTTAGGCCATTTTTGCATTGCTATAAAGAAATATCAGAGACTGGGTAATTTCTAAGAAAAGAGGTTTAATTGGCTCATGGTTCTTCAGGCTGTACAGGAAGCATGGTGAAATCTGCTTCTGGGGAGAACTCAGGGACCTTTTAGTCATGGCGGAGGGCGAAGTGGGAGCAGGCAGTTCACAGGAGCAGGAGCGGGGTAGGAGGAAGGTGCCACACTCTTAAACAACCATATCTCACGAGAACTCACTCACTATCATGAAGATAGCACCAAACCATGAGGGATCCGCCCCCATGACCAAACACCTCCCACCAGGCCCCACCTCCACACTGGGGATTACTCAACCTGAGATTTGGGTGGGGACAAATATCCAAATGACATCACTAGGTTTCTCAGTTCCCAACTCCAAGCCCTTTCCAGTCTTGTACACCAAAGAGCGGAATGTCCCTCCCTTTCTTCTTTAATGAGCTACTTATTAAGGGTGTCTAATGGCAAACTCGATTTGGGAGAAGTGTTGGGGTTTTTTTTTCCTTTAAGACAAGGAGTAAATGCATGGAGCTGGGAACAGTTCAGGGCAACAGTTTAGGATGAAGAGAGTAGAGTGGGGGGAAGGGACTAGACTGATTGTGTAGAGGGAGCAGGAGCCACAGGGGGGCCCTTCGGGGTGGCCAAGCTTGTCAGAGGAAGAGAGATGTCCCACTGAGGGCTTCTGATGGGGAGACAGGCATTTCCTCAGAATTTGGGGAAGATGGTAATTGATGGGGACCCTGATTATTACGTCAAAGCAGAGGCCAACAGGGGTGGTTAGGGGTAGAGCTGGGGGCTGCTGTGACTCAAGGTTTGTAATTTCTCAGCAGGCAGCCAGTGTGGTGGGAGAAATGGTGCCTGTGAGGCTGAAACTGGGATTTCAATCCCACCCTCATATCTGTTGGCTTTGGGCAAATCACATCACTTTCCTGAAGTTCTCTAACTCTCTGTGGAGTTGGTTTTGGGAGCAAAAGAGATTGTAGAAGTAACATCACTTTGCAATGTATAATGTGCTTTCCAAGGCCTGTGTTCTTATCAGGAAAAATAGTAACATTGCTGGGATGTGGGCAGGGTGGATGGGGACTGATTCCTTCATTGAAAACATGCATATTGATTGAAGCATACGGTGTGCCAAGCCTGTGTTACATGTTATGGGAACATACAAAATAATCCCACAGTATGCCGAGGTGTGGCTGTGGGATTCACACAAGACAACACCCGGGAGGCCGCAATGAGGAGGAGAAGACGGGTCAGGTAAGGGGAGAGGAGTGAGCCCAGGAGTGCTTGACCAAGGCAGCCTCCAGCAAAGATGAACATCACACCGGGCTGCACTTGAGAGCAAGGAGACCAGGAAACGCCAGGAGGACAGCGAGCATTCCTGGTGATGGAACGGGGGGCAGCAGAGGACCTAGGAGAGTTCTTCTGAGAGTAGAACCCCCAGTTCTAGAGAGCTCA
The DNA here is from genome assembly GCF_028885655.2 of Pongo abelii. Taxonomy (NCBI): domain Eukaryota; kingdom Metazoa; phylum Chordata; class Mammalia; order Primates; family Hominidae; genus Pongo; species Pongo abelii. The sequence continues at coordinate 58,558,883 of NC_071991.2, forward strand.
CTGACGATGGGATGTAAGGGAGACTCAAAGAAGAGGCTGTGTCCAAGTGAATGAGGTCATGGTGATCTGGATATTAGAAGTGGTGGCATCAGAGGAAGGTCACATTTAAGAGCATCAGTGCCAATACCTTCTGTTCTCAGGGAAGAGGGGCCATGTGGCCATGTCCTCCAGCTGCCATGTTCCTAGCACGTCCCAGATGTGCCTGGTTGGCCCTCTCCCTTCAGCTGGCTCCTCCATGTGGCTGCTCGCAACTCTTTCCCCTGGCAATTACATCCCCACCCCACCCAAACACCTTGGCCCCTGCAGTCCTACTTATCCCCATCTCCATGCCTTCCTGACACCTCGAAGGACCTTGCTCCCAAGCAGACTTTTACTGAGTGCTGCTATCAGCGATTAGTCGGATATTTCCAGATGTATTTTCCCATGGAGTCCTCACCACAACCCTGAGAGATGGGCATTACAATCCTATTTTGCACAAGGGAAAAATGACCCAGTTTACCAGTATGGGGAATAGTCTATTCAGTCATTCATTCAACAGATAATTTAATAAATACCTACAACTTGCCAGGCTGTATGAGAAACGCGACACAGTGATGGAGCTGGGTTTTGAACTCCAATCCCAGTGCTTTGCCTGCCATATCTGGCCCCAGTCTCAGGTTTTCCTTTCTCTCACACACAACTCTCCAACTGAGTCACTGTCCAGCACAAACCCTGTTGAGCACACTTAGTTCAATCAGCCTGTGGCTACTTCTCCCATCAGATTGCCAGATGTTTGAGGACAGGAACTGTTTTTATCTTCACATCTCCAAATTCGTCTGAGAGCAAGTCCCTCAATAAAGGAGCATTGAGGGAAACTGAGCTGGCTTGCTGGATATACAGATCCTTCCTTGGGAAGCCAGGCACCAAAACCATGCCCTGGTTCTTTAGCGGCATTTAAAGCGGAACATTGCATTTGAAACCCCTCCTTTCTATGAGGCGCTTAGAGTACTTTCTAGATCATGGGTAATTAATCCATGACACACCCTGGGAGGAGTGAGAAAAGGAGCAAAGAAATGCTGCTCTCATTTTGCTGATGGAGAAATTCAGCACAGAGCCTGTCCTGGTGTCATACAGGAAGCCAGCAGAGGACCAAGGAGGTGGATTCTCCTCCTCCCTCTGTGTTCCATCCATCCTGTCCTCCGGATCCTGCTGTGCCTCCAGGGCAGAAAGAGCTGCTCTGCCCAACAGGGACTGCTGTGCACAGCCCTGATGCCTGGATGCAGAGCTCTGACCCAGATTTCCCAAGGCCCGAAACAGTTATTTTATCTAATACACAAATGGAAAAGTTTGGGTTATAAGATTAAAAATTGATAACTGCAATCATAGCTTTTAAGTTAACCTAAGATGAAAATTTTTTATTCATTCTTTCAGGGCAGGAATTTACATTTGTTCCCTAGGACAGTGACAGGCACATAGTAGCTGCTTAATAAATATTTACTAAATAAATGAGTTTATTTGTTCTCTTCTTTGACTTTGGTGAGATTCAAAGGCTGGACAGGTTGGAGTCATGTTTTAATGACTAAGTAAGCCTCATTTTAAAAGGCCAGCGTGGATGTTTGCACATCAGTGATGATGATGACGATGATCAATTATGACTGATTGCTTGTAAAGCGAAAGCTCCTGCTTTTCCTCATATAAGTCATGTGTACTGAATTTTGTTTCCTCATGTTTTTTTCACCTGTATCTCTTAAAGGACCCTCTTTTTTTGATCAGCCCATTACTCTCTCAGAAGGCCACCTAGAATTAAGGGTATAATTTTGGCCATGGAATACTGTGGAATGAACTAATTCACAAGGGGTTCAACTGTGCTCTGCTAGCACAAGGTTCAGTTTGGGCAATGGGCACTGACCATTTTTCTAAAGAACTCACAAGTCTTATTTGAAACTTTCACTAAATTACATTTTGAATACTAATTTGCATTATCTATAAGATATAATTTTCTAAACCAAGGCAAGCTTTGGCCTAGCCCCTATTTCAGCTGTGCCCAAGGAAATAGAGTATCAATTCAATTTCATTGTATTTGCCCTTCTTCCTCTACTTCATCCCCCAACAAAATCCATTTTGTGTAACATCAAAAAAGAGCTTTGATAAAGGTATCTAAAGAGTAGTCATGAGTGCCACTCACGGGTCCCTCCCTTCCCCTTCTCCCAGGCACATGGTAGGATTTTGCTTCCCCATCCCCTCAAGTCAGACATGCCATGAGGCTTGCTTTGGCCAATGGCATGTGAGCATGTGGCATGGATCCATGTGGCATGGATGACGAGGGCCACCTCCCTGTGGAAGTCTTTGAGAGCAGGTGCATGATTCACACCTTCTGTTTCTCTGCTCTGGCGACTGGCGACATTCCAAATGGTGGGGCTCCATCATGCTGGAATAAAATGGAGTGGAATCCTCCTCTCCCATGAGAATACCATATAGGGTGAGGGGGAAGCAAATCTTTACTATTTTTCACTCCCCAAATTTTTATTTATTGTTGCAGCACAAGCTGACCCATCCTGACTGATAGAAGATTTAAAATCAGCAGCTCTGGTTTAGAAAACGTGCATCCTTCCTCCCTGTCTCTCTTTGACTGTGCCCACACTCACATCTCTCTCTCTCTCTCTCTCTCTTTCTCTCTCTCTAGATATAAAGAGAGATAAATTATACTCTTTCTTTGAGTACTGCTATGATTCGATTAAAGCCAATAGTCTTTTGATTCATAAAAGAATGATAGCCCCAAAGGACTAGAGGCTTTTCATACCAGGTATGCACCTTCCTCAAGGTAAGGTCCTTCACCTGTGACTGAGTTGTTTGTGGGACCGGGTGTGACTGAGGCAGTGGCCCACGTGATAAGTTCATCAGCCTTTCCAGTGATTCCAGAGAGAGCATGAGTTGCCCAAGTGGCAGAACCGGCAGCTACAGTCCTCTTTTAATATGTAGTCATACCTCTGTTCATATTTCTAAAATGACTGTCCCCTCATGCGTGTCAGAACCATCGAATCAATTAAGTATTGTAGTTCCAGTGATCAGGAGGCCCGAACTCTAGCCACTGCTTTATGTCTCATCTTTCTTTGTAAACTTAATTTTTTCATCCATAGATTAGGCATCATAGTATTGATTGTCTACTATTTAAAACTATAGTGTGTGCATTGTTCAGACCCAATGGAAGACCAATAAATCACTTCTCATGGGAAACTTGCACTGACCAATATCCATAGAACAAGGTAAAATGAATTGCTTTGAATAATTGGAATCATCTGATCAAACAAGTCTTCACCAAGTCAATTTTCTTAAAAAAAATACGGTTTATTTTTAAGAGCAGTTTTAGCTTTACAGAAAAATTGACAATAAAGCATAGAATACCTTGATACTCCATCTCCCCTTGCACACAGTTTATCCTATTATTAATATCTTGCACTCCTGTGGTATTTTGTTATAAGTGATAAGCCAATATTGATACCTCATTGTTAACTAAAGTCCATAGTTTGTGTTAAGGTTCACTCTTGGTGTTGCACATTCTCTGAGCTCTGACAAATGCATAATGTCATGTATCCACCATTACAGTGTTACACAGAATAGTTTTGCTGTCTTCAATATCTATCTCGTGTGCTTCACCTGCTCACTCCTTCCCTGCCCCTCCAACCCCTGGCAACCACTGATCTTTGTTGACTCTATAGTTTTGCCTTTTCCAGAATGTCATACAATTAAATTATATAGTGGGCAGCCTTTTTGAACTGGCTTCTTTCATTTAGCCATATACATTTAAGGTTCCTCCATATCTTTTCATGGCTTGATAGCTCATTTCTTTTCATCGCTGATAATATTCCATTATCTAGAAATACCAGTTTATTTATTCATTTACCTACTGACGGATATCTTGGTTGCTTCTAATTTCTGGCAATTATGAATAAAGCTGTATAAACAGCCATGTTTAGTTTTTTTTTAAAAATTTCCAACTTTTAAGTTCGGGGTACATGAGCAGGACGTGCAGGTTTGTTACATAGGTAAACGTGTGCCATGGCGGTTTGCTGCACAGATCATCCCATCACCTAGGTATTAAGCCTGCGTCCATTAGCCTTCTCCCTGATGCTCTCCCTCCTCCCACCCCCACCCTCCAACAGGCCCAGTGTGTTGTTCCCCACTCCATGTGTCCCTGTGTTCTCTCATCATTCAGCTCCCACTTACAAGTGAGAACGTACAGTATTCAGTCTTCTGTTCCCCATGTGCAGGTTTTTGTGTAGACCTAAGTTTTCAACTCACACGAGTAAATGCCAAGGAGTGCCGTTGCTGGATCATATAGTTAAGACTATATTTAGCTTTGTAAAAAACTGCCAAACTCTCCTAAGTGGCTGTACCATTTTTCATTCCCCTCAGCAGTGAATAAGAGTGCTCATTGTTCCACATCCTTGCCAGCATTTGGTGTTGCCAGTGTTTGGTTTCCAGTAGGTGTGTAATGTATCTCATTGTTGTTTTAATTTGCAGTTTTCTAATGACATATGATAGTGATCATCTCTTCATATGCTTACTTGACACCCATATATCTTCTTTGGAGAGGTGTCCATTCAGATCTTTTTCCCACTTTTTAATTGAAGTGTTTGTTTTCTTATTGTTGAGCTTTAAGTATTCTTTGTATATATTTTGGATATAAGCCTTTTATTAGATGTGTATTTTGTAAAGATTTTCTCCCAGTCTGTGGCTTGTCTTTTCATTCTCTTTACAGTGTCTTTCAAAGAGCAGAACTTTTAAATTTTTGATGAAGTCCAGCTCATCAAGTTTTTCTTTCATGGATCATGCTTTTAGTATCGTATCTAAAACTCACCGCCAAACCTAAGGTCACCTAGATTTTTTCTTCTATGTTATCTTGTAGAAATTTTATAGTTTTGCATTTTACATTTAGGTCTGTGATCCATTTAGGTTTATGAGTTAATTTTTTGCAAAGAGTGTAAGGTTTGTGCCTAGATTCATTTTTTCTGCATGTCCATGTCCAGTTGTTCCTGCACAATTTGTTGTAAAGACTGTCTTGGCTCCATCGTATTGCCTTTGGTCCTTTGTTAAAAGGAGCAATTGACTATATATGTGTGGGTTTATTTCTGGGCTTGCTATTCTGTTCTTTTCATTTACTTGTCTGTTCTTTCATCAATACCACACTGTCTTGATTATTGTAGCTTTTTAGTAAGTCCTGAAATCAGGGAGTGTCAGTCAAAGTAAAAGTCCTAGAAAATAACAGGAGAAAAAAATCTAGGTGACCTCACGTTTGGCAATGAGTTTTAGATATGATACTAAAAACATGAAAGAAAAACTTGATGAGCTGGACTTCATCAAAAATTTAAAGTTCTGCCCTTTGAAAGACACTGTAAAGAGAATGAAAAGACAAGCCACAGGCTGGGAGAAAACCTTTACAAAATACACATCTGACAAAGGGCTTATATCCAAAATATATACAAAGAATACTTAAAGCTCAACAATAAGAAAACAAACAATTCAAGTTTAGTCTACGTTTAGCTTTGTTTGGCTTATTCAATTATGAATAAACCTGCACATGAATGTTTATAGCAGCTTTATTCATAATTGCCAGAATTATGAATTTTAATACTGTATTGGCTATTCTGAGTCTTTTGCTCCTCCATTTAAAGTTTAGAATCATCTTGTCAATATCCACAAAGTAATTTGCTGAAATTTTTATTAGAATTCAGTTTAATCTAAAGATTAAGCTGGGAAGAACTTAAATCTTAAGAATGCTGAGTCATCCTACCCATGAACATAAAATACCCCTCCATTTATTTAGACCTTCTTCGGTATCTTTCATCAGAGTTTTCTAGTTCCTTGCATTTAGATCTTGCACATACTTGGTTAGAGTTATACCTGAGTATTTCAGAATTTTGGGGGGCTAATGTAAATGAAGTCAATTTTTTAAAAAATAAGTTGAACTGAGTTGTTGTTTTTAAACAGTTTGGCTGTTTCTTCTACTAATTTTGCAAATCAAGCCAAAAGGTTTGCAGAAGTGGAAATACACTCAAGTTTTCAACTCTTCTTATTTGTACCAAATGCTTCTGTTCATATAGAATAATTATCAACTAGACTCTACTTTTGGTTATTTGCATACTCATGAGGTTAGATATCTCTGAAATTGAATATGATGTTAGAATTTACATTTATTATAGAAAATAAAATGCATTGTTCTGGTCAGAATATTTCACTGGGTACTGGGTCTGATACCTTCCACTGCTGGAGTTCATAAGAAGAATGAGGAAATGCTTATTTCTTCTTGAGTGACCCCCTCCCTTTCTAACCAAGTAAAAGCCCCGGATCTTAGAAGGGAAAACTAGTCTGTGTGACTCAAATTTCTAAATTTCATTTGAAATTAGGACAGTGGCCAGCCACACATCTCAGCCTCAATTTCTCTCCCTGGTGACTAGAACATCACCATTCTCATACCTCAGTGCTAAACTGCCAAGCAGCTGGGAAGCTGAGGTACTGACATCCCCAAATCCACATGCTGTGGACCAGGCTTGTGTAACATCAATCAGAAAAACACTTTCTAGATTCCAGGAGGCAAATGTTTATGCTTTGATCCATATGGGTAGTTTTAAAAATAAGCTATTTGAAGCACTCCCTTCCAGAATGTTCCATTTAAAATGACAGCAGATTTAAGAAATGAGTCCCCTGGAATGGCCCTGTCAGGACTGTGATATCAGCTGTGCTTTTCCTCCTGGAAGGTACTCAGCTCATAGGTAACAAGGCTGCCTGGAGAGGCTCTCTCTTTTCCATCAATATCATGACTGTCTCTCTTTCAAAAGGCCAGATTCCTGCTCCTTGCTCTTGGTTCCATGAGGGCCTGCCTACTTTGCTTCTGTGCTCTCTGAGGAGCTAGACTTGGAAAACCACTGATGCTGTGTGTCACGTGTACCCACAGGCTCATTTGCTCAAGCTCTTAGTCTTCCTGGCCATTTAACACACAAGCAATGAAGTCTAGTGACCCACTTCTGGATGTCAGGTTTCAACTTGGACTCATCCTCAGGCCTCTCACCAGGTGTTCTCCCTTGGAATTCCCTCTGCCCGTGACTAATGCAGCCACAAGGTCAAAACTCCTCATCTCAAGGGGTTGGCCTGGAAACCATTGCCCATCCACACTTCACACTTCATAGGATAGGACTAATGAACGTCAGCTCAGAAGGCTGACAATGGCAAAGCATTTGGAGTTTTTCAGAGGGAAAAGGATATTTAGGGGCTAACTTGCATTATAGTCAATAGAATAAGAACACAGTTGTTTCAACTGCAGAACCTGGTGACAGTTTCTCCAGTAAAACTCTCTATTAGAAAATGCTGTTTGCAACAGTGTATGGGACCTTCCCGTGTAAGTTCTGTGATTTGAGATTATTAGTTTCTGGCACTGTCTTGTATCTTGAGCACTTCCTGTCAAATGTACTTGGGAGTTATTTTCCTTTAAAGAATGTGACACTAAAACAAGTTTTTAATAAAGTGTTTTGAAAAGGCAACAGGGTGAGAAAAAGCTGGGCAAAAATTCAAGCTAGTAATGAACTGAGTAAGTCTCTAATTATATTGAATTTACAAATAATAGGGTAAGGCAGGCTTAGCAATTACTTTTGAGTGAAAGTGCGTGCCTAAAGGAAGAGCAAGCTCCCCTTAAACTTAGGGAAAATGGATAAACATTTTGTATCACCACATTTGATTTTAAATATCTCTCACTCTAGACTTTGAAAGGTCTAACTGGTCCAAAAACACAGGTTCTTCAATAAGCATGTTGTAGAAACTGATGGTTTTTTCTCAAAACTAAGTTTGGTTTTGATTTTTTTCCTGTATGAAGCCTTGGGTATGGACATCTTGACATGTAGTCCTAATGGCCATGAATTTTCAAGGTGAGACCCCAAAGTAAAATGTAGAAAGTGCTCAGTGGAATTTCTACACACCAAGCTGGAAATGCAAGAGTTAACCAGGGTTGAGTCCTCCAATAAAACAATTTAATCAGATGTATAAATAATTCATTTGATGACCATAGAACTGCCTCAGCATCATTTGTCTCCAATAAGCCAAATCCACAAATAAATAGGGTGTTGGCTGGCATTGAGGCTCTTGTCTCTCACAATATGAGCCTGAATGGAGCCCCATCTTGAACAGAGGAGCCATCCATCATTTGGGCGGATTGCTAACGAACAACAGACTAGGGTAGAAAAGCCCTGCACTGTAATGTGGTCTGCACTCCCCAGATCATGCCACTCAGCCCCACACTCATGGTGAATGCAGGTCTGGTGTCTGCAGGTGAAGGCTGAGGCTCTTGGTGGCAGGACCATGGTGGGCAGGGCCCCTGAGGCCTTCAGGCTCTGCTTTGAGGGACTTTGAGGTCTCTGTTTGATAAATGCACACTTTGTGCCCCCCGCCCCATCCTATGCCTGGCACTGTGCTGAGAGCTTTCCGTTGCATCCCCACAACACCAAGCCAGATAAGAATTATTACTACTATCCCTGCTGTGTAGAGACGAAAACCCAGAAACCAGGATTTAGAAAGTCATAGCACCTTGTGGTGAATATATGGCAGAGCCAGACTTAAACTTAGTCTGATTTCTTAACCACTGGCTTATATAGGGCTATTCTTACAGAGTCTTCTTCTAATATACCCAAGTCTTATAGAGATATTCTGAAAAGTTTATGAGCGCAGAGATCAACCAGCTTCATGGGGAAACTGAAGTGCAGAGAATTCGGGGACTTCCTAGGAGCCACACACATGCCAAGTCAAGGGCAGGTTGGAAATGATTTCCAGGAACCTGCCTTCCAGTTAGAACTGCTGCTTCACACACATTGGGGTGTGTGTGACCTTCACTCAAGTGGCTGGCTAGAGTCAGGGGCCACAGCAGAGGCTTCCTTCTTCCCTCCTGGGTTTGGGCCTCAGTTTCCTCCTCTATCAAATGAAGAGAGTTAGGTTTTCAAGTCTTTTGTGTATAATTTAATGACTGAAATTCTACAGCCACCACAGACAAGAAGAATACTTCATGATGCAATCAACCATCCTTCTCCCTTCTGGAAGGAAGAGCATCAGGGCTAGGGCCCTGGGGGAAACTTAAAGAGTGATGATGCTGGCCCATCTCCCGCCTGCCTCGTACTACCTGCCAATTGGGAAGCAGCCTCCCTGCCCACCCACCCCTACCTCCAATGATAAAAGGACTTTGGGAGGCTTAAACTAAAGTATTATGGCTTTTCTCTAACTGCTCACTACCATCTTGGGGCGAAATTTACACTTCTACGTGAATGGCTCTATACTCCTTTATCCTTCCCTGGAGCCATTTCGTCCACCGGATTATGAGGCCTTGAATCAGGAAGCAAGATTTTACCTTTAATGTCCTAGAAAATCGTTGTATGATATGTCACAAGGATGAAACAAGGTCATCATTTTTTTTTTTAACCTGAGGCTTTGATAACCCTTTCAGTCAGATGCTTTTGCATAAAGCCTAATCCTGGGTGAATTTACTCTGCCAGGAGTTAGTGCATTTAGCAACAAGGCATTACGGCAAATGCCACTACCTGTCAGTTGCATGACTTCAGGATCATAAAGAACCCGCTGCTCCAAGTCTCTCTTATCTTTCCTCTTCTCCCCGAAGATTGGCACTTGCTTCTGTTTTATTCAATCCTTGGATAAAAGACCAGAGGATTGCTTCTGAATTTGAACTTCTGTGTGGAACTACATTAGCTTGGCAAGTCCTAAACATTCATTATTTTCCTTATCCAAAACCCAATATAATTTGTATTGCGATTTCAGAGACACCGTTTTAGGTGACCTTTAAGATGCCCTCTTGAAGTAACTGACATGCTAGATGGCCGATCTTCATATATGCAGGACCACTGTTTGTCTTTTGATATATTCAGCAGTCTGCCTGCTAATGTTTATGCGCCTCCAGATAGTCTTATTATATGTCATCATTCTTATTATCATCAGCATTCCGATGCTTGTTTTCTTTACTTTATCTGTTAAGCAGAAGTATATTCAGTGTTCAAAGTGATATATCATAAAGGTAGAAAAAGGTGAACCCTTTGATATATGACAAGTCTTTCATAGCATGAAATAACTATTGCCTATTATTTTACTCCTGACATTTTTATTTTTAAGGGAATTTCACTTGATTTGTGGTGCTGACACCTTTGATATGTTGTTTCCAGTGACCTTACATCCAAAATCAGTAGCATGTAACATTTGATGGCTCAGATAAAAAACATTAATGGTGGAAGAGAGGGTTTATTTTCCTGGTCATAAATTAAGTTTAAATAACTCTGAATTTATTTTAAACTCTCCAGTACTTTTTACTGTCCACGCAATAAATGTATTTATTACTGGGGCCTACCCGGGTTTCCTAAGCAGAGCCTTTTGGCTTGGCTGCTTCGAATCTTTTTCTTCTTTCTCATGGAAAGCTCTCTTTTCCTGTAAATGCTGATTTGCGCAAACTGTTTTCTAATTTCTATAAGCAGGGATCAGAGAAAGGGCTGCTTATCAGAGAGGTAAACCAAAACGCATCTGTTGTCAATCAGGTTAAGAAAAGCAGGAGTTCATAAAATGTTCACTGAGGCAGGTAATCTAGTCCAGAATGGATTCAGACGTGGTTTAGAATGATCGTGGCCCAATCATTCTACAGCTCTGTGTGGAAGGTTTGCTTTAGTTCCCAATTTAAATTTTCACAAAAGCGGAAATCCATTTCTCCATTTTTATCTTATGTGTGTATGTGTATGTGTTTATAGTTCCCGTTCATGAGATGTATCATAAACTTGTATTGAGAATTTCTCGGCTTAAAAATTTTATGATTTAAAAAATTCTATGTATATGTTCGAAAATTGCCTTATATATATTTTATTGCAATATAATTCACATATCATAAAATTTACCATTTTAAAGTGTGCAGTTCAGTGGGTTTTGGTCTATTCACAAGGTTGTGCAACCTCACCATCATCTAATTCCAGAACATATTCCATCACCCAAAAAAGAAACCTCATACTCATTAGCAGTTACCTCGCACACCTCCGCTCCCCAGCCCTGACAACTGCTAATCTACTTTATATCTCTATGTATTTGCCTATTCTGCACATTTCATATAAATGAACCATACAATATGTGGCCTTTTGTAGCTGGCTAATTTTATTTAGCATAATGTTTCTAATGTCCATCCATGTCATAGCATGTGTCAGTACTTCATTTTTTTTTTTGTGGTTGAATAATATTCCATTGTATAGCTGTCCTGCATTTTGCTTAGCCATTCATTGGTTGAGAGATTTTTTATTTGAAATTTTCGTCTATATGTTCAAAAGTTGACTTATAGTTACTTCCCTAGGCATTTCTCCTGTTTAGAATATTTTTAAAAGTTAGACCTTTAAAAATGAGACGAAATATATGTCATTTTTATATCTGCAATAATAACCATCATGTATCTTTTATTAATTGTGTATAAATTTCTTATAGAGTTTTCCACAAAATGGGAGAAACGTATAAGAAGCTCTTCCTTCTATGGGTAAGGTAGTGAAATCACAAGTCATTCACTAAATATAAATTCAAATGTAAAGATATATGTGATTCTTGAATATATGAAATGTGTTCAGATAGTCTTTCAAGGAGACCAGCTGCTTGACCCCTGTAAGGACCCCAGGACACAGTCCTCTGGAGCGGAGCTATATTTGATGTGTGTTTATCCATCACTAGACTGTAAGTGACAGATAAATCTTACAACAAGGCTCATGTCTGCTTTATCTTCCTTTTATCTCCAGAGCCCCAATACAGTGCTTTGTACCTAGAAGGCTCTCAGAAACAGAAATCTGGTGAATTAGTTAAATTATATGCTTCTCTGCCCTCTGCCCTCCATAAGGAAGAAAAAAAAGACCTATAAAAGGCATTCTGAACACTGGAGTTTGGCTCCTGTTTACCACGTACATCTAGAGAAGTGTACAATTAGTGCTTGTATGAAATAATGAATGTTCACAAACTGAGTATACTTCTGTAACTACTGCCTAAATCAAAAGCAGCAATGTGACCAGCCCCCCAGCAACCCTCGGTGCTCTCCCAAGCACTCCTCCACCATCCTCTCCAACTGCAACCACTATCCTGATTTCTAACACCCTAGGGGAGTTTTGCCTAGTTTTAAATTTTACATGAATGGAGTTTCATCATATATATTACATTTACGCTCATAATATTTTCAAGATAAGGGTAAAAAGCAAAATTTTGGTCTTATCACAAAGATATACCGGATACATGATCTTTAGATTCTAAATGACAAAGACTGAACTAATCTAAAGTACAAAAATGCAAACCCCATTTTCACTTCTGGCTAAACTGAATTTTTAAAAAATTTCTCTTATGCTTTCTTATGTTTTAATGATCATTCATGATATTGCTTAATTTCAGAGCATAGAAAATTGTGAAGTACAGTAGCAAAGACATGGAATCAACCTAAATGCCCATCAGTGGTTGACTAGATAAAGAAAATGTGGTACATATACACCATAGAGTACTATGCAGCCATAAAAAGGATGATATCATGTCCTTTGCAGGAACATGGATGGAGCTGGAGGCCATTATCCTTAGCAAACTAATGCAGGAACAGAAAACCAAATACTGCTTGTTCTCATTTGTAAGTGGGCACTAAAAGATGGGAACACATGGACACAAAGAGGGGAACAACACACACTAGGGCCTATCAGAGGGTGGAGGGTGGGAGGAGGGAGAGGATCAGAAAAAAATAACTAACAGATACCAGGTTAACTACCTAGGTGACAAAATAATCTGTACAACAAACCCCCATGACACAAGTTTACCTATATAACAAACCTGAACATTTACCCCTGAACTTAAAACAAAAGTTAAGTTTTTTAAAAAGTGTTAAGCAGACTAAGTTTATACCACCTCCTTCTATCTTGATCTTTTCTATCTTTTTCTCTCAGGGACCCTTTCCTAGCCTTCTTCATAATTCATCCCAACATAATTCTTCCCAACTGATAATGAAAGTGTTCAGTAACGATTAGTGACCACTTCCTTCTAGGGGACCTCTCAAGGTTTGCAAGGTCTTAAATCCTCAGGAGATATTGGGATTTGAGCTGGTGTGGCTGTGAGCCGTGGTACCCGTGAGAACAGGAAGCTGAGGGGAATGAGTATCTTGAGTTCAAGCAAACCTTGTGACAAAGTCGCTCAGTTTATCCCTGAGGACTGGAGGAAGAGGTGTGTGGCTGGCAGAATAACAGCCTGACGCAGAGCTAGGAAGTAAAACTAATCCACCAGGTGACAGAATTATGATGCAAAAAGGTCTTGACAGTCTAAAATGATAGCCCCAAACTCACTGAATTTAATGGCGATAAACATAAGGTTCAGTCATCAGGATAAATACCCAATGACACACCTACAGGCTGAAGGGGGCTGACATCCAGTCAGCTGTGAAAAAGAGTCCTGGGGATCTCAGGTGACTGTCAGGGGAATATGGGGTGGCTGCCAATAGGCTGCTTTAATCATAGACTTCTCCAGAACAAAAGAGGTCACTGTTCCCCTTTATTTTGCCAGAGTCAGACGCATTTGGGTTATTTTATTTGGTTTTGAGCACTGCATTTTAAAAAGAACATAGTAAGAGTGGAAAAGGTTAAGGCAGGATGAAAAGGATGGTAAGTGATTGGGAAACCTCTCCATGTGAGGAGTGGTTGGGGGCCTGGGCCTTCTTAGTCACAGGTGTTCTATAGCCTCCACCCATCTGAAGGGAGGCGGGAGGCAGGAGGCAGCTGCTAACCGGTGCATGACCTTGGAAGGCATCTAATCTTTTGCAAGTTGTGAATGTGTTTTGACCAGATGATCACTAAGTTCATGCCTGATCAAAAAGCTGTGAGTTTTGTAACCCATATAAACCAGAGACATATGTGGCTCAGTCTCAGAGCAGTGTCCCGTTCAAACATAGTTTAACAGCCAGACTTAATTAAAAATCAATTTCACTAAGAAACTGATTTTTGTCAATGGTCACTGTATTTACCACACTCACTCTGATCCATCAACCTGCCCTCCCCTTTGCTGCCTTATCCCTTCCAAAAGTCCCCAGAAGAGAACTAATGTTAGTCAAACACTCGATATGTGCCAGGTCGCTTTTATACAGAGTGTCTCATTTCATTTTCGTGGGAACCATGTCATATATACACATGTGTGTGTATATATACATATATATGTCTATATGTATATATATGTGTATATATACATATATATACATATATACATATACACATATATATATATATAAAATTATTCTTATGCCCATCATTTGACTGAGGTCACAGCTGGTGAGTAGAGTTGGGGATTTGAAGCGAGGTTTGCCCTCTCAGGTGGCAGCCGCCTCCCAGAGCTTGGCTGGGTTTGCCTGCAGTTGCCTGTTCTGTTTGCTGTGGGCTGTGTATCTGACTCCGTGCTTCCAGCCTGGCTTTTGATCTGTGGACACAGAACCAGGCCAACATTATGGGGCAGGATTTTTCTTTTTTCCCTAAGAAAACTTTTCTCTGCTCCCTGGTTTGCTCTTCCATGTTGAGAATCCTTATGTCAGTCCTTCTTGTACTCCCTGACATACACATTGGAGACTGAGCTGACCCAAGGAGAAGAGACTCCAAGTGACAATTCTGTATTTCCTTTAGACTCACCAAGGCTGAATGCTTGCCCTTCCCCCAGCTCAGTTCGCTTGTCTTTTATGCACCTGGCTTTGCTCTCCAGTTTCCTTGATTTACAAAGACTTCTCCACAGCCAACCAGAGACACAAATGTTTGCAATAAATTGTACCATCATTAGATAAGGCACTGGGGTTCAGGGGTCAGGCCACAAGGCTACAGGGTGTACTGGCCCAGGCCTATTCAGAAAACTCCATTTTTTGTTTATGTGAGAAAAGAAGATTGACTCTTCACATTCAGGGTCTAGTTCAGTGCCTGCCAACAAACACTTATCAAATGAATGAGCGAAGGAATGAATGCACAGTGGTACGCTCAGCAAGGCTTTCAGTAACTCCCAAGTGTTGTGGGGAGCCTGGGGTGCTGCTGCTTTCTGCCTGCCTATGTCCTGGGCAGCTCACTGGAGTTCTGACTTCCAAAATCAAGTACATTTGTAGAATATGCACTCATTAAATCCTCTGGTTAATCAAATAATGTATTAATGAAGTAAAGTTTATCCCAAGGATTTATTTTAAAAAGGTAAAGAAAAAAGAAAGAAAGAAAAGAATAGAAAGAGGAAAGATTGATTCTACACACCAGAGCTCATCAGAGTCACAGTGAGGGCAACTTTGAAAGCCTTTTCACTCACCACATTGCAAGAAATCTGAGGAAGCACATCCACTCTCCTCGCACCCATTTGCTCCAGAGTATAAAAGACTTGCAAAGCAAGAACAGCAGGGGGGGGGAAAAGCAGGTAATGGGGCAAGAAAACTCTACATAGTAAAAAGAAAAATGCTAACCTATCTTTTAGCTTCTCATGGAAGAGGGAGGCTGGATCACTCCATCATGGCAGAGGACAAAGCTGCAGAGAGGAAAACTGACCTTCTGCTGGTTGGGGCTGAATATGGAGCCAGGCACTGTGGCATTTTCCAATGGTGGGGTCTCTACTGAGCAGGAGTGCAACATCTCATTAGTATGGGGCGCTGCTAATGATCTGATAAGCTCTTTCATCCATTACTGATGGATGCCTTCCAGAAGACCTCTGCACACATAAGCCCTCAGCCAATTCTGTAAACCCCTTTTCCCTGGTCTTCGTCATTAACCCCAACACCTTCACTGCCAGGAACTCCTGCTTTAGTACTGGCTACCACATCCCCATGGTTCTGATTTTTTCTTGGAGGTTTGGGAGGGTCAGGAAGCAAGGGGGAAAGAGGTTTGGTTATCTTTTGAGTTTTCAGCAGGAATGCCCAGTGCTAGCAGCCAGTCATGGTGAGCAAATGATTGTGAACACCAGGACTACCCCCCACCCCAGTTCAGACCCCTTCCTAACACCAGCTAATTGATTAACCAAGGGCTCTTGAAGAGAAAGATTTGAGGAGGGTAATTTATAGAGATGCTCTCTTTTGTCATCATTTGTCTTTGAAAACATAGAAGAAAACTGCTTTCAAGAGGATGTAGCCCGCCAACATGAGCAATGGCGGGCCGAACATCATCAGTTACAGCAGACTGCTCGATTGTGTGCCTTTCCAGCCAGTCACATATCCAATAACCACAAAGGGAAGAAAAAAATGCATCCTCACTTCCTGTGTCTTAAACTTTTCCAGCACTGGCTTGTGAAAATATTTGGGTTGTTCACTGCTCTGCTCTCTGTAGCATAAACATTTATTTAAATGGGACTGTCTCTAGTAATGAAGAATGAAGGAAAAACAATGGTCTGATTTTGACAAATTAACTTGTGATTTGGAAAGTCAGTGAAGCAGGGAAGAGACATTCCTAACTATACTAATTAAATGAGCTTGCAACATTTATTTTAATGCAATGGAACCAGCCATATGAAGATGAACATTTTAATTTATTTTGCAGTGACATTATGAAAAATTTCACTGCTGCAGATTATCTACAAAAACAAATCTCATCAGCATCTAGGTTTGTGCAGGAAATTTCCATCTTTCACACGAGCCTGACCTTCCCTGGTGGAAGCAAGTGTGAATGAAAAGTTACTTGGAAAGTTTTTCTGAAGGTTGTCTTTCCACTGAGTCTGGGCTTCACGTTCAAATGACTTCTGCGCCAAACACATCCATTTTTCATGGTGCAGCATAGATGAAAAATTCCAAATCCATTCTATGGGGAATGCAAATATAGCTCATTAGTTCTACAACATTTTTCATGAAAGACTGCAGAGTGTTTGCCGGCAGATGAGGCTGCATAGTTCCAGCCAAGAATGAACACCACATGTCCCGCTAATTGTTTTTTAAAGTTGTTCCTTTTTTTTCTCTGGCACCCAGTAGCTATTGAAAATAGGGAACAATATGAAAAATGGACTTGAAGCCTAGATCATTTTGACACTATTCAGTACTTGTGTCTTTAGGGTTTGTTTTGTTTTTCCTTTTTCTTCCTCTCTCAACTTGCAACTCTAATCTAGAACAAAAGAGTGGTTTGCAGACCACTGACAACTTTTGCCTCTCCTAGAGACACATAGAGGTGATTGACTCTGGAGGGTCAACCGTGGCCTGAGGCAGTGTCCCTGGAGCCTTATCCTCAGGCCGCAGGCTCGGGTGGCCCCTGATGCAGCACCAGCAGACAAAACGGCCGCCTTCCCGAGAGAGTGGGAGGGCTGCTGGCTCCTGGCCACTGCCACAGCCCGCTTAAGTTGGTGGGTGCAGCGCACCAGCATGGCACATGTATACATATGTAACTTACCTGCACATTGCGCACATGTACCATAAAACCTTAAGTTTAATAATAATAAATAATAATAAAAGAAGAAAAAAAAAAAAAAAAAAAAAAAAAAAAAGAAAGTCATGCAGTCCAGGGATGTCTTCCAGGCTGACATTCCCACTGGAGCTCTGCCAGGGCACTGCAGAGGACAGCAGACCACCTCCCTCGCCAGGCCAAGGAAGGAGCTGGGGAAAGGGAATGGACGGTGGCTCTCAGCAGGGCTTGGTGGACAAAGCCTCTCTTGCTTTGGAGACACCCAAACCCACCTATTGTTTTCCATCTGAGGCACTAGAGATGGTCTGTCTGGACCACACTGCTCTGAGGAAACCATTTAGGGCCTCTGTGTGGGCCTCAGGCTTCTTCTTACCCAAGTCGTCACACGTGGTTGTGACTGAAGCTGAGATGAGGCCACCCCTCCTGGCTTCTTGGCCAGTTCTCTTCGGTTGTGGACTCGGCACACCCTGGGGGAGCTCCAAATGGGGTCTGCATTACCCGCTGGGGCTGAGTTTTCCAGCCCCTGGTTCTTAGCATGATAGGGCCTCAATGTCCTGCTCCTCTGTACTGGCATTAAAGCGTAGGGCACAGGGGGCAGCTGAGAATGTGTGTCTCACCCCTGCACATCCTCGTCCCCGGCATTTGCAGGACAAGGGGCTGCTGTTCCAGCAAACATGCATGGCCCACCAGATGAGGTAGGGTGGTCTACCTACATGGGAAGGGCCTGTTTTCTCCACCCTGACCTGGGTAACCTCAATAGGTTCTAAAACACCCATGCCACCTGCAAGCTTTGGGCAGGCACCTGGCAGCTGCGGGGTCTCCTGGAGGTCCCAGGCCTGTCTCCATTCAGTCTGAGGAGAAGGGGGTGCTTGACCCCTGGCGAGGGTTGGTTGCTACAATGCGTCAAGCTCTGTGGGAATGAGAGCAGGCTCCTCATGTGTGCCCACAGTCTTGTTTAGAAAAGCAACTGTCACTGCTGTTTCTTCAATACAGAACATTGCCTCCAGTTCAGCTCCTATCTGTCATTTGAGGAATGACTACTTTGCATGAAAAAGTCACTGTGCTCAAAAGAAGAAATGCATGTGTTCTCATGGCAGGGAAGTAAAATGAATTACAGACAAACCTATTGATAGGACCAATTATTCCCATCTCTCCCTCTTCTCTGCCACCTCCTGGCAAAAGCCAAATAAGCCAGTTAAGGATTCAGAAAATTATAAATCACAGGCTAAGAAGGGTTTATTCAGAGTTCTGTTGGGGCCCAGCCAAAAGCCCCATGGTGATGTCCTAGAGCGTCCTATGAGATGATAGAATTAGGTTTCCTGGAATGAGGGTGATAAAAAAAAATCTCAGAAACTGACCTTCTGCAGAGAACCTGCCGCACGCTGCCCCTGCCCCTCCACCCCACCCCTTTTAATAGCCCTTACTTCAGATCCCAGTCCAAGCCCAAGGCTGCCTGGCACACAGCAGACATTCAAGAAATGCTTGTGAAATGAACAAGCTAGAAAACCATCTTTTGAGAGGGAGGGGCAAGTATATCTTGGAGTGAAAGTGTGCCCTGGCAGTAGGGACCTCTACAGCCTCCTAAACTCAGGATGTGTGGACTGCCCTCTCCTCCCCAAAGCCAACCTATCAGCCACTGGTTTCCAATCCTAAAGGCAGCACAGTGAGGTGGCCCGGGCAGGACTATGGAGCCTGTCTCTGAGTTTGAAACCCAGCTCTAACACTTGCTGCAAATTATATTTGCAAATTATATAAAAGAGATGCAAATTATATTTTTGACACATTTTCAGCACAATTACCTTGTTTCCTTGGGCAAGTTATTCCCTGTGTCTCAGTTTTCTTGTCAGTAAAATGGTGGTGGCAATAACAGGACCTTCTCTAAAGCGTTGTTGTGGGAATTGAATAGGTTAGGTTACTTAATATAGGACAACCTCTATAGCCACAGTCATGACTATGCTGCAGGTCTCCAAATGGCCCACTGGGGAGATAAAAGATGGAACAAGACATCTCAAACACTCATGCAAGAGGAGGCTTGAACAGGAATCTTAAAGGTCCATTAGTTCAACTCTTTTGTTTTACAAATGTGGAGACTGAGGTCCTGAAATGGAAACTGACTTGTTCAAGGTGCCATAGCTAATGTCAGGGCGGGGACCCACCCCAGGAGTCCTCAGCTAGGATTTTGAAGCTTGCTGCAAAACCTACAGACACACTCAAGTTCCACCAAAGCAGGGCAGCATCACTGCTTGGCTGACAAACACGGAGTTCGGTACTTGGCACCCTTTTATGTTTCTGCTCAAGAGGCGCTTACAACACAGTTGGGAAGATGAAAGTATATGAATGCCACCCTCTATTGTATTAAATGACACAGTACAGCTTACCCATAGTAAGCAAGAGGGAGACAGAATAAAGGGTGGATGGGCAGGCATCATCTTTACAAACTCCCAAGATAATGAGTTTCTAGAATGTGGCGGTAGCTGGTCCCAAACCTGCCTCTCCCTGGGAAAAGGTGCCGTCCCCAAGTTCCTCTGTAGTAACTCACACATTCAATCTAAATTACAGCTTGTGTGGGTAGAGAGAAGATTACTATTTTATTTGCCTGTGACTAAACTAGCCTTGCTCTTGAGCCCCCACCTGCAGAGAGGGGAAAATGAACTCACTTCTAATCCCGTTGACATTTAGTCCAGATGACCTAGTCCCTATAGGTGATGTCAAAACTCTCTTTGATAAAAATGTTCCATCTCTCAGTGACGTCATTTCTGCCACTTCTTCTTTCCTTCAGAGGGTGTTTGGATATGTGGAGGGAGGGACAAGTCTGACCAGGTCACTCTGAGCAGGGCAGATTGGGGATCCCTGGGCATGAGGTCCTTGATCTCCTCTGGCCTCCAGGGTGATGCCCATGTCCACCCGGGAGCTACTTGCTCTGTTGGCAATGGTTCCTGAAGCCTGTGGCTGGGGAACTCCTAGTCTGGTCCTTTCTGCTGCTGACCCCCCTGGCTACCGACTTAGTCTCACCTGGCCCTGACTCAGGGGTCCACTCTGCAGCCAGGTTCATCCCATTCACAGCACCCACTCTGGTAAGCTTTTCCCCAGCCAGACTCTGAGCAGCTTCTAGGTCCTGTCTATGCCACATGGGCCCCAAGAGATGAATTGAAAGCAAAAGCTTAAGATCTCTGTCTTAGTCTGCTTGGGTTGCCATAACAAAATGCCATATACTGGGTGGCCTAAGCAACAGCAACCTTTTTTTTCACGGTACTGGAGGCTGGAAGTCCCAGATTAAGGTCTGACAGGGTTGGTTTCCGGCAAGGGCTCTTTTCCTGGCTTGCAGAAGGCCATCTTCTCATTTTGTTCTCACAGGACCTTTCCTCATTCAGTGTTTGTGTAGAGAGAGAGATCTTGCTCTTCTTCTTCTAAGGCCACCGCTTCTCTTGGATTCAGGGCAAAGCCTTATGAATTCATTTAACTATTTCCTAAAAGCCCAATCTTGAAATACAGTCACAATGGGGGTTAGGGCTTCAACGTACACATTTTTTGGCAGGGGAGGTCACACAATACAGTTTCTAGCAGTTTCTCTCTCCCTGACCACACTGTGAGACCAAGTTCCCAGGGGAAATCTAAAAGGAGATTTCTTTCTAGAGTTCAAAATAGGATAGAAAGGACAGTGGCCTCCCTTGGCCCTAGGTATTGTCTAGCTGAGGAAAAATGATAGGTGTGTGGCTTGTAGATGAGAAAAAGAAACTAAGATGACATTTCTAACAGCAAAGCAGAATACTTGAGACTTGAGAGACTTGAGTTTTAATCTTCTAATGATTTTCTGTGTGACCCTAAAGTGACATAATCTCTTCTTTGGCTTTATTCCTTCTTTGCTAACTGGGGGGATGTTGACTTGCTCCCTAAGGTGATTGAAAGCAACCAACAAGACATAATTGCAAGTCTTTTTTTTAAACAAAGATACTATTAGATGCTATAAATAAAAATAATGCAAAAGAATATACCTTCTCTCAAAATCCATAACATCCACAGGGTAAAGCATGAGGGCTAATAATCAAAATCTCAGTTCCCCGTAGTTTGCAGGATTGCTAAGAGGAAAATGAATCTTCCCATCTAGGGGTTATGCAGAAGCTTTGGGAAATTTGCCTAACTGAAGAGAGATGGATTCGATGAAATTCAGGACATCACAGAAAACATTCTGCATAATCATCCAGTGACAGTTCATCAAAGAGAAGCAAATCCTTCAGGACATTCTCTTTAATATACTTTTAGTAAATGTTTTATTGTATTGGATTATGGGAATTAGGGGAACAAAGGATCTATACCATATTTTTCAAAAGCAATATTTTTAGAATCACAAATTATATTGAAATCTTTATACCAAGCAAATAAAAACAAAGATCAGAAGAACTAAACAGCATTTATATATGTCTCTACAGAGATATATATGTATATTAGCAAATTGAAATATAGCAAATACACGCAAAAACACCCACATAAAAGAGATGCAAATTATATTTTTGACACATTTTCAGCACAATCACCTAATACAATTTTCTTTTATAGGCAGAGGTAATAAATAGTGCAAATGTATATTTATAGTGTATTTGACAATGTATTTGCTTTGAGTCAGAGGGAAAAGCTCAAG
Source organism: Pongo abelii (assembly GCF_028885655.2). Taxonomy (NCBI): domain Eukaryota; kingdom Metazoa; phylum Chordata; class Mammalia; order Primates; family Hominidae; genus Pongo; species Pongo abelii. Next base: position 58,580,897 of record NC_071991.2, read on the forward strand.
TGATTTTACCGTTGAAATGCCTCTCATCTACCTCAACTAAACTGCTGTTCTTTCTTCTGGATTTTTCACTGTGACTGGGACTGAGGTGGGAAGCACCTTTCAGTCTCAAAGCTGGGTACATGCTTGGAATGACGATTTGGAGCTCACCTGAAACTCAGGATATCATTAGACTTGTGTGTGTTCCTATCTCATCTCCCCTTATGACTGCGTGCTTCTTGAGAGTAAGAACAAAGCCTGCTACTTCTCTGCAAACCTTTCAGCCTCTGGGGCAGTGACTCGCATGTAGCAGGTGCATCAGCAGATGGGCTGGCTGTCATTCTGGGGCGTGGCCTGCAGGGAATGAGACATGTGCTGTGAGCTCCCAGCTGATGATCCACTTCCAAGTTTCTGAGGACTAGAGGACTAACTAACTCTTAATTCAAGATCTGAGAGTATTTCCATAGCTAAGGAAGCCAGTTAGGTTCACTTCTTGAAGCGGATCTATCTCTCCAGTGTGTCACATGGAGGTGCAGTGTTGACAGGTTGTTTTGGTCAAAGGGGCAGGTTAAATCAGGAAAGGGTGGCATGCTCTGCAAGCCCAAGCAGGTGAGGACCGAGCCCAGAGGCTCAACTCTGGCAAGGAAGGGATAGCTGGAAGGTAGGAGTAGCAAATGAGGGTTTGGAAGCTGTGTCCTTCCACTAGACTGCCCCTGCCCCATCTCAGCCTGTGTGTGCAGAAGGCCCTGGATGTGGAGTATTGCCAGGGGAAGCCTGTGGGTGATCCACTCTCAAAGGAGGGACAGGGAACCATCCCACAGGAGGAGAGGGAATGGGGAGCCCTGAAGATAGGAGAGAGATAGGGATGTGGAGAAGCCATCAGACCCAGGCTCTCTCCTCCCCACCAGAGCCCAGTGGTGTTCACCATAAGGACAGTTTCTGGAGTGAATCCTTGGACGCTGGTGGCTAACATAGCAGAGACTCAGCTGGTGGGCAGCCCTTTCTCCTCAATACCATGAAGCCAGAGGGCTCCTGGAGACAGCAAGCCTGCCAAGCGTCAAATGCACTCTGTGAAGGAACTGCAGGGAAATGAGAGACCATTACTCTACATGGCCCTCCCCCTATTTGCTTCTCTTTCTCAGTTCCCCACTCTGGTCAGGGGAGCCTCATTAGGAAGGCTGGTGTTTCCTTCCTTTAAACGTGCACATCTCTCTTCAGGCCTGGAGAAAATGAGACCAAAACTATCCCCACCACGCTGCTGTGAACAGATATTTAAATTTCTTTAAGCTCGGGTGACATCCACGGATGAGGAGCTCTAAGTACCAAGAGTTATTGTTATTACTATGTAGTTACTGCCTAGCATGCAGCGAATCACCCTGTCCTGCTGTGTAAAAGATGTATAGTGGGATGGGAAGTGTGGAGGAAGGAGCGGCATCGAGACTACAGAGGAAGCAGAGTGAAACGTACTAGAGAGAGAAGGGAACAGGGGATGCCCAGTGCATGGGGGTCTTTACCAGGCCTGCTCTTATGGCTGGAAACAAGAAGGAGTTTCTTTCCACTAAGCAAACATAAAACATCGTGAAGACAGTGGGACTGAAGAGAAAGTACAGCATGGGGTTTAAGAACATGGGTTTAAATCCCAACTCCAACCCTTATTAACTGCATGCCTTGGACAAGCTTATGAGCCTGTCTGGGCCTCAGTGTGTGTTACCTGCATATAGAAAGTTCTAAGTAACTGTAGTGATTATTATTACTACTGTGATTAGGCCTTGGTACAGTTGTCAGTGATCTGCGGAAGGACCCAGTACATGATCAGAAGCATTATTTCTAATTAGAATCAGGATTTTCTGGAAGGGGTCACTAAAGAAATCCAGGAGAAATGGGAACCCATGGACACTATGGAATCAATGAAAGGGGCCAAATGGACACCTCCTAGAATTGCCAAGGACACCCCCGTGGGGAGTCTCAACTCAACTTAAAAACAGGCAGTCTTGCTAATGAACTCTGAGATTTCTTTGTGGAAGAAGAGCCAACATCGCATACTATTGATCAATGAGGAGTAAGACCAACAACCTACATCTGTCTCTCCAACAAGAAGCCCTGAGACTACTTTGGAAGCTGCACATCGTATGCCTGGTTCTTCTCCAAGACATTTAGGAGCAGAGGTGGGGCTGGGTGATCTTACTGAAACTTAACATTGTGTCTCTGCTGTAAGCATGCCACACAAGGCTGGGACAAGTGCTGTGGTTCTACAGTCATGTTACAAGCTTTGCAGGGCCTAGGAAGTCTACTATATGAACTTCAAACATGGAACTGCTCACAGAGAACCAATGCCAGAGGATATAAGCAACCATGGAAAGTTCAGTAAGAGAAAAATGCGGGAGAGGAAAGCAAGTTCAACTGGAACGTGGGTTCGGAGAGCCCTTTCAGCTTCAGCGGCCAGGGAACGCATGGCTCCTTTTTGCAGGGTCATGAGGCAGCTCAACATAAGAATATCTGATGTGGAATCCAAATACACACCTCCTCCCCCCGGAACTCTACACTGTTTAGTGATGTGCATATGCTGTCAAACCAGCGTTTAAAAACGATCAAGTCATAGTAACCAGTTACCTGATCCACAGATGGGTTGAGGTTGTTAGATTGCTTCCCACCCAATTATTTGGAATGATCTGGTGATGTGGGGATGGGTAACTAAGAGGCCCCTTAGGAATGGAGCAATGTGAAGTAATTCAAAACAACAGGCTTCTCCCTGACTAACATCCGCAGTTCTTGAGGGGCAGGAACTACTGGGCTATTGGATGGGGCAGTTGCCCTCCTCAGCTGTCACGCCACTCCCTAGTGTTTTCCTTTCGTTCTTCCCTATCTTGGTCTATTCCTGGAGTCACAGAATTTCGAGGGACATATATAGTTAAGTAATTGTTAACTCAGGCATTCATTGAAAGGTGTCCTTTCCATCTTCCCTCTAAAAGCCTCAAGGATTATTTCTCAAACTCCTCTCTCCATTAAACTAATAAAACGAAACAAAGCCAATTTTATAAAATAATAATACTCTACTCAATGGAACAGGCTGTGAGATGCCAAGCAATTTAAATTCTAACAGTATATTTTAATGATGCTTCTCTATTACAGAGAAACAAGGCAACTCAGAGGACTGAGAGACTCGGCACTTCCAGACAGAGGATCAGGTGTACCTCATGCATGCATGTTTTGGAAGAAGGCCATTTGAAACCTACTCTGTATCATTACAGACTTTCAGCGAATTAATTTAGAATAAATCCACCTCCTTCCCTGTATGTGGTAGAATTTCACTAGGATACAATGTGGGGACAGAGATTTGAACCCTCAGTCCCACTTACGATGCGGGGCTTCAGGGGCACCACGGACATGCTCCGCGTTCACCCATCTGTGGGGGAGGACTAAGGAAGCTGCGCTGGTGTGTGAGAAAGTAATGGGTTCTTTTAAGCCCTTTTACTTAAAGCAATAAAAGAATAACTGCGTCATCTGCTGGAGTAAAAGTTTTCAACAGATGACCGGCTTTGTTCTTAAAACACACACATACACACACACACACACACAAGAGGAGTGAACCACATAGCATGCAAATGAGAGGAACAAACGCTTTTGTTTGTTGGAGATTAATTTTTACGGAAAGTTGTACATTGCAGATTGCAATCAACCTGACACATTCTCTCCCTCCTGCTCCTTCTCTCAGTTGGCTTTGAGGAGATGCGCTTCCAAGTTTGAGAATTCATCTTGTCTGATTAATGATGTGTACACAGAGATTTCAGTCTCATCTTCCTTCTCTGGGTCCTTTTTATTCAGTTGTTTGCTGTGCTACAACCCTGCGGATAGATGGTTCTGCCGTGATAAATGTAAAGTTTGCATAAGCCATGTAACAGCAGGACAGCCTATTATCACTGTACATTTTCCATGGCTGTGCAAACCTCTGTAGGCTATTTTATTGCTAATAGATCCACAGAGAAACAGTAGTGATTTTACGACTCTTTTTAAAATGGAAATTCATGTTTGAGAAATACAACTGGGAGGAAACAGATGTAAACCACTTAAGCATTTGCAGAAAATTGAGATGCACACTCTTATTTACAGACCTACATAGCCTCCATCGCTTTATTTTCAAAATTAAAATAAGCAATCTGTTTACCACGGTAAATGAGGAACTGTAAACTTGTTGTTTTTCCTTTTACATGGCAATGGCCGCCATCGTTGGGTTTAATGGCAGAACTGAAGCAGGGTGGCAATTTTTTCCCCTTAGGTTTTATTGTCTATAATGCATTCCCTCTGTAATCTGCGCGAGAGGCAGGCAAGTGGGAAAGATTTTCGTGTAACTGTATGTCTGAATATACATTATGCATTAACAGCTAAAATGATTACCAGACATATTAGAAAGATTTTAACCAGGTATTTAACACTATCTGTAAATTGCTTAAAATACTGGGAGAGTCAACCTCCACAAAAACGCTTTCACGTGGCCGAACACAAAAGCACAACCCATCCAAAAACATTTATTCTGGCCTCGTCCCAACTTTCTCACATCTTTCGGAGTTGTGACAAATGTTGCATGTTGGAAAGGAGATACAAATGGAAGCATCACAAAACAATATAGCAATGAGATGTCTGTGCACCAGACTCATCAGAGCAAGCTCCTTGCGGCATGTGGAAGCTCCTCTGGTTTTTAATTTCAGTATTGATCTTTTTTTTTTTTTTTTTTTTAGATCTAGAACAACATTTTTTGTCGTGGTAAAATATATGCAACATAAAATTGACCGTTTCAACCATTTCTAAGTATACAGTTCAGTGGCATGAAATGCATTCACATTGTCGTGCAACCAGCACCACCATCCAGCTCCAGAACTTCTTCATCACAGACTGAAACTCTGTACCCGTTAAAGCAAAGACTCGCCATTTCCCCCTCTTCCCCCAGCCCCTAGTAATTTCTATTCTACCTTCTGGCTGTATGAATTTGCCTATCCTAGGCACCACATATAAGTGGAATTATATAGTAGTTGTCCCTTTGTAACTAGCTTCTTTCACTTAGCATAATGTCCTCAGAGTTCACCCATGTTGTAGCATGTGTCAGAATGTCTTTACTTTCTAAGGCTGAATAATATTCCATGGTGTGTACATGCCACATTTTGTTTATCTGCCCTGTGTGGCTAGTCCTGGGATTTTAATATTGAGGAGGTATCCCCATCACCCCGGGGATGGAAGTGGCCTGCTTATTCATGAGCACTGCAAAGCAGGACGGCTAAGGAGAATGAGAGGTGTCCAGGCTAGGTCTGCAGAATCAGGCAGGCAGGCCTCCTGGAAACTATAGGTTTCTGGTCTCTGTATAACAATCACCAGCTGTGAGAATATTTTGCTTTCATCCTTAAGCTTTGTTTTAAATGTCAAAGGAGGCTAAGCTAGACCGTCCGAGGAATTGAAATTTTTCTCGGAGACAAGATATGATGGACTTCGGCCCAAAGTCAGATAACAGAATGTGTTTCCAACCCCATGCCTCCCCAAGCCACTCACTGCCACTGGGGAAGGCACTCGGGAGATTCCCTGATCATGGCCTTTGGATTGCATCAAATGAGGCACAGCCACAGTGAGCAGGCTCTGAGCTCACTCACTCTTGGTGGAAACCATACTATATCGAGATGGTAATAAATGCACTTACAAACCTATTTGCCATGCACTCAACTCTCTTACAATAGACAAATTAAACAACTGCCCTCTATTTACCTTGCTATCTCATGGCCCATGTGATATAGAGGAGCTTCTGTTTATGGCCCCTTGGTGACATCAGCTAATGACAGACCTATGTGGAGGAGGCTTTGTGGCTCTTCTGCTGTTGCTGCTGTCACGATTACCATAGTTTTCTATGGACTCACCCGTGTGCTCTGTATTGCTGGGTGTTGTCAGTAGCAAAGCAGGGTATTTCACAGTAACTGTGTAATTAATTTCCATCACCAGTGTATTATTATCCAATAATTAAATAACCTTGGGAGTTTGCTTAAACATCTCTGACATTTTATAAGGAAAAATGGACATTTGTTTGAAAGGACATCTTATTAATGGAGATTTTTTTTTTGGCATTACATATGTGTTGTGGCATTACCATTGATGAAGTATTTTCACATACTTCTATTTATTTATTTTATACGACAATCTCATGAGGTATTCAGGATAGATCTAGTAACCTCATTTTACTGATGACATGAGGTGATTTGCCCACAATCATGGCACTAGTAAAAGGTAGAGAAGGGCTCTTTTATGGGGTACAAAAGAACCAGCTTTAATTCATTCTCAAGGTAGGGCAAGTAATTGGAAGCTTCATATCCAGAAGGAAGAGACAGAATGAAGGGAACCTGTATTAATTGAGCTTCCACAATATACATCATTTTGCTTTTACTGAGCTCCTACACTTATCTCATTTAATCTTCACAATGTCCCCTATACACTGAGATCCCATTTTTATAGAAGAACCTCAAAGGTTATTGGCCCATGTTACACAGCTGGGATAGAGCAAGAAATCAACTGAATCCATCAGATTTAACAGTTCATTCTCTTTCTAAAACATAATACAACTGCTGCTTAATTCCAAAGCTGGTACCTCAGTGCAATTCCCACATTGGTGCAAGTGCCCACCAGATGTCCTGTGGACACTGGTCCTCTGGAACACTCTTTTGCCAATTAAAAGTTACACTGTTCCAGCTGGGATTGAGAGAAGGTGGGTGTCTGGGGCCACATCTCTAGGACCCTTCCCTTGCTCTCTCTGGAAGGAACTGTAGGACCCTCCAACACATCACTGAAAAGCTGCTGCATTGGGCCATTTGCTGAATAAATCATTATTCTCTTATATTCCCTGACCTGTTGCACCCCTTTCAAAGACAACGAAAGCAATCCCCATGATGGAACTCTATCCAGTCTTCGGCAAAAGCCAGATTCTTAGACATCAATATCATGTAGAAGTTCTGTTTGTTCTTGTTTGCTAATTACTCACTTTGAGGTACCCAGAGCGAAATGGAGGAAGTCCAGCTGGGCACAGACACAAACCTGAAGTGTCCCCTTGCCACAGCCATGGGCTTCCCAAGCATTGGGTCACTGTGGCAAGATGCACACATATGTGCACAGTGATCCTGGAAGAAGCCTAACAAAGGTTATTCTTTAAATATTTACACCTCCACTTACAACTTTAGAGGAGATATTGAGCACCACGTGGTTCCAGGAGAGTGAGGGAGGATTGCTTGGTGGCAGACTTTGTGTCTCCACTGTTGTTCTGAGAAATTCTGCTCAGACTTTGAATTCCCATCCAAAGTCATTCCGCTGAATCAGGCCTACAGCTGCCTCACCATCCTCTCTAGGAGACTGTTCAGCACCATCTTTTGTTATCTCAGCAAAATTGGTTTTTCCTCCACCTTTGATGTTCTCCTTGAGAAGGATCACTTGTTGCATCTCAGTGCATTCCCGCAATGTTTTAGCATCCCAGCGGTTTCTGAACTTTGTAAGAGCTGGTGTCCTAGGTTTCTAGCTGCCTGTTCTATCCCCTAATCCAGTGTGGGACACAGACATACAGAGAGACACACATCCTAATGCTCACAGACACACACACACGCAGATACACACATTCATACGCACAGTGCAAATAGGCAACAGCTCTGTTGGCGCAGTATGTATGCTGGATGTTCTATGTGACATTGATCCTCTTTCTCCTCCTCTTTTCAATGATGTGATGGCCCATTTGGATAGTTGTCCTGGTTCTTTCACCCGTTCAGGAGCTTCAGAATTTCTACTCTCTGGACTGGAGGAAAGATCACCAGAAGTGTGGTCAGAAGACCAGCTCTGTCACTCACAAGCCTCGTGTCTTATACATTTAATATTTTTCTTGTTTTAACAAAATTGAGCCAATATTGTTGTGCCTTTTTGCACATAAGTTCTGTTGAACTTACTTGCCCAACATCTGTTGTTGGTAGATACGCTCTTTATTCTTACAGATGGAGTTTAAAGACTTGGCTCATTCAAATACTTGGCCCTTTTCATTATTTTTCCTACAATTTCCTTTTTCCAAGCTCCTGACATTTTTGTGTACATTACTACACCCACAAAAAGTGCCAATTTCTGAAATAGTTATGTCCCTTTGTATTTGGTTAAGAAGCACAGATATTCACGTTTGGCACTTGCACTTGTGAACTTCAATCACTGTATGCGTCATCCGCAGTAGACTTTTAATTAGCATGTATTCAATAAAGGAGCGAAGTTGCATCTTATACCTTCCCACACATTCACATTGGGTGTTTAATTTCCTGTCTCCCCCTATGGACCAAGGGAAAAGCCTTATAAAAGCTTCTTTCACGTGGAATACAGGTCTCACTTTTTCAACGCAGTTCTGTCATTGAAATGCCTTCCATTTATTTTTCTTTTCTCACTCTCATAAGCTTCATTTTCCACTTTCTGTATTCCATGGCCTTGATGACAGTAGGTTTTACTCATATTTTTGTGATTGTATGTGCTGGTGATGATGTCCCCTAAGTCCTCCATCTGAAGCCAACTATCCCACCCCAGCTCCTGAAGGTTATAAGAGTTGGCTGTTTGCTGGTGGGTCCCAGGGCCTTCTGTGTTGCTGGTCACAGCTGAGTGGGTCCAGGGTCATCACCAGATCCAAGTGTAGCCTGAAGCTGACTCATGTTTTATAGCGAGACCTAGTCTGGAAAAGGTGAACCAGCCAATGAGATTTATTATGGAAATTTGAACCAAGAAACACAGAGAGAATCAATGGGGTAGTAGGGATGACAGAAACTGAAGGGCAGAAATAGAAGGTCGCTTTGGGGGATTGTGTGAGCTGATGATATCAGAGGGGTAGAGATGATGAATGGCTAAGAGAGAAGCCACATGACCCTGAGAGAGGAGGCAGCAGGAAGCATCACAGAGAAAAGGAAAGGGAGAGGAGAGACCTCAGCAGCCATGCATTCCCTCATCATCCTCAGCCCTTCTCCCATGACCCTTGTGTCTGAAAGCTCTGGATCCTAGCGTCCTCTTCCTTGTCATGGATGTCAGGAAGTTGCTGCTTCTACGGAGGCCTGCACCATCTCTCCCAGCCACACCAACGTCACCTCAGTGCTCTCTCGCTATCTCTGGTGGGGTGCCTGGCCCGTCACCCTTTTCTCAGCCTCCCTGCAACTATGACTTTTCTAGATCATCCTCAGCCTTCAACCTTTAACTTCAGTCACTCCTCCAGCCACCTTCCCTGGAACAGAGGAGAACCCTTAGGAGAGCCTCCCTGCAGGCCGAGGATGCTGCCAGGCCTGGGTCACCTCCTTGTCCTGGTGACAGAACCATCTCCCAGGTGTGCACTGGTGTGCCTCGTACTAAAGTTAAATATAGTCTCTGCCAAATCCACTTCCTCAACACCTAGAACATGTTTCCTGTTAGGCATTGCATCAAGAGGTGATTTGTTGTTTTTAAGCATGCTTGCAACGTCTGGGCATGAGCTTAGGATCCGTCATCTTTGGTTTCCCCGAAGCTCTCCCATGCTCCCATTGCCTCTGCTGTAACTCCCCCCACACAGCTGCTTACATTTCCTGGCAGCCTCCCACTGACACTCATATAATGCAAACATTTCTTGAGTGTTACCTGAATATCAGACATGTGTTATCTCAATGAATCCTTGCAACAACCCTGTGAGATGGGTTCAATTACCAGCTCCATTTTATAGATGAGGAAACCAAGGCACAGAGAGATAGAGTAACTTGCTCAAAGTCACACAGCTTGTCAGTGGTGGACAGGGGTTTGAACCCAGGCAGCCTGGCTCCAGAGCACATTGACTATTGCGCCCCAACTAGCTCCTGGCAACACGTCACCCTCTGCCTCCCTTTCTGTCATGGGTGCCCTATGTCTGCTACTTCCTTCTTGAAGCGACTGAGTTGAGTACTTGACCTTGGCCCATTAAGTGGAATCATGATAAAGTTCTTCCAATATTCCCAGCACTTTTAAAAAAAATTTATGGCCTCCAGAATAAATCCATTTTATCTGCTGATGAAGCTCCTGGGCCAAATGGCTGCAAATGTGACCCTCGGCTTGATTCCACTGGTAGCTAACTAGAGGGCTGGCTTACTAGAGGGCTGGCTAACTAGAGGGCTGGCTAACTAGAGGGCTGGCTTACTAGAGGGCTGGCTAACTAGAGGGCTGGCGGGTCAGGTGCAAGGTCTTGTCACAGGTGAGGAGCATTCTCATGTATATCGTCCATATTATTTTCCTCTGCCTTTTGTAGAAGATCTGGGGGTTCTTTTCTTTTCTCTTTTCTCTTCTCTTCTCTTGTTGCTCATCTGGAAGATGAAAGCAGGCAGCCAGGCCCAGTTTTCCCTTTGTCCTCAGATCCCTTGTGAGTCTTCCTCCGTCAACATCAGAAACTTGACCCCTGTCCAGCTTCTCCTTTCAGCTGACTTGCTCCACATGCCACTGGTACCTCTGACCCAAACCCATCTCCAAATTCATCCACATTCATTCTGGTCACTATAGTTATTCTGGAAACTTTCTTCCCTGCACCGCCCCCACACACCAGCAGGTTTTGGCAACACTTACCCACTTCATCCCTCCCTGAGTTCTCATCCATCTCACCAGCTCTTCCTAGACACATGACGTCATTGAACATGTCTTGAACCTCTTAGTACCCTGTGAGGTAGGGAGAAAAGACTCCCTAGCTGATCAACACGGTACGTTCTTCCTCCTTCAGGAAGCCTTCTGTGATCACCCCTCTCAGACTTTTGTCTGAACTCACAACATCTACTTTCTGGCTTCCACTTTCTGTGATTCATTCCCTTCTGCTTGTGGGATTTCTTGTATTACTGTCATGCATTGCTATTAGTGTTTTATATATCTATGCTTTTGTCTCCTCAACTGGATTTTTAGTTTCTTAAAGGAGTTTATCCTTCTAATATTCTTCATACTGCCTTGATTTGAATAAATTTGCCATTTGATTTAAACTGTCGCTGGATAGCAAAATAAATCTTATTGAATGCTCAGAGAAAGAGGGTTAGGTGAGCCATTTTGAAGTTCCTTGAATTCCAGTTAATCATTTTCCCTTAGCCAATCAGGATGTTATTTCTAAATTAATGAACAAACAAAGCAGCCCACAGTGAGATGTCATCCTTCAGCTGGAACAAGAAAGGTTTTTCCAACGTGACTCTGCATGGCTTGAAAATAAAATTTTTAAAAGTTATAAAACAAGTTCTTTATGGGTAGCAGAATTATTTACTGATTAAGAAGATAGATGCATGTAATTGGCTACATTATGTCTCCACCCCCACCACCCCTGCTCAAAATTCATCTGTTGAAGTCCTAACCCGCAGTATGTCATGGTGGCTGCATTTGGACATAAGGTCTTTAAAGAGGTAAGCAAGTTAAAATGGGGTCTTTAGGGTGTGCCCTAATGCATTATGAATGGTGTTCTTATGAGAAGAGAAAATTTGGACACACACAGAGAGACACCAGACATGTCCACAGACCGAGGGGCCACCGTGTGCAGCCATCTGCAAGCCCAAAAGAGAGCTTTTAGAGGAAACCAACCCTGCCAACACTTGCATATTGGACTTCCAGCCTCCAGAACTCTGAGAAAATAAATTTCTGTTGTTTAAACCACCCACTTTATGATATTTTGTTATGACAACCCTAGCAAGTAATGCAACTAATTTGTACTAAAACAAACTTAGGATTCCTTCTCTGTCATTTAGTCACAGACCACCTTGGGCAAGGTACTTAGTTTGTCTGTCAGTTTTCTCATCTGCAAAATGGCAGTAGTGATACCTCTGTGTGTTGGCAGGATTAAATGAGACCGTGCAAAGCAAGAACACAGTGCCTGGCATAAAATAAACACTATTAGTTAGCCACCAATTGTAGAAAATCAGGAAGAAAAAAGCATGCATTGTTCTATCACCAAAGTGAGCCACTGTAAACATTTTGGTGATTCTCTGACCATCTTATTATTAAACATAACTACAGTCCTGCTGTATGCACAATTTTAGATCCTGCTTTGTTTTATTCTACATTGTATCACAAGAATTCCCTGAGTTACTAAAACTAAAGGATAATAACTGGCTGCCATTTCAGTATTAGAGAATTACAATGAGGCAATTTATCCAAGAACTTGTAGATTATGAAAATAGGTTCATCCTAAGAGTAAAACTTTACAATCAAACATAATGGATCACATACATACATACAATATATATGGAATAGGTTGGAGCCAGGAGATGTGGAGTTGCTGAGAGATAAAATGGCTCTCAGCCAATGCAGCTGTAATTTGACAGACTGGGCTACTCTGTCTCAAGAGGATATGTGGTCATGAGGAGAGAAGCCTGGAGAACAGAGAGCCAGTGCTGCTGGCTGCTCCCTGGGGCTGCTCTCCTTTCCCAGGAGAGGCCGTGGAGCTTCAAGGTGGACAGGGCTTTGGAGTTGAACTGTCCAGCATTTGAATCTAGGCTCTGCAGCTCATTTCACTGTAGAATCTTGGAGAATGATCCTTAACCTTATTGTGCCTTTCCTTATCTTTAAAATGGCTTGGAGGGGAGGTCACTAACTACCTCATTATGTTGTTCTGAAGATTAAATGTGGGTTTGTCACACAAGTTCCCAGTAAGTATTAGCTTCTCTTTCTTATTCTGGGGAGAGGGAGACTTGGACAATGGGTCTCAAATTCAAGATCATCCTAATAGGAGATAAGCATATCAAATTGCTTGGGCCTGATGCTGTTCAATGCTCAATTCCTCGCACTCCCTTTGCTGAGACTCCACACTTAAAAAGCAGCCTTCTGATTATGCTTCCCCAGGGGCCTGCCAAGCAGGAGAAGACTTTGGTGATGTGCACTGAGTTTTCCAGTTCCTCTGACGATTGTATTTCTCCTTGTGAATCTGCCACTTCCTGACTTGCTTGGGCAGTAACTGAACTGCTCTGTCTTATTTTTCTCATTTGCAGAGAAGGGATAATGTCACTTAGAAACCACAATGAGATGAGGAGGATAAGTAGGAGGTGTAATAATGTCAGTTAACAAATATGGAGTGCTTACTATGGGCTGGACATGTACTAAATGCTTTGCAAATGTGATCTCATTAAATGAGATATAGGTAATTGCTTGGTGCAGTACCTGGTACACAAGACTCAATGAATAGTAGCAGGTAAATGGATGTGTTCAATAAGAGGTTGCATCCCATATAGTTTATTTCTAGGGAAAGAATGTGCTGATTATGCCAGTCTAAGTATTCCAGAGCTTGAAACCGATTTCTGGATATAAAATGATATGTCGAATTCTGCTTCAAGGTGTCCATCTCACAACCTTGGTTAATGTGTGTCCATTCCTGAGAAACAGATCCCCATCTCAGTATGCCCACAGCCAGGTTTCTGATCTTAAGAGAAAAAGGCCAGGCCCAGGCAGGCGGATCACCTGAGGTCAGGAGTTCGAGACCAGCCTGACCAATATGAAGAAACCCCGTATCTACTAAAAATACAAAAATTAGCTGGGTGTGGTGGCATGCACCTGTAATCCCAGCTACTTGGGAGGCTGAGACAGGAGAATCACTTGAACCTGGGAGGCAGAGGTTGTAGTGAGCCAAGATCATGCCATTGCACAGCAGCCTGAGCAACAAGAGGGGAACTCCATCTCAAAAAAAAAAAAAAGAGGAAGAAAGAAGAAAGAAATAAAGAAAGAAGGAAAGGAAAGGAGAGAAAGAAGGAAAGAATGAAAGAAAAAGCAAGCAAGCAAGCAAGCAAGAAAGCAAGAAAGAAGAAAGAAAGAAAGAAAAAGGAAGGAAGGAAGGAAGAAAGAAAGAAAGAAAGAGAAAGAAAGAAGGAAAGAAAGAAAGAGAAAGGAAGGAAGGAAGAAAGAAAGAAGCCACACTTTGACCATGGAAGATCACCAAACTAGGGGATGTATAAGGAGCTTTTGCTTTTTTGCACTTCTGATGGTGAACTTTATTTTTAACAGGTATGCTATAGATTGATATTTAGCATAATTTATGTAGCCATTTCCCTATTCTAAGACACCTAGACTTAATCCTTTTCCTCCCATTTTTATAAATCACACTACAAAGAAGCCCTTCTATATAAAAGTTGGCTTTTTCCCTGCTTTGGGCTGTGGAACTGTTTCCGAAGATGCTAAATGACGGTAGGTGTTGTCGATTAAGTTCACCAGGCTCCCCTCTAAAGACTCCAAAAGATTGAGGTTGGTTTCCTTTTTTTTCTTGCACCTGATTCCCATGGTAGTTTGCCATAGGCTCTTCAAAGATGGAGGCATTCAGTCCCATTTGGAGGGAGTGGATGGGGTTGAGATGGGTAATAAGGTAATAGAGGCAGAAGATTCAGGAATGTTCCCCTGGGGCATGCAGTGAGTCACTGCTGAAGCCATTTATGGAGAGCATGCCTCCTAACTCATCATCTTTGACTCTAATCGCCCAGTCTGGCATTGCATAGCAGCACTTGGGAGACGTTGCCTTCAACAGCCATGTCTTAAGGGGGTGCACATGGGGCAATCAAGACTATTGAGAATGTAAGTTAAGGTTATTGCTTCCCGCGTGCACATTCCACTCGCAGGCTGACTAGTGCACTGAAGAGCTCTCATTGACATTTCGTGGTTTAACATAAAGATTTCTTGTGCATAGCTCAGGAAAGAGAGACAGATTTTCAAACAGCTGTCTAATATCTCTGCCTACATAGAAATTAAATAGATTTAGGAACTTCAGGAAAACATACGCACATTTAATGCCCAGTAATGATCAATTCAAATTTCCAGTTGCAGAGACAGGAATTGTTTTCAATGTGTTCTATGGGTTATTCCAAATAAACATCTGGCATCATTTTATTTCTTTTTAATCATTTGAATGGTGATATTATAGGTCTATCTATTTATTTGTCCAGCTATAAAGCTGATGATACTATGAAGATATTGAAATGAATCCAATGTCTCAATCAACTTTCAAATGAAAACATTCCATTGTTTTAAAGCAACCATTTTCACTTTTAGCATATATCAACTTTGGATTACAAACTTCCTCCAAACTTGTTAGCAGTATTTTTGTTTCTTCTTGTACTAGTGATAATGAAAGACAAAAATATCACCTTGCCTTCAGTGTCAGAGATATGCTTCTGTTTGAAGGAGATCAACCCCTCAGAGTCTGTGTTGTAGAGAGAGGGCGCATGGGAGAACAACCTAACTCCTGACCCTGGTGTGACGTTCTGTCCATTCATTTGTTACTCTCAACCAAGCAGAACGACTCTTCTCATGTAGGTGTCATGCACAGTAGGAGGAGGAGAGGGTCTGGCTGATTAGGGTTCAAATCCCAGCTCTGCCCCTTTTTAATTTTGTGACATTGTTCAGTGTGATTCACTTCTCTGAGTCTCAGGTTCTTCCTCTTTCATACAAATTAGTAATAACACATCATTCAATGAGATGATATATATGGGGCATCTCAACTGTACAGTAGGTCTCAGGTGATAGCAATTTCTATTGAGGTAGATTCCAAGCCACAGAGCCCCTCTCCCCACAGTAAGCCTCCTCTGAACTGAGCTTGGGAACATGGGTGGGAGTGTGCAGCTTGGGAACATGGGTGGGAGTGTGCCAGGCTGCCTACCTGCCCACCTGCAGACAAAATCCAGAGTAGCAATAATGAGAGCAAAGTCAAATTGACTTGGGTCTAGAGGGCCAACCCCTTCCTCTCTGAGGACCACCTCAAACACATGAGCAGTCTAGCCTCTATTCAGGAAGAAAATGTGTGAATCACAGCCATCAGGCCCAGGCCTCTGCTGAGAGCAATAGAAACTAATCAAAATTATGGATCATTTTAATAAGAGGTCATTTTGGAACCCCAAGGACAGTTATAGTTAGAGTTGATTTAGGCTGGCCTGAGGATTGTAAAGAAAGTATGCCTGTGGTCTTTAAGTCCTAGAGCTTCCTTTGGGTAATTATGAAGAAATACAGCAGCACATAGTTGCAACTCTTCTTGATGCAGAGCACTAGGCTATATACCTGCAGACGCACATCTGGGTCAATCCCCGGATGCAGACACACATCTGGGCCAGTTGAAGCCAGCAACTACACTCAGTGAAAGCTTGGTATAATGTGGCTTTCCTACTATATTAGATATTCTGTCCCCACACAAGGGCAGTAAATGCATTCCTCAGCACGGATGCTATTTCAAATTCCATTTTGCTTTATCCAAATCAAATTCCTCAAAGCACCAGTTTTATTTTCTGACAATACAGCATGTGGACAAACAGCATTGCATCCAAATTTCAGCTCTTCCACATCCTAGTCATGTGACCAGTTTCCTTATCTGAGAAATGAGGATAATTATGGCAGGTACCTCAGGAGGGAGAAGGAAAATGAGCCAATGACTGACATATTTAGTCTAGCACCTGGCACATAGTAAGTGTCCAAGAAAATGATGGAATGAATAGTAGCTGCTCATGTATGGCATACACAGATTATAATAGAAAGTATAAAGAATAATGAAATCTCAGCTAAGCTAGATTTGCTTTAGGCCAAGGCATAACAAAGTTGATAAGAAGCCTTTTGAAAGAGCCATGGAAACAATGCTGGCCCACACAGTTGAGACCCCAGAGAAGTGGGGGAAGCCTAAGGAGTGTCACTTGCTCTTCCACTCACTTCTCTTTTGGTTTGAGTTTCTAAAGAATCAATACTGATGGTGGAAAAGGTGAATGATTGACTTGGTGAAGCTGTAAGAATGCAGGGAATGCCAAGGAAAAGTTTTATTTTTCTTTTCTTTTTTTCGAGATGGAGTCTTACTCTGAGGCCCAGGCTGAAGTGCAATGGCGTGATCTCGGCTCACTGCAACCTCTGCCTCTCAGGTTCAAGCGATTCTCCTGCCTCAGCCTCCTGAGTAACTAGGTTTACAGGCATCTGCCACCACACCTGGCTAATTTTTGTATGTTCAGTAGAGATAGGGTTTCACTATGTTGGCCAGGCTGGTCTCGAACTCCTGACCTCAGGTGATCCACCCGCCTCAGCCTCCCAAAGTGCTGGGATTACAGGCATGAGCCACTGTGCCCGGACCGTTTTTCTTTTTTTAGTGATAAAAGTTATCATGCATATAAAAGGGTATATATTAAATTTTTGCTCGTTTAAAGGATAATAATCAAATGAGCACCTAGGTACCTACCACCCACTCAATAAAATATTACCCACAACTTAGCCCCACTGAGGGCCACCCTCATGTATTCTTTTCCCCCACTGCCCTGAGGAAATGCTGTTGCGTATTTTGTGTTAATCACTACCCTGCTTTACCTAAACTTTTCTTCCTGTCCCTAAAAGATATGTCTGCAGATGTGCTGCTGTCATGCTCTTTTTGCCCAACATTGTGAAATTCATCCACATCATTGTCTGTGGCCATATTCCTTGGTACAAATATAAAACAATTTATTCATGCAATCTACTGTTCATGGACACCTGTGTTGCTTCCAGTTCTTTGCTCCTACAAACATTCATACACTTCATATATTGCATTTAGCTTGCAATAATTTTTCTAGGGTCCTTATGATGAATGGTTTTAGAATTTTACTGAATTCTTCACCTATTGAAATGATCATGAGGTTTTTATCCTTTAATCTCTTAATGTGGCAAACTAAAGTAATAAATTTTTTTAAATATTGAACCAACAGTGCATTTCTGGGATAAACCCTACTTGATCTCTTATTTGTTGGTAATTTTGGTTTACTTTTATTTTATTCAGTATTTTTGGATCTTGATCTGTTTTTATCTAGGTTTGGTGTCATGAAATGAGTTTGAAAGGATTTCCTTCCTTCTTTCTTTTCCTTCCTCCCCCCCACCCCTTTCTTCCTGCCTTCCTCTCTTCTCTTAGTGTTTACTACACCTACAGTTATATCTTTTGTTAGGCCGTGTTTGCATTGCCATAAAGAAATATCTGAGACTGGGTAATTTATTTAAAAAAGGTTTAATTGGCTCACAGTTCTGCAGGCGGTACAGAGAGCATGGTGCTGGCATCTGCTCAGCTTCTGATGAGGCCTCAGGAAACTTACAGTCATGATAGTCGAGAACTAGAGCAAGAGCGAGCAAAGAAAAATATGCCACACGATTTTAAACAGCCAGATCTCATGATAACTTCACTATTGTAAGGACAGTACCAAAAGGATGGTGCTAAACCACTCCTGAGAATTTCACCCTCATGATCCAGTCACCTCCCATTAGGCCTCACCTCCAACACTAAAGATCACAATTCAACTAGGGATTTAGGGAGAATGACATCCAAACGAAGTCATATCCTTTTTCTCATTCCCAAAATTGTTAATTTGAGTCTTCTCTCTCTTTTTCAAGATCAGTCTTTCCAAGGGCTTGCCCATGTTATTGATCTTTATGGAGAACCACTTTTTAGCTTGGTCAATCTTCTGTACAGTACTTTTGTTGTTCTGATTTTATTAATTTCTGCTCTTTACTATTTTCTTCCATTTTATTTGAGCTTATTGTGCTATTATTTTCCTAATTTCTTATATTGCTAATTTTAAGCCTTTTCTTTTTAACATAAATGTTTTACTCTGTGAATGTACTACTTTCACTGCATCCCACAAGATTTTTTAATTGAATCTTTTATTTTGAGGTGATTGCAAGTTCACATGCAGTTGTAAGAAATAATACAGAGAGATTCCCTGTACCCTTGATCCTGTTTCCCCAAATGATAGCATCTTACAAAATTATAGCATGGTATCTTGGCCGGGATATTGACATTGACACAGCCAAGATACAGAACATTTCCATCACCACAAGCATCCCTCACATTGACCTTTGATAGCCACTCTCTCTTCCTCCTACTTCCACCCTCTGCTTAACTCCTAGCAATATCTAATCTATTTCTAAAATTTTGTCCTTCCAAGAATGTTATATAAATGGAATCATACATTATATCACCTGTCAGATTGGCTTTTGTCACTTACCATAACTCTCTGAAGATTTGTCTAGGTTGTTGTCTCAATCATTTTTTCCTTTATATTGCTGAATATTATTCCATGGTGTGAATGTACCATGCTTTGTTTAACCATTCACCCATTGAAGGGCATCTGGTTGTTTCCATATTGGGTATTGCCAATACAGCTGCAATGAAGATTCATGTACAAGTTTGGTATTAATAGTTACATGCTTAGTTTTTTCAGAAGTTTCCAGAGTGGCTATACCATTCTACATTCCCACCAGCAATATGTGACTGATCCAGTTTCTCCACATCCTTGCCACCATACGGCTGTCATTATTTTTTATTTTAACCATTCTGTTAGGCTTGTAGTGTATGTCACTGTGGTTTTAATTTGCAGTTCCCTGGTGGCTAATGATGTTGAACATCTTTTCCTGTGTTTATTTGCCATTTGTGTATATATATATATACATTTTTTTTTTTTGGTGAAATGTCTCTTCATATCTTTTGCCCATGTTATAGTTGACTTGTTTGGTTTTTTACAGTGAAGCTTTGAGAGTTCTTTATATGTTCTAAATATTAGTTCTTCATCCACCAAGTTTTAATTAATATCATTTCTCCTCCTTTTTTTTTTCATTTTAAGCATCTTCTCATTTCTATCAGGATTTCTTCTTTGACCATGTTCTTTAAATGTTCAAAACAAATGGCTTAACATCTTTTTATAATTTATTTATAACTTAATTTCCTCATTTATCAGTTAGTCAGTGAATATGGTTTAACTGATACCAAATATTGTAATTTGTCAATACTTACTTTTGGTTTATAATGTAGTCAATTTCCATAAATATTTTCTGTGTGTATTAAAATAACACCTATTCTATGGTTATTGGAGATAGTACTTATATATGTTCATTAAATTAACCTTGTGTTTCTCAAGTCTTTAATATTCTCACTGATTTTTTTATCTGCTTGATTTATCAACCATTGAATGTCTCTCTTGATAGTGGTCTATTTTTCAGTTTCTTCTTGTATTCTGTCAATTCTTGTTTTATATATTTTGAAGCTTTGTTACTAAGTATATACATATTTCTGGTGAATTAAATCTTTTTAAAAAATATGTACTGATGCTCATTACCTATAGTAATGACTTTTGCCTAAGGTCTGCTTCATCTGCTATTATACCAGCCTTCTTCGGTTATTTGCTTGTGTGACGAAGTTGTTCCTAAAATTTGTTCTCTGCATCTTCTGTGATAACAGAATCCTCCCTCCAATTTTTAGCTGGAAACTTGACCTCCTGGAGTAAAGATTACATTTCTCAGCTTCCTTTGCAGCTAGATGTGGCCATATGACTAATGTCTGGTCAGTGAGATGAAAATAGATGGGTTAACAGCTTCTGAGGACCTTCCTTAAAAGGCAGTGCAGGATATGCCATTTCTTCTTCTTCCTCCTTCCTTCCCTCATTATCCTGGACTGTCCAGGTGCTGCCATCTTGGACCTTGAGGTCAAGGGCTCCCGAGGTAGAGTCATAGAATAGAGTCTGGGTCCTTGATACAAGGCAGTACCATGGACACCGACCTACAACAGAGAAAAAGTACATTCTATCTTGTTTAAGCCTCTGTTGTTTGGAGTTTTCTGCCACTTGTAGTGAAATCTAGTCCCACTGAATACATCTGTTATATCCTTTCACTTTCTTTTACTATGAAGTTTCCATATCCTTATATTTTATGGATATTAGTTATGAACATAATTCGGCTGAAGTTTTTTTTCCTGTTACTGCAATGAATTCTCTTTTATTTTGAATCAGATCTGATGGCCTTAGTCTTTTAACTGGAAAGGCTAGTCCATTTCCATTGAGTGTGATTATTAATATATTTGGATTCATTAAATTACTCTATCTTATTTTATCATTTCTATTTGTTCCATTTCTATACTTTGTCTTTCCTCTTTTCAGATTTAGTTTTCCCCTTCATTCCATTTTTTTCCCCTCTGCTAGTTTGAACAATCTTTTTTATTCTTTTATGGTTTAAATTAAATTTTATTATGCCTATTTAATTAATATCTAAACAGTGTCAGTGAGAACGCTGCTAATTCTGTGTGAAATTCTGAATTTGTCGATCCTGATAATGTTGGAGGATTCTTCCATAAAGGCATATTATAATATCCTCTTCCTTCATGGGGGAATGGCGCAGGTTCTGGCCCATTGATAAAAACACTAAGCTTCACAGCTGGGCATTTATCCCAGAGTCAGCCCTGAGTTTCTCAACCTTGTCAAGGTAAAGAGCCTGTTGATCACTGTTCCCCTGGTGACCCCCATGTTTTGGAAAAAATGTAACATAGAATAAGAATTTTTATGCATGTGTTTATTTATGTCATGCCTCTGTCCATTGAGGCTTTTAGGACCACTTACAGGTATACAACCTTACAGTAAGATAAAATAAAAGAGTTGAATTTGAGGACAGAAATTGAGGAAAGGAAATCTGCATTTATTAAGTAATTAATTACCACCCCTATTTTTATTAATCAAAGACATGGAACTGCCAGTTGGAACTTCTGATTAGCACAAGATAAGCAGCTTTGGCCCAGGGCATATGAAATTCCACCAGAACCCTGAGACATAGGCAGTTTCTTTGTCCTGCTTGCCTTATGCAGTTTCCATCTCACTTTTGGAAATGTGATGAGTCATCTCAGGGGCCTGTCCTTACCGTCACAAACTGTTAGGGGGCGAGGAACCTCCTGTAGGAATCCGTATTCTGATTTCCACTTGAAAGATGGAAAAGATCATCCTTCTCTCACAGCCCCCACACTGCACAGGACAATCTCCTCAGGCTTCCTTCTCCCTTCCTAGTGAACCCTTTCTTCTCCTCAGGTCTCAGCCTAGATATTATTATATTATTACCTCCTCTTGGAAGCCTTCCTTGACCAGCCTCCCAAACTTGAGTAGAGGGTTATACAATGGGCTGCCATCCCACCCTGCCTGGGCCTGTCATTGTGTTGGAAGTCACCCATTTCCTTATCTCCACTTGATTCTTACCCCCCGTAAAGGTGGGCTCTGTGCCTGGATTTTTCATGGTTGTAACCCCAGTGTCTGGCACGGTAACTGGCATAGAGGGGAGTGAACAATGTGATTACTAGGTGAATAGATAGATGGATAGGTGAATGAATTAATGAGGCTAAAGCCACTATAACTGACGTACAGGGGATGCACTTAAGATACCCAGATAAGGGTTTTGTTATTTGCCACCAGAGAAGCTGTGACCAATACCGGCACTGATGTTCCAGGTGGATTCAGAGGCCATCACAAAATTTTCTCCACTGATCAAAGACCCAGCCACAGAATGCACAAAACAGCTCTCAAGATCTCTGCATGCAATATCAGCGCCCATGGGTCCCTGTGGCCGTTTCTCAGTGCTGCCCATGAGCCACCATCATCTCTGCCTCATCTTCTGTGAGAGCCTCCCACCTGGTTGTCTCATGAGCCCCTCAATCCATTCTTCACACTGCGGCCAAAGCCATCTTTTCGGAATGTAAACCTGATGGTGCCACTGCTCTCTGAAGAAATCATTCAGGGGCTTCGCATTTCTGTGAAAGATCAAAATCCTAAATTTTTTTGACCTTTACTCACAATAAGAAATATAGTTTATATTGAAACTCAGTACACTTAATATATATTTTATAAAAGTGTCACCAGACAATACGTACCCTTTATTAACAAATACTTGCATGGCAGTTACTGATTGCAGACACTGTTCTTGGTATGCTGCGAATAGTAACTCAAAACTTCTCCAAACTGAAGACAAACCTTTGGTGGGTAGGTTGTAAGATGACCTCCAATGGTCCTTGCCTTCTGGCGTTCATGGCCTCACCGTCGTGTAATACCTTGAGTGTGGGATCTCTTCTACAAAACAGAATATGACAGAATGGATTGAATGTTACTTTGGAGATTAGAAAGTCTGTGGATTCTCTCTTGGGTTCTCTCTCTGTCTCTCATCACTTGCCCTAGTGGAAGCAAGCTGCCATGTTGTGGGCAACCCTGTGGAGACGCCATGTGGTGTGGTGGACCCTGAAGCCCTGAGTGCAACAGGCTGCAAGGAGCTGAGGCCCACGAGCAACTATGTAAGTGATTGTGGAGGCAAAACTTTTGGCAGTAGTTGAGCCTTATAAGGTGACTGCTGTCCTGGACAACTGTAGCCCTTGAGAGTACTTCACAGAGACCTGGAGCCAGAGGCATTCAACTATGTCACTCCTGGTCCCCTGTCCCATAGAAAATGTGAGATAATACATGTATATTGTTTTCAGTAGCCAAGTTTGTGGTAACTTGTTATACAGCAATAGATAATAGACTACACTCGAGTGGCACCTCCAAGGTGCCAAGCTCTGTGCTAAGCACATTCATTCAGGTGAATCCTCATAGCCCTGCAAGGTGGGTAGCATTATGTCCATTGTACAGGCAAAGGAAATGCACCATACTGGGAGTGACACCAGTATGTAACTCACTCTCTCCTCTCCTCCAACGCTGTTTCCTTTGACCGTGGTTGCAGGAAAGTCAGGAGCACTGACTCCATTTAAAGTTAAGATGGCTGGCCCACGCTTCTCTCCCATCAGAGCTTCTCCCTGCCCATCTGCTAGTTGCTCTCAGGTACTAGGCAGCCATCAACAACTCCTGCTGGGCGTCCTCAATAGCAAATATTGCCACCATCCTCAGTGTGCAGGTCAAGCCACAGCTGGTCAGTCTCCATGCACCAAGTGTCAGCTTTCCACACTCTTAAGCCCGTCACCTAGAGAGAAAGCCCTGGGCCCAAAATCCTCCGTGGAGCACATCATCCCCAGGTTGGCATCAGGGTCATAATGCCTGTGAGGTCAGGGACCTCAACAATGAATCCTTCTTGTCTTCCTCAAATCCAGTCCAAACACAAGTTTAATTTTTCAGTGTTTGAAAGCCTGCATCCTTAACTAAAGCAGAAAATAGCCAAGCAAAAGGCCCACTAAGAGGTTTGGGTTTTTTGGTTTTTGTTTTCAGTTTTTTTTGGTTTTTTTTGGCAAAAAGATTTCTTTATCAGAAATTATTTAGAAGAAAATACAGGATAATTAAGTCACACTGGGTTGCAAGTCACAAAGCAAAATATATTTCATTTCCAATAGGTTTTTTAATGTCATAATTAGTATTTATTTATTTATTTATTTATTTTACTTTAAGTTCCAGGATACATGAGCAGAACGTGCAGGTTTGTTACATAGGTATACACGTGCCATGGTGGTTTGCTGTACCTATTGATCCAACCTCTAGGTTTACTCCCCTCATCCCCCACCCCCTAGCAGGCCCTGGTGCGTGATGTTCCCCTTCTTGTGTTCATGTGTTCTCATTGCTCAACTCCCACTTATGAGTGAGAAAATGCAGTGTTTGGTTTTCTATTCCTGTGTTAATTTGCTGAGGATGATAGCTTCCAGCTTCATCCATGTCCCTGCAAAGGACATGATCTCATTCCTTTTTATGGCTGTGTAGTATTCCATGGTGTATACTTACCACATTTTCTTTAACCAGTCTATCATTGATGGGCATTTGGGTTGGTTCCATGACTTTGCTGTTGCAAGCAGTGCTGCAATAAACACAAATGTCCATGTGCCTTTATAGTAGAAAGATTTATATTCCTTTGGGTATATACCCAGTAATGGGATTGCTGGGATAAATGGTATTTCTGGTTCTAGATCTTTGAGGAATCGCCATACTGTCTTCCACAATGCTTGAAGTAGTTTACATTCCTGCCAACAGGAACTAATTTACATTCCTACCAAAGCATTCCTATTTCTCCAAAACCTCACCAGCATCTATTGTTTCTTGACTTTTTAATAATTGCCATTCTGACTGATGTGAAATGGTAACTCATGTGGTTTTGATTTGCATTTCTCTAATGATCAGTGATGTTGAGCTTTTTTTCATATGTTTTTTTGGCTGCATAAATGTCTTCTTTTGAGAAGTGTCTGTTCATATCCTTTGCCCACTTTTTGATGGTTTTTTTTCTTGTAAATTTGTTTAACTTCCTTGCATACTCTGGATATTAGACCTTTTTCAGATGAGTAGATTGCAAAAAATTCCTCCCTAACTCATTTTATGAAGCCAGCATCATCCTGTTACCAAAACTGGGAAGAGACACAACAAAAAAAAGAAAACTTCAGGCCAGTATCACTGAAGAACATCGAGGTGAACATCTTCAATAAAATACTGGCAAACTGAATCCAGCAGCACATCAAAAAAATTCTCCACTGCAATTAAGTTGGCTTTATCCCTGGGATGCAAGCCTGGTTCAACATATGCAAATCAATAAATGTAATCCATTACATAAAGAGTTTTAAAATGTGTTTCCCTGGCTTCCTATTAAATTCTTTTTCAGATACATCTTATCACTGACATTTTGGCTTTTAAAATTAGCTATATAGGTCCAATATATGTCCCACTAACATTTGAGCTGAATTGGACTCAGAGCTGGGTAAGGGAGAAGCACTGAGTCTGTGAAATCTTTCATCCTCAGTTTCTTGGACAGCTCCTCAGAACTTTAGGGCTGGTCTCCAACAGTTCCCTAATGCATGCAGATTTTTTTTCTAAATAGGGAAATATAATTTTCTTTCATTAAATGCTAAAAGCAAAGGGTACAATCCCTATGACTTTGCTCATGTTTGAAATCTGTGTGGTGACATCTTGCAAGATTAATAATCTTCTGAAATAATTAGCAAATTAGCTATTTCCTTTTGTCTTTCTCTTGAGGTTAAAAAAAGGTTCAACCTGATGAAGTTTCTTATTCCAGTGTAGGAAGGTGTGTGCTTGCCAATAGCACACTCTTATTGCACCGGTGCTTCTTGGGTTTTGGTGTGCTTTCTCTTCAGCTGGGGAACAGACTGAAACACACTTCTATAGATCCAGGAGGTTTAGAGAAGGGTTCAGGTATCTATTTTTTAATCAAACCCCCAGAAGATTATAATGCACCCCATTTAAGAACCAGGGCATCATCTTCTCAAATTACCCATGCCTTCCTCCTCGGTGAGGTAAGGAGGGGCAGGAGGACCAGGGGCTGGCACACCAGGTGGCCTCTCCAGGGCTAGCCGTGTGGGTGATGATCATCCATGCCTACAGGGGGCGCTATACTAGAGGAGGGGGCAGAAGAGCAAGTTGAGTCTGCAGCTCAAGTTCATCAAACTGAAAAGAAACTGCACAACATATTGTCAACACCAAAGAGCCCATGACTGGAAAGCCAGGAACCCAACAGGAAGCTGAGAAGCAAATGCAGAGGAAGGGCCAGGGCCATTGGGAAGATCAGTATTGTCTTTACTTGCAGATGGAGGTTGGAGCACGGGTGGGAAATTTGCACCTTAAGCACCAGCATTGTCTAAAAATTGGGACAGATGCAATGAATCTGCAGTTTTGCCAGTGATATTCCAGGAACGTTTGACTGAGAGACAGGTCTTTGGCATATTAGACAAAGGTCTAATATCCACACCTGGCTGTGTAAACATAACCACTAGATGTGCCGTTAGGCTGGCCAGCTCCTAAAGAGACAAGTGCCGTGTGGTGGCAAGACCTCAGAGCCAGAAAACAGAAGACTGAGATTGGAATCCTGACTCTGCCATCACCACTGTGTGACTTGGACAGATCAAAGTCATCTGGAAAAAGTAGTCTTCTCGAGATGCCATTTCCTCAAGTATAGATGGGAATAGTGCCTACTTCACAGGTTTGTTGTGAGAATGAGCAAAATGACTAACACAGCGTTGGCATTTGGTAAGTGTCATTAAGCTTGAGAATAGAGTTTTTGTGCTTTTATTTTTTTTTATCTTTGCGATCCATACAGCAGAGTGCTTTACACATGGTGAGTACTCAAAAAATATCTGTCGAATGAACAGATTCCTAAAAATAATAAAAACAATGTAGTCCAAGTGATGTGATCCATTGATAGATAAACCAGAAGGCTTACCCTGTCTGAAACTTAGCCATGCTCAGCCATGCTGAGATTTTCAAAGCAAATGGAAAAGTAAGGGTGATGAGGGCATAAAGACTATTTAATGAACAAATGAATGAATAAATACATGAATGAATAATTGGGACTAAACTAGTGCGTGGCTATTTGAGCACAAGATACTAAATATCCACATGAAAAATGGTGCCAAGTATTTGGTATGTGCTATTAAAAATTCAAGTATTTTAGTTATGTTCAAATGCATATCTGGATATCCGGGTTAAGTAAGCCAAATAACTGATAATTGACTGCATTTTTTGCTTTTAATTGAGTCTGTTGGAGGGTCATGCAGACTGAGCCACTCTTGAAAGCACAATGGAGGGGAAATGCAAGGGGAAGCCACGCCCTTAGGTGGCCTTGGACTCATGAACCCAGGTTGCCAACAGAACTTCAAAGTCACAGTAGCCATTGCAGATTCACAGAGAAGGAATTACTTTTTGATTCCATCATAATAAAATAGGATTTGAAGTTTTCTGAGACCTTTATCTCATAGTTTTTAATTAATGAGAATTGCATTATCTCTTAGGTTAAGTATATAATCTTCTCCGAGCTATAAAGTCCAGCTGGCACCCAATTATGTTTGAATCTGTTCAATGAAATTTCCTAATAAAATAACTGATCAATGAATATTTGTATTGTATATGCTCTGCACTAACACGTGGTGACATAAATGCCTAGTCAGAGGTGCGTGTATGTTTATGTACATTAAACTGACAGATTTATAACCTATCAGTTTTCAATATTTTCTGAACCTTTGAAGCAAAATCCCTTGTTCAGCTTAGGTTTCTGCTATTCAAATTTATATCCAGATTTTAGTCGCCAAATGTAAGTTAGTTACCTACCACTAAGCATTTTACAGGCAGATTTTATGGAGTTGCACTAAACTGAGCATTGCAAATCTATGGTTTGCCAATTTCCTGCTTTTTTATAATATAGTAACTGCAGAATTGTAAAATAAAAGAGGCAAGAATTTCTCACTCACCTCAATCCATGGACTGAATGCAGCAATTCAATAAGTGCAAGAGTTCTACAAGCATCTCGACTCAGTCTTAACATTTCTCCCCACACTATGCTACTTTTGTGCAATGTTTTTCTCTAACCCCGCGAAGGGAGGATTAAGTAAATAATGAATAAGCATGTCTCACTGAAGCGATTTTGACATTTCATCTAAGTTTACATGTTAATTAAGATAAGATTGTTCTAGTCCCCGAAAAGGATTTTCTGTTTTCCTTTGAGCAACTAGACTGAAATATAGTATAAAAGTGTATGAACACTCTCTTAAATGCACAGATTTAACCCTGCTGTTTTGCTCCTAATCATTATTAATTGCCTCCAGTGGTGGACATTAATTTCCCTATTGCAGCAACATGCATCTTGAGCTTGGGCATATCCTAATACATCAAATGGGACAGGTGATATAATTCAGCTGATCACAGCTGGAAAGGAGACAGCCACCCACATGCAGGCAGTCTGTCAACCTTAGTTACACTGCAGACACCACCACAGCCTCTGAAACAACATTGTACATTTATCTCTGGGGATAACTTTACAAGAAGTATGGCTGCTTGGTTCATCCTATTTAATCTGTTATTGTCTTAGTAGCTACAAGAACGAAACAGTGGAAACTCAAAATTCGGAATTTGTTTGAAGCCATTGAAGAGGCAAAAAGTGGAGACATATGGTTGGGCTCATGGTGCAGATAAACTGATAAGTACTGGGTTCAGAGTGGATTATATTTTAATATAGATGTCACTGAAAGATTTAGAGTGAGCTGCTGATAATGTTAGCTGGGATGTGACTTCAGGGTCCTGCCTTGTTCTGTGGGTGTTTAGGTAGATCCTTGACAAGTTGCCCAGAGTGCCTCATGTTTACATATGGCTCTGGCTCTTGGGAACAAAGCTATTAGCTTTGTTTTCCTTGGAAATTAGTGCAATGCTGCTTAGTAGTGATACAGAAAACAGAGGTAGGATGGTGTTAGCATCCTCGATTGCATGGTTGAGAAAAGTGAGACGTTGATGGGGTTGTGTCAGGTTAGGAGTCAACCTCAAAGCTATGACTTGAATTCAATTCCTTCATCTTGGCCTCTGGGCCTGGCTCTACCTTGCAGAGGTACTTCCACTTCCTCTATAGGACTGGTTCTAGGTTAGGAAAATTCATATCAAAACCACAGTGAGATATCACCTCACACCCATTAGGATGACTAGGACCCAAAAACCAAAAAATTACTAGTGTCAGCAAGGATGTGGGGAAATTGGAGCCCTTGAGCACTGTTGGTGGGAATGTAAAATGGTGTAGCTATTATGGAAAACAGTGGGTGGTTGCTCAAAAATTAAAAATTAAAATTACTTTAAATTCATTTACCAAATGATTCTATAGATTCTATGATTCTATTACCATATGATTCAGCAATTTCACTTCTGAGTATGCATCCAAAAGAATTGAAAGTAGGGTCTCAAGGAGATATTTGTACACACACATGTTCATACCAGCACTCTTCACTGTAGCCAAAAGGTGGAAGCCCATTCCAAATCCATCGATGGATGAATGAATAAACAAAATGTGGTATCTCCATTTAATATGGTTTGGCTGTGTCCCCACTCAAATCTCATCTTGAATTGTAGCTACCATAATTCTCAAGTGTCATGGGGGGGACCTGGTGGGAGGTAATTGAATCATGGGAGCAGGTCTTTCCTGTGCTGGTCTCATAATAGTAAATAAGTCTCACAAGATCTGATGGTTTTATAAAGGGGAGATCCCCTGCACACGCTCTCTTGCCTGCCGCCATGTAAGACATGACTTTGCTCCTAGTTTGCCTTCTGCCACGATAGTGAGGCCTCTGGAACTGTGAGTCCATTTAACCTCTTTCCTTTATAAATTACCCAGTCTTGGGTATGTCTTTATTAGCAGCATGAGAATGGACTAATATGCCATTCAATGGAATATATTCAGCCTTAAAAAGGAAAGACATTCTGAGACATGCTTCAACATGAATGAACCTTGAGGACATTATGCTAAGTGAAATAAGCTAGACAAGAAAGACAAATACAGTATGATTCTACTTATATGAGGTATCTAGAGTAATCGAACTCATTAAAAACAGAAAGCAGAGTGGTGGTTGCCAGGAACTAGGGGAATGGGAATAGGGAGTTGTTTAATGGGTACTATTCAGAGTTTCAGTTTTGCAAGATGATATGTTTTGGAGATTGGTTGCACCAGAATGTGAATATACAATGCTACTGAACTGTATACTCAAAAATGGTCAAGATAGTACATTTTATGTTATGTTTATTTTATCACAATTAAAACATTCAAGCAAACATCAAAAACCCTCATTCTAGGGGGTGGCTGTGTTCATCTCCCCTGAGTGTGTCTGGCCTCCCTTGGCTGCTGGTCACCCTGACAGAGTAATGTCACCACTTCCCCTACGTTGCCCAGTGAGTGAGATTACCATCCTCTCTGTCAATCTAAAAGCAAAGGAAGCACTCTGTGCCTGATAATGCTGGTCTGTGCTTTTCCCAGGACTCAGAGATCCCGTATCCTCAGGTCAGGTCACTGTCCACACAGGTGACCCCACTCCCAGCTCATGGTATCTCACCTGTGGCTTCTACAGGGCCTTCTCCCCACACCGTGGGCCTATGTCAGCTCTACACACAGAGGAGCACAGCTGAAAGGGCAGCGCAGTCCACAGACCACAACACAGTGGCCACCTCCTGCAGAGGACCTTCCAGATGCCAGCAGAAGCCTGGCTAAGAAGCACATATCAGAATATATACCCCTCAGTATAGAAAGATATTTGGAATATAAATGGTAAAAACATATTATAAAACCACATGTGTCATATATAATTTTAATTAAAAAAGTAGATTGAGAAATAGAAAAGTCTAATGGGTTATCTCACACAATGTTCAGTGAATGGTAGGATTATGGGTGATATTTTCTTAATTTTTTCTTCATGCACCTGTATTTGTACCTTTTTTGCTCTAATTATATCTATTAAAATTCTGTTTAGAAGTTAGTTTGTCATAGTAACAACATTTTTTAAAATAGCCTAAAGCGGCTGGGCATGGTAGCTCACACCTGTAATCCCAGCACTTTGGGAGGCCGAGTTGGGCGGATCACTTGAGGCCAGGAGTTCGAGGCCAGCCTGGCCAACATGGTGAAACCTTGTCTCTACTAAAAATACAAAAAATTAGCTGGGCATGGTGGTGCGTGCCTTAATCCCAGCTACTAGGGAGGCTGAGGCAGGAAAATTGCTTGAATCTGGGAGGCAGAGGTTGCAGTGAGCCGAGATCACACCACTGCACTCCAGCCTGGGTAACAGAGCAAGACTCTGTCTCAAAAATAAAAAATAGAAAAAAATACCCTAAAGCCCATAAGTGTCTTGCCAGAGAACACAGAAAGAGGCAGTTAGAAAAACCAGGGGTGCCAGGTCAGTTGCTCTCGCAGACAGGCACTCAAGTGCTCCTCTTCTGCTTCACCTTCATGGACACAGATGACAAACCAGGCAGGGATTGCTGGACCTTCTACACCAAAGCATTCTTGGGATTTTCCTTACCACCTCCCCCACCCCTCCTCCCTCCTCCATTGTCCAAATTCTGCCATCCATTAGAAGATAGCTCAAATAAAACCTCCCCCTAATGAGGTGCAATCTCTCACGGCATTTTCTTTCATGTCCCTTTTTGCAGTTATTACATCCTGCCTCGTACTATAGTTACATGTGGACTTGCCTTCTCTTTCTTATTAGATTATAAGCTCATTGAGGGCAGACTCCACATCTGATGCATTTGTGTGTCCCCAGCACAGTGTCTGCCTCACAGCAAGCTCTGGTTGGATAGCTGCTGAATGAATGAGGCAGTGAGTGAGTGAGTGAATGAATAAATGGCATGATTGCTGCACTCTCCATGAGCAAAGCAACAAAGCAAGTCAGGCAGGGCAGATTTTTTTCATCATTTCTGAGTTGGTCTGTATTTTATCCAAAACATCAATCGTTATGTTCAGAACTTCTTTTTCATCATCCCAGTTTTTATTCCTTGAGCTTACTAAGAATTATAATAAGAACAAGTATAATGTTTGTAACTGTCATCTATCTCCGTTCATATTTTAAATAATATGGATCTATTTTCACCTCGGGAAAGGCAGATTTATATTACTTACATTTACTTTAACATGGAGCTCAGACTTCTTATACCAAGAGTGAAGCAAACTGCCACACAGTATCAGATTTTAATAAGACAAATCCCACACTTGCAGTGACCCTGTTCCTTCCTGCTTTTCTCTCCCCTGCTTTTCCAGAGGAGATTCTTGCAGGATCCAGGCCCTGGCGTTGTTCTCTTCCAAGTCCTCCACTGCAGCTGCGTATCTCTCTCTCGTTCTCCTTTTTCTCGGAAGAATCTTAGCTCCCCTGCAAAGCTGGCATCACATGCCTTTGAGCTTGAACTCAAAGGGCTGGCTTAGCTTCAGCACTAGGCCCTCCCTGCAAGGTTTGCTGTCCCTTACCTGCCTGCCAGGTCTGTTCGGCCTGTTTTCCACTACAGAGGAGGTGAGATTCACAGCCAGGCGGGCAATGAAGGGCTTCAGATGGCAGATATACCACGTCCTGCCAGCGCTGCCTCAAACCTGGAGCTCCTCTGGAGTTGCTGTCAAGGACTCAGGCGTGACATTTTTGTTATCTAGGCAGAAAGTGTGTTTGGGTTAAACTGCCAAGGCCATCATGTCATTGAGTTCTCTGCCGAGCTCCAGACAGGCATTCCCTATCAGTGATAGCTACAGCAGGCTGGGATCAGCTGCATTGCCCCCCTGAGCAGCCTGCTTTCTGCTAGCCGTAGTGTTTACAGGGCATCTCAGGCAGCCGCCAGGGCTGGAATCAACATTCTCCCTGAGCTTGCAAGGAACAAAGACTGCTACTAAAGATGCACTTGAAGAGAAAAACATGACAAAATGTCCTGTGACTTCAGAGATGCCTTTTGCAGCATCGTACAGTCATGCTGTTAATTAAAAGAGTTAAACCTGGAAACTAGACTTTGATGCAATATGTTGTTTCCATTCTTGGAAATACGTTCACGAGGAGCTAATAAATAATCCATGAATGCTAATCTTTATAAGTCATTTCAAAGGCATGAAGTCAGCCTAGATAATTGTAAATGCAACGGCTCAACCTCAACTCCATTAAAATGTAAAGGTGCGAACTGATTACAGACACTCAACTGCTTTTGATAGAAGTCTTAAATTCAAATGCCACATCATTTGTTTTTAGCAAATGGAGTAATTACAATAATATTTTCTTCATTTTTAAGGTCAGATCTCTTAAATCCTACATGCTTGTGCCTGATTTAACTACAGCCAGAATCATTTTCCTTGCGTTCATTAATTAAATGTGTATGTTGCTTAAAGGTAACATCCACTCTTATTTTCTCTGAAGAAGAAATAAATAAATATTCTAAGTTGTCCAGCTACGAGGTTAGAGGGGAGAGTTGTAAAATTATTTCATTTCAGATATGATTAATAAAACTGAAATTAACCTTATTTCCCACTCTAGTAACTGTTCTTGCTGAGAAAAGGTAGTTTTGTTTAAAGCAAAGGTGTTTTCCTACTGCTGTAGCTTGTCAAACATATTGTGATTTAAATTTTAAAAAATTAAGAAATAATTCACTTGATGATAAAGTCAACGCCTTTTAATATTCTTGCAGCATCACTGCCCAAAGTAAATTTTGTAAATATTTACCTCTTGTGGGAATTGTGGTATATTGACCAATATATATTTTTCCAGGATTTTGGTAACTATCTGAGAAGTTTCTTATAGGAGAAAACTATACAAGGTTTTATTGTTTCAAGTGCACCTGGATTCTAACTAAGACCCAAAAAAGGAACTGATCACTTCTTACTATAAATTAAAAGTTTCCTTTGCTCCCTACCTCCTGGCTGTCAGGTAATTAAGCTCCGGATGTTGGTCACCATGCAGAAGTAAAGTGAGGACGCCGGAAGCAGTCAATCCACTTGCCTAGGACAGGCAAGTCTGGTTATAGCTGGACCCAGAACCCTCCAGATGCAGCAGTCTTCTGCGCTGTCAAAATATTTAACTTTCCTGCAAACATGCAGCTGTCAGTCTACTTGCAGGAATCTACCAAAACCAAAGGATTAAGTGTGATTCAACAAAGCAATAAACACTGGCCAGATATGAGCCATGGGCTCAACTTGTCCAGTCCCTGGGCAGGGTTCTAACCAGAGATGCCAATCTAGGGAGCACCTTCCAAAATACCTATCTGCAGAGATTCTGATTCCCGGGTCCAACGGCACCCCGATGTCTGTCATCTGGTGATTCTGGTATGCCATCCTAAGGAAGAAGCACTCATGCTTTATTTTTCATCTGTTTGTGTTTTAGAAAGAAAACATAGGGGTGAGGGTAGGCCGGAGGATCAACCTGGAAACATTTAACACAGGCTAACAGAAGCTGGGGGAAGCAGCACTCTTCTGACACCCAGAGCAGAACTGCAGTGTCATGTGGGTCTGTGTTTCAGTCCTGCTCATCTTGGCTGGGTAACCTTGGATCCACAATTTATCTTCCCCAAGACTCAGCTTTTCTGTCTGTAAAACAGGATAGTAATACCACCTCCTTCATCAAACTATTATGAGAATTAAAGGAGCTAATGTGCATAAAACAAAGGCAATTAACGTAATGTTTAGCACATAGTAAGTGCAGTGACTATGTGTAGTTTTGGAGAATGTCTGCAAATGATCTACAGGGCTCAGAAGGCTTTAAAGATGTTCTCATCCAACTCCCTCTAGTGTATCAGTTACATTCTATGGGAAACTTGAATTGGTTGGCTCAGAGCAGGGATTCTGGGAGACATGTTTAGAGCACAGGGAGAGGCTAGTTTGAAGGGAGGGTTTGAAGATAACCTTGATGAAGGATTTTGAATGTCATTGTGATCAACAAGGGAGGCAATTAAAACAAAGCTTCCTTAGTGGATGTTACATGCCCCAGGCATCAGTTTAGGACCCAGACAGAAGGCCAGGCATAGACCCTGTGGATAGGAGGGAAGACGGCAGAGTTGGGAGTAGTTCTGTGGTTTTGTGGGAGGGGTGTGAAATATGTGGTCTTGGCCTGGTGAGGACGAAGAGAATAGAAGAGCTGGGAGGGAAGAGAACAGCTGAAATCTAAAGAATGCATGGATGGAGTGGGAGATGAGACAAAGGTGGGGCTGGGGGTCACTTCTCTGTTTTGAGTCTGAGCAGAATTATTTCTGTGTTTGTGTGGGCCCTGGTGGTGAAAATTTCTGCAAGGAGCTTTAGGGTCATGCTGTCTTGTTAGCTTAATAATGGTTTGATTGCACCCGTCTGTGTTCCCTGGGGCAGGATCTTTATCACCTGCATGTAGACTTACATCACTGTGAATTCTGTACACATAGGAGGGTAATAAAAAGCAACTGAGGCTTATTTAACACTCACTGTGTGTGTGCCAGGCATTGAAGTAACTTTTTAGCTTTCATAACAACCCCAAGAGGGAGATATTATTGTTAACCCCATTTCACAGGTGAGGGAACTAAGGCACTGAGAGGTCAAGTGGTTTTTGAAAGCTTTCCACTGAGTCAGGGGGGATGTCGCATTTGAACCCAGGCAGCAGTGTGGCTGCAGAGTCCTGGCCCTTGATTCCTGGGAAGGAATGAACACAATTTACCCAGTCTGTGAGACTAAACAGGGATCTCACTGGGATTCAAACCAAGTTATACTCCAAAGCCCAGGCTCTTTCCTTTGTGTCACACCTGACCCATTAGTAATTCAAAAACCACATTCAACCAATAAGGCAAAGGGGAAATGGGGTAAAAGTTGTCTAAGGGCTCAGAGAGGCAACTTGGCAGTACTATAGAGAAGTAACATTTAGCAGATTTTCTCTTCATAGAATATAAAACTTGTATGAAAAGAGGTGCTTTCAAAAATATTTTGAGATATTCTTTGCACGCTAAGCCTACACTACATAGGAAAAGGACCATCAGCATAAATATGAAGTTATTCTATTGTTAGAGGGTTGGTAGGTGGGAATGAGAGTGTTTTGAAGTATCAGTTGTATAAAGGGGATTTTTTCACATTTTCCCATATGTCCCTTCTGTATTGTTTGAGTCTTTTTAAATGATATTGTATTTGAGTATTATTTTTCTAATTTAAAAATAATTTTGAAAAATAAAGAAATAGAAACTTCAGGTACTTAGGCAGAAACAAGAAAGTCCTAGTGACCCAGTGATATAAACACATATTTACAATTAGTGTTCTGAAAACAAGTCAATAATTCCAATGTAACTAAACTTTACACCTATATGTGTGTGTGTATGTGCATGCATGGATGTGTGGATGCATGTGTGTGTGTGTGCCTGTGTGTGCACGGGTGTGTGTGTGCACAGGCACATGTAGACATCTCACAGGAAGGCAGGCCGAGGTTGGATGCAGCAGGCTACTTAATTATCCCGCATTTCATTGAAGGAGGAATCTCACAGAAGCATCATAGATTCCAGGAGGCAAATCTACAAAACTTGGTAGTTACAGAAGAAATGATCCAGTATCAAGATGAGGCATTGCACCTTCAACAAGTGAGAGGAAAAAGCCAAGAAAAAGCCAGCCAACAGTTAAGCACCTGCTGCCTGTTACTGCTTCTACTCAGTGCACCTCTCAGTTCCACACATTTGGTAACGGGGCCAGCCTCACAGGCCAAGGGATGGCAAAGATGTATTCTCACATCCGTTTGTAAGAAGGGAGCAAAGCAGAGTGACACGAGTCTAGTTTGCTTGGAACAATCCCAGTTGACCCCTTCTGAAGTCAGTCCTCTCCTGTCCTTTCCATCCCTCCTCTGCACTCCCTTTACCGAGGATAAGACAACATCCCTCTGGTCCCGGAAACTTACCTCTCTCCATTGCCCTGTCCAAGGTATATGAAGCCTTACATGTAGCTCAAGCTTCAGGTGAAGTCCTGGATGATGCGGAGAGGAGAAACTGAGGTCACCAGGGACCCCACAACAATGTTGAAGAAGTTAAACTCCTAGAGTAGAATAAAGCTGGGTATGTGGAGAAGACATTTGACACTCCTTTGACACCGAAACACCATGCAAATAAGCAGTCATGAGCCTGGAGTCCGAGAAAAGAAAGGGAAACACACACACATGTACATAACTCACACACACAGAGGAACACATGCTTTTAGAATGATCAGGTGCTTAAAGAAAATAAAAGGAGAATGGACATTGCCCTGTTCTTTTCTGAGAGGCAGTCACTGGAGTGGGTAAGAACCCCAGCTCCGGATTCAGACGTGCCTGAGTTTGCAACCTAGCTCAGCCACTAACTACGTAAACCTGTTTTATTAACTGTACAATGGGAATAATAAAAGCACCAGGGTGAAAGCATTGTTGTGAAGTTTTAAAGATAAATGTGATGATGCAGATAAAGTAACCTCAGTAATTATTCAATAAATGTTAGCTAGTGCTGCTATTATTGTAGATACACTATGACAACATCATGATAAAGGTACATTGTGACCTTAAAAGAATATTTTACTGGAGCATTGTACATGCTGCATAAATGTTAATTGTTATTATTATTACAATTTTTAGTTCAGCCAGTGTAGCAATTTGTCACTACAATGGCAAGAAATTGCCACTCTGGTTCTTGACAGTGGGTTTGCCACCTTCTGCTGTCTTTCTGGTTTTCACTCCTCATGGGAGTGAGGCGGCCGCTGAATGCCAGGGCTATGTCAAGTCTGGGATTCTTAGTGGACTTCTCCACAAACACGGTGCCTATTCGGGGAAAAAGTCCCTAGAATTCTCCTGGCCCAGCCTTGAACATCTTCCAGTAGGAACTGAGGAGAGCTTCTGATGCAAAATGAGAGGAAAAGAAGGCAGTGGGGTAATTTACCACTGAGATTTCCCCGTTAGACATTTTTACAGCATCAAACTTGGTGGGGGAGGGGGTTTCTCCTGGCACGATTCTGTTTGTTTCCTAGTTTTGTGGCACGAACAACAGCATTTCATATTGAAACATGAAGCCTCTAAAATTAGGATGGCCGCCGGAAATTTGTAATGGGTGCTTCACACCGTTCACACTCCTGGCTCCACCCTCCTGGCTCCACTCAGCTGAGGGCAGCTCCACCCTGCAAGAAACTCGCAGCTCAATTTGGAGCAAGTTTTGCTTGCTGAGGGGAGGCTGCTGTCAATGGCACCGAATGCCAAGCAAGGAAGCAGAACTGATCCCTTTCTAGGCTTCATCACCAGCTGCTTCTCCCTCAGCCTCCTCAGCCCCCAGCTGCCTGGGTTCAAATCCCAGCTCTCTGCTCATCAGGTGTGTAACCCTGGGCGATGACTCCACCTCTGTGAGCTTCCACGTCTGCAGCTGTCAGGTGAGAGTAACAATGGGACTTGCATCAGATAGTCATTGGGATTAAATGAGATAAGGAATGGGAAGGCGCTGAGTGTACATAGTAACTACTCCTAGGTGTCATCTCCTTCCTCCTTCCTCCTTCTTCCTCCTCCTCCCTCTTCCTCCTCATTTTTCTTCTACTTCTTCTTCTTCTTTTTGACAGAACCTGGCTCTGTTGCCCAGGCTGGAGTGTAGTGGCGCGATCTCAGCTCACTGCAACTTCCACCTCCTGGTTCAAGCAATTCTCCTGCCTCAGCCTCCCAAGTAGCTGGGATTACAGGCACATGCCACCACGCCTGGCTAACTTTTAGTATTTTTTGTAGAGACAGAGTTTTACCATGTTGGCCAGGCTGGTCTCGAACTCCTGTAATCCCAGCACTTTGGGAGGTCTGCCCACCTCAGCCTCCCAAAGTGCTGGGATTACAGGCATGAGCTGCTACTCCCGGCCTCTCTTCTTATTATTAAGCAGATTGGCATTTCCTGAGCACCTGCTTTGTGCCACACCCGATGCCAAGTGCTTCACTCATGTGGTCTTGATGAATCTTCATAACCTTGAAGGGCAGGCGTTGTCATCCCCACGTATGTGCAAGGGAGCTGAGTTCCGGAGCTAAAGCCGCTTGTCCCCAGACAATCCCAGAGGGTACAACTGGGATTCCACTTTAGGCTCTCTGATTTCAAAGTCTTGCTCTCCCTACCACACCCCCAACGTGGAGGCCTCACAAATAACGCCTTTCTGTGGGGCTCAGGGTCTTCAGACTGTGGTCTTGGCTTGGCTATGGGTCTTTTCCCAAGAGCACGCAGCACAGCCGAGTCTGCTCCAGGCTTTGTGGTTCCCGCTCAAGCCATTTGTGGGGCAGGATGTGAGGTGAGGGGCGCTCATGTTGCCAGCCTGGCTTATCTGCTTTGGGGCCTTCCTGGCTCAGCCTACAAGTTCGTGACTTGGCACAATTACAGTGACCACAATGAAGGCACTGGCTTTGCCCAGAAGCTACTCAGGTCAGGAGCCTGAGAGGAAACAGGATGGGAGCTGGTTTATATTTCAAGGGCTGGAGATGACGGGACCAGCCCCACCCCAGCTTCCCACCTGATTTTATCTTATAAAAACAGCCCTTTCATTATTCTGTTGGACCTCCCATTATTTCAAGAACCAAAAATGAAAGAAAATGATTTTTTTCTCTCTCATATCTGGCCTGCTCTCTATTGCAAATGGCAGTTCTAGGGACAGCTGTCCACCTGCTGTTTTTCTCCTGTAGGGGTCAGCTGCTGGCCGGGCTACCTGGCAGCCATTCCCCCTTCTTGGTTCCCATGTCTGGATTTTCCTCTAGAGCACCCTTTCCCCTCTCCTAACTCGTGGGCTTCAGGTGGGCACCCACCCTGGGGCTCAGGGGTGCAGCAAGTGACTCAGCTCAAGCCCATCTGAGCATAGCTTTGCACTGACCACAGGGCTGGTATCAGTTCATTGTGATGGAAGTCCACTGAGATGATATCCACTCTATTGAGATGGAAAGAACTCTCTTCTAGGACTTCTCAAAACTCATTTTGAATTGCTTACCATCAAGGGAAGAAATAAAGAAGGTTTTCGCTGTATTTACATCCTTTCTGGCATACCCCTGAGTATCCCTGGAGGTAGGTGTCCCCTATTTGAGAAGCATGGGCCTACAGGTAAATTCCAAACCCCTGTCCACTCCACGGAAAGCTCTTTACAATTTGACATAGCCAATCTATTCAGCCCCATCTCTTGCCACAGAGTTTCTTGCCATTTCTGGAACAAGCCATGCTCTGCCGTTCCCCTCAACTTTTGCACAAGCTGTTCCCCTTGCCTGGAATATCTTTCCCCTTCTATACCTAGAAAATTCTACCCATGCATCCAACTAGAACCACATCAACTGTCTCCTCCTTAGAAGGAGGAGAATAACTTTCCAGAATTTTAGCTGCTCTCTCATTGGTTAGAACACTCATCTTGACCTTGGCTTGTCTGATTCTTTCTTCCTTGCTAGACTATAAGCATGTCCTAAGCACATCTGCATCCCCAGAAGCTAACACGGAGCCTGACTAAAGGTTTATTGGATATGTGGATGAGTGGATGAAGGGACCATTGAGCTTCAACCAGCTCATGCAACTGCCACAGCATCCTGCCCCATCAGTAATAGTAAACAACATTTATCCTGGTTCCTACACAGGCATAGTTCTATTTATTAATTGCCAAATTCATAACAATTTCCTTGCTCATGCCTGTTAAACTCTTGAATGTTCAATAAGGACAGGGGGGCAGCTGTTCTTCCTCCGTAGCCTACCTGCTTCCTGACATCAGCCAGTGAAGGAGTCAATCCCAGTGCTGTGGCAGAACTGGGCTAGATGCTCACCCACCACATTTCCTGTCTTTCTTGGGCACACAGCTAGACTATATTTCCCAGACTCCCTGGCTGTCAGGTGTGGCCATGTGACAGAATTCCAACCAATGGAATATGGATAAAAGTGACAAACCATTTCCAAGTCTGGGCCATGAGAACTACCTATGTGAAACCTTCTGTGCTTTCCCCAACCCCAAGCTGGACGCAAAGGGTTCTGAGCCTCCTAAGAGGAATGGAGATTCAAAACGGAGAGAGCCTGGGTCCCTGAGTCACCATGTGGAGAACCACTGTCAAATATCCATGCTGGACTGAGTTGTAAATGAGAAATATTTTCTATCCTTAAACTCAGTGGTGTGTGGAGCTGGCTTATATTAGCTTGTGAGAGCCAGTTGTTAAATTCTGAGGAATTTTGCAAGTCCATTGTTAAACACAGTCATTATCAAAGTTAAATTGTGTAAACTTTAAATGGGTTACATTTTAAGATATAATGAATATTCAAAACTCATCCCATCCTAATCATTTTATATAGTTAACTATTACATATGGCTCTTGAAGTTATTTTCATGGAAATACTATGGAATGGGAGTGTTGCAAACATTTCTTCCCAACTCTGTATTCAATAATGTCATGTTGGTAGCTTGAAATCAGCCACAGT
Source organism: Pongo abelii (assembly GCF_028885655.2). Taxonomy (NCBI): domain Eukaryota; kingdom Metazoa; phylum Chordata; class Mammalia; order Primates; family Hominidae; genus Pongo; species Pongo abelii. Next base: position 58,622,194 of record NC_071991.2, read on the forward strand.
GGCAGTATTTACACCATAGAAATTGGCAGACATTATAAACCAGGCTTTTCCCCTCCATCCCTTGAAAAAAGGCCAAACATTGACCAGTACACCATTCTAAGGTTTACCTGATATGGAGCTAATACTCCCCTAACATACTGACTTTCTGCTTTAGTAAAAGAGAGCGTAACAGATGAAATGCACCTTGGCTAAATGCAACTTGATATAAAGGAAAAGCAGCCTGAGTGCCCACAGCAGCAGCCCAGAGCCCTGGCAGTTGAAGAATCATGCTGGTGCTCAACATGCCCAGGCTGAATGTGATATTGTGTGCTTGAGATCCTTGCTAATTTTCAGAGCATGAGATTATTATGACAGAGGCACAGCAGTTGTCATTGCCTGCTTTCACATGTATTGGGTGACAAGTGTAAGTAAGAGAGAATGGAAATATAGATGCTGAGTTTCAATCCCAGCTCTTGCCTTAGAAAACAAAAATGGAGACACACTAAGTTCCTGCCCTAAATTCTTTTGGGGAAAGGAATTTTTCCATGTTTTCACTCTCAGGAAAAGCATGCATTTTGGAACAAGTCTCTAGAGTGGACCTATGCATAGCTGAGAAGCTGAGAAGGTGGGAAGCCTGTGGCCAAGGCAGGTCCCGGCTGCAGGTGTGAGGACAGCAGGCTTTGGGCCAGAGCCTGATGAACGGTGCTTGGAATTAACCAGGCCTGCACATGGCAAAATGATCAAAATAATTATCCTTTGTGGAAGCCATAATATTTCACTTAGAGGAAGGCCATCAGATCCTTGGGCAGCTCAGCCCTCCTCCGCAGGATATAAACTGCTGAAGTAGACCCCAGAGTGCAGGGCCATTTATGAAGACACGCGCAATTCACAGGACATTTCAGTGCAGACACTGAATGAACTAATTCTGCTAATAGAGTATTTGATTTAATGGCACATTAAAGAGGAAAGGGGAACGCTGAACACATCCTTCAGCGCAGCAGCTGATGGGTTACTGTAGATATCATAAGCGAAGGAGCCAAATTCTCTCCTGCCTTCAGAACAAGCGACAGTCACCAGAGCAGAGGCGGGTCATTTTGCAAGTCAGTTTTAGTTCAGCAGCTTAGAGCAGAAATCATCGAGTTCATACAGCTCTTCTGCACAAAGTTTATAGAGACTGGTTGTTAAGACTCTGACCTACAAGTCTCTTTTCCTTTTTGTTTAAAAAAAAAAAAGTTGCCAGATCATGCCAAAGTGGAATAAAATAGAAATCAGGTCACTTGATGGATCAGCACATTACTTTTCTGAGTCGTTTGTTTTCCGTCTTTTGCCCTTTGGTTCCTTCTACCATTTTTGACTGTTTCCAGTGTCCCAATCTCTGTGCTAAGCTCTTCACAAGAATGTATATGTATTTACATGTATTTCACTGTTTTATTGGGAAGAAGGTGCTATTCCCAGCCTATTTTACAGACAAAGAATCTGAGGTATGGAGGGGCAGGAATGAGATTTAAACTCAGGTTTTTCTGCCTCCAGAAGCTGGCTTCTTAATTAACTCTACAAAGCATGATCCTTTCAGCCAGAAGACAGAAGGTAGGGCAGATTGTGCCAAGTCCTAGAGAATCTACAAGAAGCCTACTGTAGCCATTGTGTGCAACGCAAACCAGAGGAAAAAGTAGCCAGATGGGGTGAGAGGTGAGCTGAGCTCATCAAACACCACCACCCCCCAAAAAAGCCCAAGCCATGAGATACTGAGGCAGGAGGATTGCTCAAGCCCAGGAGTTCAAGGCTGCAGTGAGCTGTGGTCACACCAGTGCACTCCAACCTGGGCGACAAAGCAAGATCCTGTGCCCCCAAAAAATGTTTTTTAAACCCCAAGCCAGAAGTGATTTGTTCAGAGAATCAAACAAATATGTGTGTGTGTGTGTGTGTGTGTGTGTGTGTGTATCCCCAAAAACATATATTCAGAGCAAACCTTTTAATTTTTTGATTTCAAATTCAGTTCAATTTTTTAAAAAGTGCTTGTGTTAAAACAACCCAATGGGAATTTTATAGAATTTTTTTTCAATAAAATTTTACCATCTATCTTTTCTCCCCCAAGAGCCAAACCCTAATTGTAAACAGTGGCAAATATGAGTGATTTTCATTTGTTCTGTTTGTAACTGTCCATAGCCCCCTCCTATCTATTGTTTCACTCAGCTGCCAGGATGTTTTCTCTGAAACTGAAATCTGATCTTGGCAATCCCTTCAAAGAGTTTTCTCATAAAACAGGGGCTCACTTTTCCAGCATGACCCACTAAACCCTCCACCGTCCAGTCCAGCTCACCTCTCTCCCCATCTGCCCACTTTGCCCTCTAGCTTGCATTGTACACAATGGCTACAAGAGGCTCCTTGTAGATTCTCCAGAACTTTGTGCAATGTGCCTTCCCCATTCTTTGACTAGATAATTCAGAATCCCTGCTTCTTTTTTGAAATCAGTGCAGTGTCTGCCCCTCCAGTGAGTCACTGTGGATTCATTCTCCTTGCCCCATCTGGGTTGGAGGCTGTCTCTATCAGAAGCCTGAGCTTACTTCTATCACAGCCGTGTTCCATTTTGTCACCCTGGACCATGAGGACAGGGACAATGTTCTGTGCACCATGGTATCCTCAGTGCCTGGCACAGCGACTCAATGTTGACTGCATGACAGAATCACCCAGAAAGTCTGACTTAGTCAGAGGTAGGGTAGGATTGAGAACCTCTGGCCTAATCCAGGCTTGCTGACCAACTGATTGAATGAATGAAAGAATGAATGAACACACTGAGGCACACAGCTTTGAGACCCTGGCCAGCCTCCACCACTCACTCTGCCCTGAAGTACTTAGAATTTGTTTAACAAGTCTTCTTGGTCATGCACTGGGTCAGGAGGCTGCAAATCCAGACCCAGAATGTTCACGAACTCCTTGTTGACTTTAAGACTGAGAATGAACTTCCACTTGGCCCAATACACAAAACCGGAATGATGATTCCTACCACAAGGAGAAACTTGAAAAATGCTTTCTGCAATTGGATGGCAGATGCCGTGAAATTACCAGTTCTGACTCAAAATGATCTCCCTTTTCTCCTTGATCAGCTCAGAATCAAGATGTCTGCCAGCCAAGAATACCAGAACCCTTGGTGGCAGGAAGGAGTGCTACCACTGCCTGAGAACCACTGGTAACACCTTCCTGTGCTAAAGGCCCATCGTCCTAACACAGGCTGTGCCTCAGGCAGAAGCTTCCTCTTCCTTCCTGTATGCCCCATCTCTGAGATCACAGTAGGAGAAACCTCACCATCACAGCCAAGACCGGAATGCCAGTCATGGATCCATCCAACCTCGTCCTTCCATTGCTGAGAACTGTAAGCATGGAGAGAGAGACCGCTGGCTAAGCCTGCACTCCTTTGTCCTCATTCTGAGGGGAAAAAATGCCAGAAGTCCTAGAGAGTTTAGCTTGCAGAGCCCAATCTCACACACTATAAAATAGTTGGAGATCTCTTACATTTGAAAAATCACAGCTGCATCCTCTGCCTTCCAGCACCAGGCAGGAGAAATGAGACAAACAAGCTTTGAAAATAAATCTGACTCTCTTGCGGCTCCAGATAGCCGACAAGTGTTCGTCCATCTGCCGCAAGCGTTCACACTGTGAATTCATTGATTTGATAATACTCTCGCATAATTGATTGAGGAGAGACTGGCTTCTTGACTTGCCTCCATGTTTTCTGTCTGATGTCTTCCCAGCATTGCTCTCTGCTTTACGTATGGCGAGGAAGGAGAAACCAGTGATTTTTCCAGCACTTTTCAATGGGATACATGCATGCTATTGGTTTTCCCGAAATGGTGTACTTTTCAAGTTCTTGAATGGCAGCAACTGTTAGATGTGTGCTTCTTTCCCCTGAAATATTTCTCCCAATCTTCACAATGCCGTCTGCATCCTCTCCACCCCACTGCCCTATTGTATTTATAGGAAGTGAAAAAAACTAGAGGTCAGTTGGAGCCTAGCAGCCACCATCGCCTGACACAGAGCAATGGTAACTGTGGAACTGTCATATGAGATATTAGCCCAGGGAATAATACTGATCTTTCTCCTATCAGCAACTGCAACAACCCATCCGCCTCTCTGCAATTGTGACATTCAGATGTCACCATCATTTCATTAAATGGAATCAAAACAGCTGTGAGGATTGCTGTTTTATTTTATAGCACAAAGTCATCATAACTTACTTCACAAAGCAGCTTGCAGCTAGCAAGCACGGCTGAAATGGAAAAGCTGATTGCAAAAGGATGAACATGAAAGAGGGACAAACTGCCGAACAAACTGCTGGTGGAGCTGGGTGATAGCTGGGAGCCCCTGGCTTGCTGAAAATAACCCAGGAGCACACAGTCATGCAGTCACTTGCAATTGCCTATTAATCAAAGATGTATCATAGGACAAGTTGAGTTTAGCATCCCATGAACATGCACCTAGATGCAAAGATTCAGTTCAGCCTAAGAGAGATCACTATCTGGCCACTTCTAGGTGCAGAAGCTATGGCAGTGTAACACTTCCAGTTCCCTTTCTCCTATCTGCAATACAGCGCCCAGCTCTGACTCAGTGAAAAAAACCCTCAAAACATGATTTTTAAAACTTGGGAAGCAGGGCCGGGCGCAGTGGCTCATGCCTGTAATCCCAGCACTTTGGGAGGCCGAGATGGGCACATCACGAGGTCAGGAGATCGAGACCATCCTAACACGGTGAAACCCCATCTCTACTAAAAATACAAAAAATTAGCTGGGCATGGTGGCAGGCGCCTGTAATCCCAGCTACTCGGGAGGCTGAGGCAGGAGAATGGCATGAACCTGGGAGGCAGAGAGTGCAGTGAGCCAAGATCACGCCACTGCACTCCAGCCTGGGCAACAGAGCGAGACTCCACCTCAAAAAAAAAAAAAAAAAAAAAAAAAAAACTTGGGAGGCATGCCAGCTTCCTCAGCTGGACAGCATGATCAGAGCCATGTGGCTAAAGGGTTAAGTCACTGACTTTCAAGTGAGGCAGAAGCTGGGTCTGCATTCTGCCTGTGCTGACTATTGTTTGTGTCACTGGGGGAACTACTAAATCTCTACTTCCCAGTTTACTCATCTGGAAAGTGAGCTTCATAGGGCAGCAGGCCTTACCAGTGCCCTGCCCTGCCCTTCAGCCTTACCACTGCCAACTGCATTCTTTGCCTTAAGGCTTTTTCTGGGGGTCAGAGCCTATGGTGCCTGCTCACCTGGCAGGCTGGGTCCACTAGAGAATTAATGCTCCCAGGAGCAGCTCTCAACTAATGAGGATGGGAACAAATGTATAAATGTGCATGATCTATACATACCTCAGCTCCCTTGCTCCTTACCCCTTAATTCTAAGACATAGGTTTTCTGCCAATTCCTAGATTTCCCACAGCAGGCTCAAGCTCCGGTTGGCCACAGTGGTAACGTGCTTAACAACAAACTCTGTGTTAGCTGCCTCCCCTCTTTGTCTCATTTCTCCACTCACCTTCTGGGAGTTCCTGAAATCATCTTGCCCCACGTCATATTTATGTAATGTGGCTGATCAGTGCTACATTCTGACAAAGTGAACCACTTGCTGTCCCCAGGGTCACAACCCCACTCCTCCAAGGACAGCACAGAAAACTTCTTTATTACAGAAAACTTATTTATCACAAACTCCATTTTTTTCTTGACTTCTAGTATATAACTGGGACTGTTTCTAGGAAAAAAAGAATCTGTGAATAAATTTTTCTCCCATCCTTGTAGGGTCTTGTAAGGATTCTGGCATTCAAAAAATGAGCAACTACACACCAAGGGCTTAGATTTCCTTGGTAATTATACTACTTCAGAATTAGCAGTTATTAGTGGGAAGGTTGAAGTCTGGAGCTTGTTAGCACATTTAGTTGGAAGAAAGGTGTTAATGAAAATAATGTTTGCATTTATTTCTCATCAAGGCTAAATGAAACTGGGTAGAGGAGTCAGATCAAGTTCATCTTCTGGTGGAAAAACAATTCAGAGCACATACTTTCTTTAATCGAGAGACAGTCAGGTAGGGATAGCAGCCAATATTGTCATTACTCCCCATTATTTTAACACTGGCTTTTGGGTCAGGACACCTATGCAAAGGAGTATCTGTGGCCTGGCATCTTGGAGCTATTTACAGCTACACAATGCAGTCATGGCACTTGGCAGAGGCTGCCATTTTCTAGATGGCAGTACCAGCATCAACTCCCTGTGTGAAGCCGATTCTTCTCTGAGGGTCTATAATCTTTGGGAAGTCTGGTGATTCTGAAGTACGTCTCAGGGTGACACTTGTTTCCCTTTTCCCTTCTTTTTAATCAGTTCAAAGTCAGACCCATTTCAATGCTGATGGGCCAGCACCATCCTTGGGGAGTACTCATGATCCCTTTTCTGTTCATTTAAGGGATTTAGGAATGCTTGGTAGACAGCCTCTTATTGGAACCAATGAGTCCTGTGTAAAGTTTAAGGAATGCTGACAAACCTGCTCTGGGCTGTCAGAGGATTTCTTCCTCTGGTGTCCTGGACAGTCCCATAACTTGTCCATGGAAAGGGCTGCTTCAGAAAATTGCATTCTTTATGGTGGCAATTCAGTTTCACATCTGAGTCCTTGACAGTAAAAGGTGTTTAAATTTAAAAGCATATTTTGATATAAAGTCTATGGAAACCCCCCTCTCTCCCGGTTTATTTGGATACTCTTACCAAACAGAGACCTTGGGGCTGGCTGCTTCATGCCTATTTCATTTTCCCATTCAATCCATTTTCACTGAAAAGGAGACATAAGCAGTGAAGCCAATATAGTTTTATTGGATCCAATGCACTGCCACTAAAACAAATATATGTACACTCAGGCCAATATACTTTTATTAAAACAAATAGAATTTAATTCAAACCAGCATTCAATACGTTTTCTCAAAGCAATGAAATTAAGCTGTACCAGTACTTCTGCTCAATATGTTTTCCCAATCAAATCCATTTGAACAAAGTGAAATATATTTATCATAGATAACACATTTTTATTAAAAACAAATTCACTGCAACTAAGTTTCCCTTTGAACTGATAGAAATTCTAACCAATTGCACAATTAGATCATAGAAATGGATATATTTTTACTTTAGCAAAAAGCATTTCTGTTCAGGTCCACTTTAAAACACACTAATGAATAATAAAAGTTGCTCCAACAATGTCTTTAATGGAATATTCTTTCCAAGGTATGTCCTTTGAGGTTGAAGCACAGTCTAGAAATTTTTTTTTAATGTAGGGAGAAAGAATGGTGCTGGAATAGGATTACAATAACTTCAGATATTTAATGACTAAATATTTATCCTACCTATGCGTACTTAAAATTGATGTTGTTGGATGTGTACAAATGAATAAAGACATGCTTGGGGGTGTTTTTTAGTTGCATTTGCTACCATACCACATTAGCCAGAAAAAACTTTCCTTGTCATTGATGATAAACACTCTCTCTTCTTACCTGTCTGAGGTTAACTAGGGATTGCCGTGCATAGAGAGAACTTGATGGTATGGGAGGTCATTTATTTGTGTGGCTCTTTGGAGGGAATTTCAATTTTGGTGCCTAGATTACAAACCATATTCAAGTCTTCTGAAGAACCATGGAAAAGGAGAACAACTTACAAATGCCACACACCTTTTGAGAGGCAACAAATTCCCTACAAGCAAGAGTATCCAAATAACGTCCCACCTCTCTGCAGGGCCACTAATGCTCCCAACACAGGGCAGACCTCCAGGTAGAGAAGAATCTCTGGAGAAATTAGAGCCTCCCCACAAGGAATATGAGGGATCCGATCAGTGGCCATGAGAAACCCCTCCCTGCTGCCTCCACAGTGGCCCCACACTCTGTCTTCTCTTCTCCCATCTTACCCCAAGGCTGCAGGACCTTGGGATAGAAATCTTCTCCCCTAAGCAGCCCAGAGAATGCTCCTTAACCCAAGATGGTGGGTTCTCAGTACTACTTCCTCCTTCCTGTCTGGAAAAGTGCAAAAAGTATAGATATGCCCACAATTTACTGGACAAATAGTGTATTGATCTCCGGGAGATCTTGGCCTTGAATGGACTAGGCCATTGAAACACAACTGGTCATGGAGGGTACCCTGTGAACAGCACCAGATGTTCATCACAGAATTATTTAAAAAGATGAAATGTTAGAAACCCAAATATCTAGCACCCAGGGGATTGGTTAAACATATTGTAATAATATCTTCCTGATGTATTCTACAGTATTAATATCAATACAGTATCATAAGCATTCAGTGTCATTGTAGAGGTATTTAATTGAATGGGAAATATTCATAGTACATATCAAATAAAAAAGTTTAAAAGATATAGTGTAGTAATTTCTTATCTTTGCAAAATAGATATGCATATCTATGCATAAACAAAAACATGGGAAGATGACACTAAAATGTTAATAGTGGTGAGTGATAGATTATAGATTTCTCTCTCTCTCTCTCCCTCTCTCTCTCTTTTAAGCTGTATTTTACAAATTTCCTGCAATTAACATGTATTACTTTTGATATAAGCAAAAATTATTTTAAAAGTGGTTATTTTTTAAAAGATGGCATTAAGTCCAATTTAAAAGGTAGTGAGGAAATGTTGGGTTGGCTTCTGTAATCTTAATTCTGGTACCCTTTCAGGGAGGGTCAGTACTCCATGTCTCATTCTTTGTTCTTTTGCAAAACTCTATTTGAAGGCTTTCGTCAACTGGTCATTCAACATGCACTTAAACAGGAACCCAGGTAATAAATTCTGCCTTGAGTTTGTTCCAGGAAGCAGTGTGGCTTGACACAAAGGATGTGCATGCTTTATGTTGTCAGATGATATAAACTGTGTTGCCCCAGATTCTGCCTTTTGCCTTAGCTCAGAGCCACCTGGCTGTTTTAATCATCTCATCTCAGATGCCTGGCAACATCTAATTCCTCGGCTCCTTTTCAGTAATTTCAGTTCTATTTTCTTACTCTGTCATTCTGGTGTTTTCATTGCATTTTCTTATAAAAGAGATCCAGATTTATTTTGGAAATAGATTTGAATGACGAAAACATCCTATAGAAGCAAATCCTAAACAAATATAAATATTTGACCGTGATTATGCAAAGAAAGCTCCTGCTTCCTCCTCTGTGTCACAGAGACCCTCAGGAGGAACTCCAGGGATAATGGAAGCTTGGGAGTCATTGCATCCCTTGCTCAGGTGCAAAATCCTCTACCCTCTGCCTAGCACTGATAGGGATGGATCAGTTTCTCTGCCTGGAGAGGCAGCCTCCTGTGACCTGGTTATATTGGAGCCTGAACACAGGAACAGAAGGTATCCTCCCTCCTTCCTCAGTGGTGTCCGTGTGCCCTTCTGGGGAGGATTGGCTCTTCTGGGCTTCTTCATGCACACGATTCCTAGTCATGGCTTCAGCCCCTTTAGTTCACTGGATCCTTATTCTGTGTTTTCCTGTGCCCAGCTGTGAGGCTAGAAAATGGAGATGAGAAGGAAGAAGGGGACAGGGATGGTGTGGTGGTTGGTGGTAGAGAAAGAAAGATACAGACAGACAGACAGACAGAGGAACAAAACAGACCCTCAGACACTGAACATGTTTAATTAAACCGATTTTATCCAGTTGCAGTTGAAACTAGGGTGGAAATAATTGATGTTCCTTGTATTGTTTTAGGTGAAAATGGTAGAAATAAATGGAACTGTCAAGGTTGTAAACCTTCCCACCTTCATTATAAATAAAGAATTAAGAAATGAAGAGTAGTAAACAGATAGGGGTTCCAAGATTTCTTTTTCTTCCCCCAAGGCAATGTCCCCATGGAACTTAGCATCAAGGCACCCTGTTTTCTGTCCTGACGGTTACTCCATTTTCTCCTCCCTTGAAAAGGGTTGCCCAGAGCACCCCCAACCTACTCCAAGGCCAGGCCTCTCCCAGCCTGAACTTCTTCATAGACCTGTTATCCTCCCTCACTCACCTTCAAAGCATCCCACTCACCAGTTCTTCTTCCTAGTCCTGGGAAAATTCCTTCTCCAGAAGCTGCCTGTGCATTTGCCAATCTAGCCCCCTTAATATTTGAGGTAGACACCTTATCCCCATTTCACAGAGGTGGAAACTAAGCCTCATAGAAGGTGAGTAACTCAACCCAGGTCACACAGCTCCAGCTAAGTGACAGAGCTAAGGTTCAGGCCACTCAGCTGACTCCAGTACTGTGTGCCACCCTGCTCCTCACTGCTTTCCTCTGAAATCTCAGGGATTGTCTGGCTCAGTGTGTACCTGGGGAAGATGAGAAAACTGAGGCCTAGAGAGGTGAAGTGGCTTGCCCAAGACCACTCCAAATATCCCACCTATCCTTGGCCTCTTTCCACTCCACCATGCAGCATAGCTCATTATATTCAAATACTTTAGCTAATATGTTCAGATGCTAAAAACCTGCCCCTAAACTTACTGCAACCATTTTCCAAGAGAAAGCAGCTTCGTTTCAACCTCTTTCCACATCCTTTTTAAAAATCAGAAGTCTCTAATACAGCTGTGATTTTGTTTCATCTCCCGTCATTCCCTCTCTCTGCCCTCAGATGGGGTGCCAATGTGTGACAACATGGCTCTAAAATGGGCCAGCAGGAGGGGGAAAAGGGTTGGAAAAGACAGAAAGAGAACAAACTCTCTCTCTTGCTCACTCTCACTCTCTCTTTCTCTTCCTTTCCACCCCGTGGTCCTCCCAGGGTCTCTGGGAATCCAATCTCAGTCTGTTGGGCTTACAAAGTGACCAAAGTCAAATGCTGGTCTGTGAGAGAAAGAGGAGGCAGACACATTGGGGGACCAAGAAGTACTTTGAAGCACGCTGCTCACCATGGTATGGGGAGGAAGTTGGCCACATCCCTGCCAACTGCTGCTTCTCTTGGACTGGGAAAGGGTCGGTTGCTTGTTTCTATCAGATTCATGGACACCACCAAGAAAAGAGGCCAGTCTGAGACATTTAATATTTGTTGAAACACAGAGGTTTAACTGATGATTGAGGTACATAGGGTGATAGGAAGAGTATGAACTTGAGAATCTGATGGATTTTGTTTAAAGTTAAGACTAGGTTACTGACTACCCATCCTGCTAATTGTCTTGGGGAAGTTATTTAACCTCTCTGAACCTCAGCTTCTCATCCACGAAATAGGACACTAGCACACAGTGGGCTATCTATATATATTTATTGAATTGAAATGGGAGTATTCAAAATTATTTGGGTTGCTGGCTTAAAATAAGAAGAATAATTCAATTCCTGTCCATCTGGAATCTAATTGTCCAATTTGGAGTTTCAAATGTAGCAAAGATCCTAATGACCTAATATTATTGGGGTAATCCTAAAATTTATTAGGAGATCTGCAAGTTCCATGATGATTGTATACTGGAGGAAATGCACAATGCACACAGACCTTCCTAAGAGTAAAAGACTGACGTGAATTTGCAGCGCTACTTAATTATGAGTAATTGTTGCATGAACACACACACACAAACACACACCCACAGAACTCCCACTATAAGATAGGAGGGGTAAATAACGACATTTGACAAAAATGAGCTCTTGCAGAGCTCTAAGTTTCCTCCCTAATATCTTAACAGGCTAGAGTATCCAAAGGCTTTTAAGTAATGTACTTGTTATCCAAACACTAGCAGATATTTAACTGGAATCCAGGAGCATTTTGTCAAGAAGGAAAAGAACTAACCAAAGAAAAAGAAAAGTAGAGAGTTTCCCAGCTGTTTTACCACATCACAACTTCAACAAAACCAAGCCTGTCCTTGCCTTGTCCCTGATGGCTCTGCCAGCAGAGTGAATGAATTGGAGCAGATTTAGGTTTTAAAATGCCTCCTAATATCATTTGGGCAAATTAGCTTACATGGCTGGACATTGTGCTCCAGCCACAGAGAATGTTCTTTTCCTGTTGGAAGCTCTGACAGCCACTGCCACGGTGAAATATCAGGAGCCTCCTAACATTTTTCTTGATTTCTTTAAGAGTGAACATTAGACATATTAAGGACAACAACCCAATCATTAAGCCCTGTGAGGTTTTCCTAGGAGCCAACTCTATCGCTTTAATCAGATTATGGACAACTCATTCTCATCCCAGCCATTTATCTTCTTTGTTTACACACACACCAAGTGGCATTCTTCTTAGCATCAAAAAATAGTAATCAAAATTGAGAACAACAAAAGACCTTTCATTATTTACAGTGTTAAGTAACATCTATTTGCCTTCATTAGTTTCTAAACAACGAAGTACACTGGTTCTGATTAAAGCTGGCATGTGTTAATTATATCCGAGGTCTGGGATTGTTTTGTCTACAATAAAGGATTGCTGAAAGCTGAAATTTGAGGCGCCCAGGCCCCAGAAGTCACCTGCCTCTATGTGTTTCCTCAGTGAGAGTTTCCAGCCTGAGAATGGCAGAAGCAGATGTGAGCTTGTCACAGGAAGTTTTTTTTTGTTTCGTTTGGTTTGGTTTTTAAGCCCTAGGTTTTATTGCCCATTTTATGGGCTGGAGTTAAATGGCAGTACAATGCAGTTTGCTCTCTTACTGCTCAGCTCTAACAGCCATGATGAGCCGTAATTAGAAGTAAAATCACCACATAAATAACATGGTAGAAAAATTGCCACAGTGAGAAGCCAGACTTTGGCGATGGGAAACTTCAGCGGGTCCTGAGTATCCATCATACTTAAGGGGCACCGCTTATTTTAGCCCATATTTGTCTTACTAAAGCCAAAATGGGAGCCATTTAGACTTTCGAACAAGCTTTTAAAAATAGAGAACGTAGGCTTAAACAGACTGTCTGCTGCTAAGTGTGATGCAGAAACCTGTCACCTGGAGGCCACGACAGCCGGATGGGCTGGGAGGGAGAGCCCTGGGAGCCCAGGGGTGAGGAAGGGAAGATAAACAGGAGAGGAAGAGGAGGCCTGGACTCTCCACAACAGCAAGGTCTAGACATTTCACTGCAAAGCCTAAGAGTCTGTACACCGTTGAGCACAGCAGCTTAGACTTCCGCCGGGGAACGTGTGAGGCTGGGACGCCTTGCAGATTTTGCTTTCATGACCTGTACTCAGCAATGAAGTGGGAGCAGGTAGACTAGCTTTTTTTTTTTTTTTTTTTTTTTTTTTTTTTTTTTTTTTTTTAATGGAGTCTCATTCTGTCGCCCAGGCTGGAGTGCAGTGGCGTGATCTCGGTTCACTGCAACCTCTGCCACCCATGTTCAAGAGATTCTCCTGCCTTAGCCTCCTGAGTAGCTGGGATTACAGGTGCCTGCCACCGCGTCCGGCTAATTTCTGTATTTTTAGTAGAGACGGGGTTTCACCATCTTGGCCAGGCTGGTCTTGAATTCCTGACATTGTGATCCATCCGCCTCGGCCTCCCAAAGTGCTGGGATTACAGGCATGAGCCACCGCACCCAGCCTAGACTAGCATTTTTGAGTACCCACTATCTCCTTGGCATTTTACTTCAATTTTAATTCTCATAACAGCCTTAGGACGCCAAGGAAAAGGAAGAGAAAATAAATTGTGCTCTGTGCCTGAAAATGACCTTAAAGAAACAAGGACCAACAGCTGGAGCAGAGTGGGCCTGCCCATATGCAAAGAGACAACAAGTAGGAATTAACATAAGGCATATCACGTGGATGCCATAGAACTATCACAGCAATTTATTTTTTCCCCAAGTCAGCCTCTCTTGTACAGGGGATTAGAAAACAAACCCAAGAGAATAAACTTGAAATGGAAGGAACGTGCTTTGTAGTTGAGTGTTTTTCAAAGCCTGCATCATTTTAAAAACTGATTTAAGTATATTCATTTGCTTTCTAAAATAAGTCATATGTAGTTTCTACTGATCAGCCAGAATAGTTAAGGTCTGATCTTCATATGGAATGAAAGGGGACATTCTTTGGATATTCTGGGAGTCCACACGTGTTCTTTACAGAGTTTGGTTTGCTTTCTCCTTTTCTTCCTTCCTTTGCAAAATCAAACAAACAAGAATAAAAACCAAACCAAAACAAAATTAATGAAAACCCCTGTGTTGAGGACTTTGTTTTGTTTTAAATGTGTCTGGTATTAAGCAGTATGTTTAGTGAAATGACTTTAAACTTAAGTAGGAAATACAGCTCCATTTCACATGTGGATTTTGTCTGCATTTACATCTCTGCAGGCCTCACATGACGTGACACCAGACATTTTTTTAATTAAGATATGAAGTGCTCATTTTTTTTTGTGGACCTGCTGTATTCTAACAAATTTACTACACGTCTCAGAAAACACATAGCTTTGCCAAAGTTGGTGAGTAGCCCAGCATGGTTTATCTCCAGCCCACAGCTCTTTCTCTGAATTCAATACTGCAGGCACAATTTAATGCAAACCCAATTTATGACTTAATGCTCTAGGGACCGTAGTGGGAGATTGTTACATTATTCTTTTCTAATCCTATTTGTGTTTTAATTTGCTAAGTCTGTAATGAGGTGCATGCCTTGAATATTCAAGATCTTTCACATTGCTTTTGACTTTGTTTAATATAATAGATTTTACAGTTTGCATTAAATACCCAGGTGCTTCGGTCAGTATTATCTCTTTATTTTCTCAACTAGAGTGAATAAAATTACACGATGAAAGTAACTGTGTGCATGTTTCCTTGTTTATTGTAATGGTTTATTTCCTATTATAATTCTTGATTCAAATTATGTCTAGTTCTCCAAAAGTCAATTCTCCATGGACTCTTACTTCCCCTTTCCAAACAATTGTTAGCTTCCGAAGAGAATGGAGTCTTGGCTGACAACTGATTAGTTAAATAATAATAAAACAAGTTTTCTAGTCTCATTTATGATACTTTAATTGCACAGAAAGGGAGAAAGTAAGGAAGATAGGAAGGAAGGGAGGGAGTAATGGAGGGAGGGAGGGGAAGGGAAGGGAAGGTGCTGTGTCACTATATGCTGCTATTTGATTTCTGGTGTTGGGCTGAAATGTACCGTCCCTAATCAGAGCTGCTACATCACCCAACTCCACAGTGTGTCATTTGGTGTCCATAACTGTGTTATAGCCAATTATAGCTAAATTATCTGTTCTGTATGCACAATCAAAGGGCGTCTGGAATGCGTTTTGTTATTTTCTGAATCCTATTGTTGCAGACATGTTTATTACATTCAGAAGATGGCTTTCTGAAATTACATTGGAATTGTATGACCCACCTGCCATTTACAAACAAAAGGACCTAAACATTTCTTAACAAGAAGAAAGTTCATTTAGCTCTTTCTGGGTAACTTTTCTCATGTTATTTTCTTTCGTAGCTATATCTTTAAGACTCATTGCCCAAGCCCCTACATATTTATAAAAATATCTAAGCTCTCCAGTTAATGTTTAATAACCCAGCAGGTCAAAAAGGGGTTGCAAACCCCTTTTCGACTCCTGTGGTGAGTGCTGGCTACAATTTTCATTGTGAATTTTTTTTCAAACTATGAAAAAAGGGATTGTAAAATGGATCCCAAATTATAACAATTTGATAGCCCTGAAATAGTTCATTTAGGTTGCCTTTCAAAAGAAAACATTTTCAGGTTATGTCTTTAAATTTTTTTGGGGGGGCCATTTTAAGAGGAAAGTGAGTGGTGTTAGAAAGACACATGATACCTATTTGAAAACATAGCATCTCATCATTAATTATTAAGGGAGAAGTGAAAGTGTTTCTAAACCAAATGCTTTCTTTTTCCCTTCTACTGAAGTTTACTCCTCTCATATTTTCCCCCCAAGCTTACTTTATTACTGGTATTTGCCTTGCAGAGCCAGGGGATATTACTACCTTTTTATTTGCTATTTTTACAGGACCCAACAAAGTGCTTTTAAAATATACAACCACTTAATTCAAGTCAAGCTTCTTCAATACTCCTTTCATTCAAGCCCTTTCTAATTTGTTTTCCTCCAGCCAGGAGCCTGCAGAAGACACTGTGATTTATGTTTTCATTTATTTATTTTATTTGGGCTTTTCATTTAAGAAAAGAAATTCTGCACAACCCCCACCACCCTCCATTCTCCCTCATCTCACTCCACCCCTGCCCCCACTTCTGTATTTGGACCATTAAGACTCTCAAGTCAGACTTCAGAGTTTTAAACTCATGTCTTGAGAGCTTTGACCACAGACTGGATGAGGCTTGGTCTGGGCTTCTTACACCACTCCGAGTGATATCAACCCAGTGCTTTAGATTCAAATCGTCTTGAGGGCAGCGCCTTTATCTTTGTCTTCCTTTATCACTTCACACCCTGCTCAGTAAAGAGCATCCAGTACAGAGCCTTGGAGGAATTCAGCCTTTTCCCAAAGATGAAAGATGCTATGACGTGGAGTTTAAATTCCCACAAAGAGATGATTAAAGGTGTGTGTTTGGCAACAGACAGGATCTGTTTTCCTGTACACATTAAGGTATTGTTTTTGTTTGGGAGCTGGGGGAAAGGAGGTGGAGGAAATCTCTGCATGACATGTAAGAGCTTGGGCTTGGGAGTCCAGCAGCCATGGGTAGAGTCTTGGTTCTGCTACCCCATTAGTGACTTTGAGTGAGTTACTCCTGCTCCTTACATGGATTCATCCATCCACTCATTCTGTCAGCAAATAGTTATTAGGCACCAACTGTATATCAGGCGCTGAGTGGGTAGCAGGTATTGACATAGACATGATTTCTGTCCATACTGACCTGGTGGGGTAAACAGTCAGACAAGCATTTACAAAAAAGCATGACAGGCATGAGAACAGGGGAAGCCAGGGAAGCCCTCCCCCAAAAAAGTGATATATAAGTGACATGAGATCAGTTTCCTTAAGTATAGAATAGGGGTTAATATAATGCCTGCCTCATAGAGTCCATATGAGAATAAGGAAGATAATGTACAACTAGGGCTTTGCATTGCTACCCTCATAAAGTAAAAAACTCAGGAAAAAAATCAGTAAAGCAATTATTGTCATTATTGCTAAGTACAATCCCGGGATTCCTAAAGAAATTAATATTAGAGAATCATGACATTTTACCTGCAAGAATATGCAAGCTTTACCCTGTAGTTCTAATTCTTTTTTTATAGAAAGAACTAAACAATAATACTGTCTGCAGAACATTAAAGTAAATTTGAAGATAAACAAGCTAAAGTGAATAGGCACTCTCAAGTAAAAATTGCTAGCAATGGAGTCTTGGAGTAACTACTACTCTAAGGCAGAAATGGATCAAACAACTCAATTCTATACACTTCAAAAGAGGACTCATTTTCCCACTAAGTCCTGGCCATCCCCAGCAGAAGAATCCTTCCCCAAAGCACTCTTACCGGTGTATTAAAGGTAATAAAACTTACTTTCATTTAAACATATCCAAGAAGCATTTTTAAATGAATATTTATATATTTGGAATCATATTTGCTCATTGTAACTTCAGAAATGGATTCCCACAGAAACAAACCTTGGCTCCACCTATAATCAAACAAGGGAGACTGAGGTTCATTCCAGGAAGTGCAATGCCTTGGTGGATAAAGAGTGGATAATGGAATTCTCCAACATAACTCCTGAAAATAATGAGATAATCAAGTGTTAATGCTCATAATCTTTGAATAACTTGCACAAATGTCACAAATACTGGGGGGAAAGTACCTTAGCTGAGCTGTGGCAGAATTCCTCTTAGGGGAGAGAACTGCCTTCATTTTAGCAAATACTTAGACCATTTTGATGGTGTTTAGATTAGTCCAAGACAGAGGTAAATTGCTCTGCATGATAACGTTGGAGGAATTTTGAGGTTCTGGGATCAGCCTGAAAAGCAGATAAAGGAGAGGAGAGTTTTGACAGACAGACGAGCCGCTAGTCAGTGGCTGGGAGATATTTAGGAAGAAAGCTGACAGAGAGGTTTACATAATCATGGGCATGTTAGAGGAACTATTATAAAAAATGATGTCCAACATTCAATTCTTGTAAAGCTGGATTTGTAAATTATTACAGATTTGTAAAGCTGGATTACTAGGTACCATCTCCTACACACACATGGAATTGTTACTATAGGTCTATATACATTCCATTGAGTAGTGATTGGAGGCCCTCAAGGAAACTGGCAGTATCTTGGTGGCCACGGGGCAGAGAAACGAGAACAACTTTGGGGTCCAAGAGAAATAAGAGGTCAGCCAGAACAAGAGGTTGGAGGAAGGGACCACGAGAACATAAGCCCCTGGAAAGTCACAGAAATCATGGGCAAGGTAATGAGAGATTCATACAGCACATGGACAAAAGAATTTAAGCCAGTCTTACCCAACCTGAGCTATATATCTATATGTAAAATATATTAAGATTTAATCCTCTTTCATTGGATTTTTTTTTTTTTTTTTTTTTTTTGAGACAAGATCTCATTGTGTTACCCAGGCTGGAGTGCAGTGGCACGATCTTGACTCACTGCAGCCTTGACCTCCCAGGTTCAAGCCATTCTCTCACCGCAGTCTCCCAAATATCTAGAATCACAGGTGCGAACCACCATGCCCAGCTAATTTTAATTTAATTTTTTTTTAATGCAGAGATGAGGTCTCGATGTGTTTTCCAAGGTGGTCTCAAACTCCTGGGCTCAAGGGATCTGCCCACCTCGGCCTCCCAAATTGCTGGGATTACAGGTGTGAGCCACTACACCTAGCTGGAAATTCTTACTAAATCAAAGTAATCTGAAAATTTAAGCAGCTATTCTGGCTCAGCCCTCACTTCAGATTTTGGAGTAATTGACAAGCTGAAAAGGCAAACTGGAGCTACTTTTTCAGTTTCAGAGATGCCAGCAACAGCTCATTTGCATTCTAATAGTACTGTCCCTTTAAGGAGGAGAACCCTGTCATCAATGAATGGTTGCTGATCTAATGACTAATTGATGGCAAAGAGTCTCTAATGACCTAATAGCTCATTAGGGTTGACTGAGCCAGCAGGGGTCTTTGAAAATGTTTTTTATTCCACTGTGAGGCTTTGTGAGTTTTCCTGCACACATCAGACCACTGCCCAGTCTATGAAACCTACAAATGTGAAACCACAACAAGAATGGGGCGGACCTATACAAATATAATTTGGAAGTACAAAGGCAAATATGGAATCCACATGACAGAGCCATGTCACACTGCCAAAATTATATTATGGGAAGCTCCAGAGAGACATGCTGGGAACCAAATGTGTTCCCAATAGGTAACAACTTATGCCAAGAATTGAGTTGTCACCATGATAGCATGGAAATAGCTTCAGAGTGGGTAAATTCACCATTCATTCATTATTTAATAAATCAATGTTTATTAAATACCTATTACCCATATGGTAGTATACATAAAAACTTATGTACATTATATCAATTTATACAATTGCTATGGTCATTCACATATGAGAAATGTTAGGTTCTGGGAAGTTAGGAAGATTGAAAGAGTTATATAACATATGCTTTATGTAGAACTGAAATCCAGGTCTCTCCCCAAAATTCCTGCCTTTTTTCTTTTCACCATGTTGTTCCCTATTAGAGTTCAACAATTCAAGCACTTTATTTTTTGGATAACATTTGTCCCTAAAGATATAAGGAAAGGCCCTTACTGTCAGCATTCATCTGAAAATAAATAGCCAATTCTGGATTTTATGGCAAAGATAACGTGAATAATTGAAATATCCAGATAAGCCCCAAGTCATGGTGATGAATTCTCACTCAGTTCTTCTTTCTAACACAGAGTCCACCCACTTCTGGGCTACTACCAGAACAGGACGTCCAGTGGATGAGTTTCCTTCCTGGCATCAACCCCTGCCCACTGATGAAGCTGGACCTGGAAATGGAGGAAGAGACAAGAAGCAAACACCCTGGAAGATTGGCCCGGCATGCGGAAGTATCTCATTAAACTTAAGACACTGATTTTAATATTTTTCTTCAGCACAAGAAACCCCACCTTACATTTAACTGAAGTTTTGTGTTGTTTTTGTTTGTTTGTTTGTTTGTTTGTTTGGTAAGACAGGGTTTTACTCTGTCGCCCAGGATGGAGTACAGTGGGCAAGATCATGGCTCACTGTAGCCTCGACCTCCCATGCTCAAGTGATTCTCCCAGCTCAGAAGCGCTGGGACTACAGATGTTTGCCACCACATCTAATATTTTTCTTTTCTTTCCTTTTTTGGAGAGATGGGGGTCTCCCTATGTTTCCCAGGTTGGTCTCAAACTCCTGGGCTAAAGCCATCTTCCCACCTAATATTTTAACTGAAAACAATCATCCGGGAAGCAACCAGGGTATCCAGAGCACAGCCAAGGGACTGATTTCAAGCAAGAGGTATGTCTATAAATGTGGCGAAGATATTTATTCTCCAACTTCCGCCTGCCATAGCCGAGGGCTACTCGCAGAGGCATTAATCCCCTGGTACTTCAGGCGTGGGCGCAGGCCTGCTGGTGGAGACACTTGCTGTAGGATGCTCGAGATGAGTGCCAAGAGGCTAGGAACAGGGCTTTGAAAGCATCTGCTCCATCTGCTTTTTCTCTAGGAGAATGACTAGAACAGTCCCCAAGCCCACATCTGTCCATGAACATATAGAACAGGGACATATTTCCAGCTTAGTAGTGTATAGTTGATACACGCTACCAGGTACCATGAGAGTATATAATACTAGCATAAACATCCTGCAATATGTCAAGATATGGAGAGGCAGCTGTTTGTCCCTCGTTTGAAGGATTCAGGCAATCTTGGTTGACCTCTATTATAGAACTGGCATATATTAGCTGAAATAATACTTTAACAGTTTTTTAGTACCCAACTATATGTTCTGTTATAAGGAATAGCAAATGTTTAATCATAAATATTTTAATGGCTTCAGGGATTCATGGTATTCAATGACCGTGTTAAATGATAATAATCACATCTGGTTTATTACTATAGTAATTCAGCAGCTTCTCTTCAGCAGTTATTTTTTATTATATGTGCTGTGCTACTGTCATGGTCATTTATAGCAGTAATATTTTAAAGTGGCTCATTTGTTTGTTTAAGGACAGTTTCACAATATATTTCTGTATTAATATACATTTTGTACTATTATTTCCAAGCTGCCACTGGAAAATTGATCCTAGCCTGTTATGACTGGAGAGGCAGGAAGACACGTGAAATGTCCAAACAGAGATAGAGTGGGGGACCAGATGGGGCTGTCCCAGCACCCACTGGGGTTATGACAACTGCTGCTGGGCTTTATTCATAAGTGAGGAAGTCATAGGAAAGAGTTAACAAATAATAGATGTAAAGAGAACACAGATTTGGAGAGGCATTTCAAGTGAAATAACATCCGGGAGGCAAAGGCATGTGCAAAGGACCCAAAGACACGTGGTTAGCAGGGCCCAGGTAGTCGGCAGGCCTTGGCAGGCATCTCAGTTTCAGTAATGGAATGATAGTGAGGAAGCAAGAATGAAAAAATGGGAACTTGCAAGAGTGAAGCAAGGGCAGGCCAAGGTCACTCACTGGGTGGCTTAGACGCTGACATCAATTTCAAGTCTGCTCCAAGCGGGCAGCGGGAGTGAATCGCTGAGGCGTGGACTGGCAGCGTCCCCTCCTTGGCCTTTCATTCCAACGGTTCAAAGCAGCAGGTGCTACCCAGGGCTTGTGTGTGATGCCTGCTGTGCTTCTGCCTCTTCTGGCACATCACAAGGTGTTGCTTGGGGAGGGGTAAATATTAGCCTGAAATCCTATATTGCTCCTTAGTGGGGAGGGGGTCCTTGATAACCCAGGGGAGTTAATTTTCTGTGACATTCTGCTGAACCAGGTTGTGGAAACGCAGAGGAGCCCAAAGAAAACTGCCAGACTCCTGCTCAGCTTCCCCTTGGCTGGATCCTGATTGGTTGGGTGACAGAGGGCAAATGGCTTTTACGGCTATGAATGATGTATGACCGTAAAATGGTCTGTAACCAGAAGTGCCAACTGACATGCCTGCTGATTTAACGGACACCCCGGGTTATGTTTGCAGAGATGCTTAAATAAACACTTGCTAGGTTTGAGGCCGTTTACCAAGCAATCATTTCTCTCGCTCTTCCTTTCCATTTTATTTTACTTCATCATAAAAATGAGGATAGTAAAGTGATGATTCCCTTTTTTATAATAATGAAGATTTACTCATTGCAGTGGCAGTTCCTCTTTCTTTCTTCCTTCCTTACTGCTGTGTGTGGCTCTTTTTTGCCCTTTCCACCTACAGGGGTAGATGTGATGGACTTGGGGAAGCCCAGACAGGGTTGGCCAGCACAACCACTTGAATGCGCTGCCCTTTAAGAATGGAAGAGATGTTGTCCAGTTGCGTTTGTATTTGGCAAATTAGGAAAATAAAGCCCTGAGATCACGGTTAGACCAATGAATGAAACGGGAGGATTTCTAGTCAGCCACAAATCAGCAAAGGCATCAGAGACAAGGTAAACAACCCTTCTTATGATGGTCCTGTCACTGGGAAATATCCCATGAGTTCTTTGGCTCTGTAACCTTGGGCTTCTCTGATCCATGTGCTACACCCACAGCACTGATGATTAATGCAAAGTTAGATTTGGGTTTGGGAGCCTAATCTAGATGATTTTCATATGGCTACTGAATGGTCATTAGAAGCACGTAAATTACTGAACGTAGAAGTTTTCTCAAATAAATTGATCAGAAATCCATAGGACATCATAGAGTAATTCCTGGCTATCTCTGCAGAAAATATCACATAAGATCCATTTGACTTTATTTTCCAAGCTGAGTCAGGAATGGCAAACTAATCCCCAGTTTTTTCCCACTGGATCTCAACTGGGCCTCATAATCTCTTTCACTACCCATTGCTGCAAGCTGGCACTCAAGGTAATTTGCCACCCCTGTGCTCGAACTTTCAGCTCTTTATTGTCTAAGAAAAGAAACTTACTGAACTTTTTTCCTTTTTCTATTGCTTGAATGGTATTTTAAAAACTAAATTATTTGTTTTTGTGAACCCATCTAATTCTGGTGCCTTTTTCAATGGTAAATCTTTAATCAATGTTCTTCTATAGTAATTGGCCCACTCAAGTTTTCATTTCTTCTGGGATCAATTTTGTTAGTGTTTGCTAGGAAATAATTTATTTTAGATGCTCAAATTTATTGTCAAAGAGCTGTATGCAATGTTCTCTTAGATTTTATTTTGATCTCTCCTGTATCCATATCTCCCTTTCTCATTGCTAATCTTGTATATTTTTGTTCTCTCCATTTTTTTAGTCTAACTTCAAAGGGATCCTCTATTTTACTTGTCTTGACAACCATCTTTTGGATTTATTCACTCTTTCTGCAATTTTTTATTTCCTATATCATTTGTTTCAGCTTTTGTCTTTATTATTTTCACTTTATAATTTCGTGTGTTTTGTGTCATTGTTGTCATCATCTTTCTGATTTCTTAAGGTTATTACTTAGATTATTTTTTATCTTTTTGTCCGTTATAATAATAGAAGCAAGGGTCAGCACACTATTATGCATGGGCCAAATCAGACCCACAACCTGTTTTTGTACAACTTGGGGACTAAGAATTGTTTTTATATTTTAGAGTGTTGTAAACAAAACAAACAGGAAACTTCAACAGAGACAATAGGGTCCACAAAGCTCTTGCCCTTTACAGAAAAAGTTTGCTGACCCTTGATACAGGCATTTCAGGCTATACTTCTTCCTCTGAGTACAGCTTTCACTCTGTCCCTGATTCACACAAACTATTCTACTTTCCCTTGCTTCCTAGATACTTTATAATTTACCTTTCAATTTTCTCTTTTATCAAAAGGTTGTTCAAGAGTAAATTTCATAACATCTAAGTATATTTTTACCCACGATTTGATTATTTATGTCTAATTTTATCAGCTTATGGTAAGAGATCGTGGCCCAAGTCCATTCCATTTCTTCTATCTGACTGGCTCTTCCTGTCTGGTCCTGTAGGCACTTTGGTTTACTTTGTAGAGTTTATTTTAATATAGTATTTTTTAGCCTTTCTAAATCCATGTTCCTCCTTCCCCTGAACACTTTTGATAAGATAAAGTCCTCTTGCCCTCCTTTAATAATAATTGACATTCAATCTAAATTAAATATTGAGACAAAAATAAATCAAAGCAATGAGACAAAATATTGGGGTTTTTTTTATAGTGCACACTCTTGAGATATTTACTCTAACCCTATGGTTAACTTTCACCACTCCACAGAAAATTGCTCTAGTCTAACATGTCATATTTTGGGCCTGGCAGGACTCCACAGTCCCCTTTACTCACTATGGTGTCTTCATTATAATCCAGATGACAGAGCTCCTTGGTGGAATGTGAGTGATATACACAGACGTATTTGAATCTGGGCATTGGTAAACTTACAAGCTCAATAAAATAGAGATGTCCAAGAATTCAGGCCAGGAAGGAAGAAGTAGCACTGAGATTTCTGATACCACCATCACACACAAGGGAACAGATAAAAGAAATTATTTAATTACTATGTTTCACGGAAAGAAGCTTTCAGACTTCATAAACTAGGTAGAATTTTTTAAGCCCATAATAAACATCACAGGCAGTGGCCCAGAAAGATTGGCTGGAACCCCCGTATCTGAAGGAGCATTTGCCTTCGAAAATTTACCCATCCAGACTCTGGCGTCAGCTCTACAGAAACATAACTTTGTCTATGATTGCAAGCTGGTTATACCTGGGGACACTGGTTTATGCAAGTACATCTCAGAGAGACTTATAGTAAATCACATACCAACTTATTTACTATGAGAAATGGAACTAATGCATGGATGGAACAGTACATTGTAATAAAGTCATTTGTCCTATAAAGTCATAAGCACATTGAACCTCTCTTATTCCTTCTATGTATTTTAACAGTTATGTCAAAAGTACCACTAAGTTCATCAGCAAATGAATGAATGAATAAAATCTGGTATAACCATACAATGGAATATTATTTGGCAATGAAAAGGAATAAGGTACTGATACGTAATACAACATAGATAAATCCTGAAAACATGCTAAGTGAATGAAGCTTGTCACAAAATATTGCCTATTGCATGATTCCATTTATATGAACTGTCCAGAACAGGCAAATCCATAGAGACAGAAAGTAGATGAGTGATTGCCTAAGACGGGAGAGAGGGTCTAGGAGTTGGGGCAGTGGGAGGTAATCATTCAAGGTATGGGTTTTCTTTGGAGGTTTGAACATGTTCTAAAATTGATTATGGTGATGGCTGCACAACACCGTGACTATATAAAGAACTAGCTAATTGTATACTTTTTTTTTTTTTGAGACAGAGTCTCTCCCTGTTGCCCAGGCTGGAGTGCAATGGTGCGATGTCGGCTCACTGCAACCTCTGCCTCCCTGGTTCAAGGGATTCTCCTGCCTCAGCCTCCCAAGTAGCTGGGACTACAGGTGCCTGCCACCACGCCCAGCTAATTTTTTGTATTTTTAGTAGAGACAGGATTTCACCATGTTAGCCAAGATGGTCTCGATCTCCTGACCTCATGATCCACCCGCCTCGGCCTCCCAAAGTGCTGGGATTACAGGTGTGAGCCATCACGCCCGGCCAATTGTATACTTTAAATGGTTGATTTCTATGGTATTGAATTATATCTGAACAAAGCTGCTGAATAAAGGATCACTGAGATAATTTGGGGTTATAGCTCTTCCAGACTGATACCTTCACATCTTTGTATTTTCATACATGAGCATTTCATTCAAGGGCGTGTTCTTCTCACAGTAGATGACAGAAGTGTAAATGAAACCCAAGAACATTTAAGTGCAAGCAAAGCCCAAGCATATTTAAAACTTCTACCTGTATCACAACCACTAACCTCCTATCAACCCCACAAGTTGCATGGCTAAACCTAATGTCAATGGTGAGAGGATGTATGTGCCGCCAGCTCTTCCAGGAGTCATGTGGGAAGGCTGTGGATGTACGATTGGATTACATCATGAATCGATGAAGGAGGTGGAAAATTTGGAAAAGAATCAAATCCACCACATGTACCATTTTCTTTCTGGGGGTGGGAGGGGTGTGTGTGGCCCTAACACAATGGAGTGCTGGCACTCTGTGTCTCCTTACCCTGCACACTGGGAACTCAGATCCATCTCATCCACCGGACATAGTTTTCCTTGTTTTATTTTCTATCAACAAAAATCTTGAGATCTTGTAAACTACTGTGAGAAAAAATGAACCATGTTTTTTTTTTTTTTTTTTTGAGATGGAGTCTCACTCTGTCGCCCAGGCTGGAGTACAGTGGCACGATCTCAGCTCACTGCAAGCTCCACCTCCCGGGTTCATGCCATTCTCCTGCCTCAGCCTTCCCAGTAGCTGGATCTACAGGCGCCAGCCACCATGCCCAGCTAATTTTTTGTATTTTTAGTACAGACAGGTGTCACCATGTTAGCCAAGATGGTCTCGATCTCCTGACCTCGTGATCTGCCAGCCTTGGCCTCCTTAAGTGCTGCGGTTACAGGTGTGAGCCACCGAGCCCGGCCAATGAATCATGATTTTTATGTTTCACACCCTACAGAGTTGGCTTCATCTATATGATAATTCTCTTAAAATATTTCCAACATTTTAAATTTTGTTCTTCTAGGAAGCTGGGAGATGTACTAGCCTCCCATTCTCCTCCCTGCATTTCCTCCATCTCAGAGCCTCCTTTGCTTTCCTTCTGTCTTCCAGACACAGATATCTGCTTCCTCTCCTGGCTCCAACATAGTTCCCATGTCTGATTTGAAGTGATATGCCTATGATGTAAGTGGATGTCTCCCTGCACTAGAACTTGGCCTCCTTTTACACCTGTAGCATGCAGGTCTAGGTTCCTAGGAAGATAAGGTTCAATATTTGTCAAATAAATGGTTAACATATCCAAAATTACATAGATATTTGGCAGCAGGCAAGAGAAGGTAAGAGGTGCTGCAAAGAAAAAAGAGCTTATACTTTCCCCAAGTAATATACTGTGTAAAGCACAACAAACAAAGTCAAACTTCAATGCCAGTAATCATTTTCCAAATAGGAAGGGTTTCTGTTGGCCATGTTTTTTTACTAATACATTACAGCACTGAGTCAGAAATGTACACCCTTTTATTCATTTCAAAGTATGTAAACTCTGATAAAGCTGTTTCTATCTGCTGCCAGAGGGTGAGTGCTGAGGGCCGAGAGAGACCACCACCAGCAGAATCTACCCCAGGCCTCATCAGACCTCAGCTCTGACTCAGAGCTTCATCCTGCCTTGACACAGGTGACAGGTGATTTTCACAAGAGCAGCACGGCCGTGGGTGCCAGCTGTGATGACACCCTTTTCCTTTCCATTCAGTAATATCAGTTCACACACAGCCTCCCTCTGTACCTGCACGCCTTGTGGGGGATACCTCACTTCACCATTAACAACGAAGAATAAATACTATTAGGACCCCAATTTTATTTTTATTTTTCTTTTTAGGACCCCAATTTTATGAAGGAGGAACTTGTGATGTGGGAGGGTTCATGGCAGAGCTGGGATGGGAACTCAGGTCATCCAATCCAGTCTGTTTGTAATTACCACCTTCCAAAGAAACATCAAAATACAAGTGGGTGAGAGAGAGACAAATTCACTCTATGGAAAAAAAACATATTATTCACAACATGAAATAGTAACAAAAAAAAATGTATGCGACCTCCCAGCATACAGGGCCACGCTGTCGCCATGCTGAGCTTGACAGTAATTGCTCCAGCCCTCCGTTGATGCCGTGTTTAGTCCAAGGGAGGCCTGGGAAACAGAGGGCATAGAGGAAGGCTTTGGGGCCAGCCCAAACTAAGTTCAAATCCCGTCTCCCCCACTAATAGTAACCTTGAGCACTTTCTCAGTCAAGTTTCCCAACTGAGAAATGTAGAGATTATGACGCTTTCCTCATGAGCTGTCACAAGAATTAAACTAAATAATATACATAAGCAGCCCAGAACATGAGTGTTCTATAACTGTTTCTCTTCCCTCTCTAAGGCAACAGGAAAGAAAAAACACAGAATGGCTATAAAGTATCAAAAATAAACAAGCCAGTTGCTCTAATTTAGCTACCATTGGTGTGAGTATCACGGGCCAAGGGTCTACATCCAAGAAAGGAGAAACACATTTGCTCTGCACCCCACAGTCTCTTGAGCTTTGCTGTTAACCACAAATGGTAAATTAGTTCTATTCCAGGAGAACCAAATTCTACTCACTTTCTAAATGCACATAATTGCCAAGCATAGGAGATTAATACGCTAGAAACTAACCTCAGAGACAGTGTTTAAAAACAAACAAACTGACTAAAACCCCAAAGCCATTGAGTTCCAGAAACAACCACTCTGAAGCCAGCAGAAATTTCTGCATTTAACCCACCTGCACCCCGGCCCTTCCCCAGTTAAGGCAAAGTCTCTGATTGAGCTTTTAAGAAGTTGGAGGGATCTGTTGCTGGAGATAGACGGGAAGATTTTATCAATCAGACAAGAGGTCCGTGGGGGCATTTCTAATGAGAAGCCAGTTAAGCGGCTATAATTAAAGGTGATCAAAGTGCCTGCAGTAGCCAGTCCTCGGGCCACTTGCCTGTTCTCTTACTGGCCTACACAGTGCCCGCCCCAGATGCACACAGCTGCTTTCACACGTGGCATTGATTCCACCCAGGCCACAGTGGCAAGAAGAGGCAGAAAAGCACAGCTTTCTCCCAAGTGCGGAGGAGCAAAGACCAGCACATCCTCCAGAACCACTGCCGCTGCTCCCAGCTTTGTGGGGTGGGGAGGGGTCAGCATCCAACCTGGAGTGAAGATTCCCCATTTGCTTACCCCTCTGTGCCTGAGGGTTGCAGAAGCCAAAGCTCTTACAGGGAAGCTGCCCAGGGGAAAAGCCCACAAGCACTGTACCCTCCCTCAGCTCCCATTCAGGCCCCGCTTCCAGTCCCTCTGAGCCTACAAGAAGTGGGATGGCATTGCAGAAGTGTCACCCACGCTGGTTCACAGGCAGTACCTGCTGTGGAAGAGGGACAGGCTGAGGGCTTCTGACAGCAGCCAGTGCCCTACAGACCTTCAGGTTTATAACACGCTTCACAGAGACACTGGCACCCAGGACAGCCCAGCCCTGTGGAACCGTGTTAAATGATCCCCATTGCACAGATGAGGAAGACTGATGATGAATTGGCTAAAGCAGGAATTTAGAGGCAGACCTACCTTGGACCCTACCACCCACCAGCTGAGGGGCCCCAGGTGAGTTTGCCTGGCCCCACTCTGCCTCAGTTCCATCACCTGTAGAACAGAGATGAGACTACCCACATCTGTGAGCTTTAGCAAGGATTAAATGAGATAATAGATGAAAAGTACTTAGTACAGTGCATAGAACCCAGTGAACTCTCGAAAAATAATAGCCATAACCATTTCAGAAGGTTTCAGAAGTGAAGGAACACACCCAAGATTGTGCAGAGAATGGGATTCACACCCATGCCTGTCTATTTCAAAACCCAGACTCAAAGTATTATGCCATGTTGGTATATTCATAAGAATACACATAATGCATGTAATGTAAGTTACGAAAGAAAATAATGAAGTAAAATGCAATGGGGTCTTCTATAGCCTCTTCTGAGTGGCTTGCACAGAGCAGACAACCAATAGGTATGTATTAAATGAAAAGTGGATGAATATTCATGTTTAACTCTCCCTTTCTACTTTTCCTAACTGATGCCTGCATCTTACAGCCGTTCCGCTTTCTAAATGAAGCAAAGGGCAGTGGATTACTTCTTCCCCGGAATGTTGAGTTTGTGCTGGGACACCTCCATCCCATCCTCTCTCCTGTTCTTTCCTGTGCTAGTCACGGTTCACAACCTGAGATCAAGTCCAGGGTACTCTTTTGTTTTCAGATGATGTCACTGTTTGTATCTTTTCAGCTTTTTAGGATTTTTGTCTTATATCTCCCTCTCAGGCAGATTCAACTTTCTGTCACTTCTTCATTTGCTCCACCCAGTTTTACTGAGTGCCAGCTGTGGTCCTGGCATTGGAGATCCAAGAGAGAACCACAGATAAGCTCCAGTTGCAGGGAGATAAACAGAAGAACAAAAAGTAAAATCTGGGCTGGGCGCAGTGGCTCACGCCTGTAATCCCAGCCCTGTGGGAGGCCGAGGCAGGTGGACCACAAGGTCAGGAGATTGAGACCATCCCGGCTAACAAGGTGAAATTCCATCTCTACTAAAAATACAAAAAATTAGCTGGGTGTGGTGGCACGTGCCTGCAGTCCCAGCTACTTGGGAGGCTGAGGCAGGAAAATCGCTTGAACCTGGGAGGCAGAGGTTGCAGTGAGCCGAAATCGCTCCACTGCACTCTAGCCTGGGCAACAAAGCAAGACCCCGTCTCAAAAAACAAAAAAAAGTAAAATCTGTCCAGGCATGATAGCTCACACCCGTAATCCCAGCACTTTGGGAGGTCAAGACGGGTGGATCACTTGAGCCCAGGAGTTCAAGACCAGCCTGGGCAACATGGCAAAACCCTGTCTCTACCAAAAAAATACAAAAATTATCTGGGCGTGGTGGCACATGCTTGTAGTCCCAGCTACAAGCTGAGGTGGGAGGATCACTTGAGCCCAGGAGGTTGAGGCTGCAGTGAGCTGAGATGGCACCAATGCACTACAACCTGGGCGGCAGAGTGAGATCCTATCTCAAAAAATAAAAATTTTTAAAAAGAGGTTAATCTATAATATGTCAGAGGGTGGTAAGTCCCGTGGAAAAGCTCCTACAGGGGAGAGGAATTGGAAGTGCTGGGTGGCCACCAGAGACATCTCACATGGGGCTGACACGAAGACCTCGTGCATGAGGCAATGTGTGAGCAAAGACCTGAAGACGTGCCAGAGCCACCTAAAGTGGCAGTTGCGCAGAGAGCACAAGCAGTCCAGACACCTGGGGAAAGAGTGCTCCAACCAGAGGAACACTAAGAAGGTCAGTGTGGCTGGAGCAGAGTGAGCGATGGGAGGGGATGCATCCAGGTCAGAGAGGTAACAAGAGCAGGAGTCGGGGGCTTTGATACCCATAGGGGGATCTTGACTTGTTCTGCCTTAGGTGGGCAGCCCTTGGGGAGTCTTGAGCAAAGGCACGACATGATCTGGTCTACTTTAACAGGAAACCTGGTGCTGGTGTTGAGAACAGACTGTGGAAGGGGAAGGGCAGATGCAAGGACACCAGGCAGGGGGCACCGGGACTATCCCAGGAACAGTGACGGGCTGGTGGTGTGAGCTGGGGAGAGGTCATGGGGTGCTGGGTATCCTTTGGAGGTGTTTGGAAATGAGACTCTCCATGGAGACAACAGGGCACAATTCTACACGGTTCCATCCAGGTCATTCTTGCACCTTATTCTCAGGGATTTACTTAAGTGCAGAAACCAGAGTTTGGGGAAATATAAAATGTGTCTGGACTTTCACACACAAATTGAATTCATCCCTCTTGTAGGTCATCTTCTAAAAGGAAAACCCACGGAGATACTGGTTTCAGTTTCACTCAAAACTTCCCCAAAGCAGTGAACATCCCTTCTCTATAGGCAAATCCTCTTCACTTCTCTCCTCCTTTTCCTCCTGTCCCTACAGAGTTTTTGTAGATTTCCTGGGGATGCCCTGAAGCTGTGGGAACCACAAATCTTGAGTTCTTTGACCAGCACCCTCGGTGCCTTGAGACAGCCTGAAACCCAGGTGGTTGACCTGGCAGAGACTCCCCTGCTGGGCCTGGGACTCCAGCCAGGAGCAGGCTGTGCAGCCTGCAGCTAAGCCAGGGCAGATTGCTGGAGTTTGGTCAAGAGAACAGATGTGCATTATGGGCCAATCTGACCTCAGAGAAACATTTCCTGGTACCTTTTAAAGGTGCACAATAGCCTGGTTAAGCCAAGGCAATTTGACACACATTACCTTGTTCATAAACAGAGGGAGAGAGAGGGAGAGACAGCCCTTACTCCCGGAGGGTGTGCAAAGGTAGGAAGCGAAGCCAAGCAACTCAGAAATGCTGCAGCACAGCTTCGGGAAACAAATGTCGGTGGGAACGGCCCAACAGCATATTAATGGCCTAGATGTTACCACACCCAGGCCAGATGCAAGAAGCTATTGATCGTCTGTTCACTCTTCATTTCAAGGCAGGAGTGGAGCTATCTTTATGTAGGAGGAGAAACACTCCATTTAAAGGAACCCTCCCTTACAGACTCCCTCATCACTCCCTCATCAAACACCTACCCAGCATCTGCTCTCCTTTTTCTCTTTCTTTAAAGTTTTAATTTTAGTTGACAAATAATAATTGTACATATTTATAGGATATAAGGTGATCTTTCCATACGTGTACACTTAATAGTGCCTGCTACTTTCTAGTAATTTCCCAAGGAATCCCAAGGAAATGACAAGCATCTTTATTCTTAAGACACTTAAACTAGAGTTGGGGAGACCAAACGTCTGGTAAGTGAAATTCCCAAGGCAACAGAGCAGGAATCCTGAGAGAGAGAGAAAGGGCTTCATAAATAAGGCCAGTCCTATATCTTCCCACTCTGCCTGAAATGCTCTCCATCTCCTCCCACCATTATCCCATCCACCTTACCTAGCGACTTCCATCTTCTCCAGCAATACTGAGCTCCCGAGTCAGTTGCTGGACGAAACCTCCCTGAAATCTGACCTCCCCCGGCACGCACTCTTTCCTGCTCCCTGGGCACCTAACACATAAATTCTTCTCCACACGTCTGCTTTTGCCACCAAACTATCACAATGCTTGGCATATAATGTGCACTCATTAATATCAGTGCCCATGAAATGAAACTCTGGGCTTTAGTTTATCTGAAGGAGCTCAAGGGGAAAGTCATTTCTGTAAGGGAATAGGAGAGCATATGAGCAACGTGGAGCTGAGTGAAGCAAAAGCAACTCTTTCTTACCACGTGAGACATTAGCCAAGTGCTTTTCATGATATATGGAATGGAAATAAACCAAGATTACTCAAAATGTAAGGTTTTATAAAAGTTGGTTTTCAGGGGCCATGGGAAAGGTAAGATCCAGGGAAGAGGGAAGGCAGGGGCAGGTGTGCGAAGTTTGAAGCATTTAAAGGAATTCAGTTCCAAGACATGAAGGGGGAGGAGAGAAACACTGTGTACCAGGTATGAATATCTAGAACATTCTCTGGGCAAAACTCAGGGAGTTCATTATCTGGGGTGAGGTGATTTCAAGAAAGGAATTGTCACCCTGAAATCAAGGGGGCACCTAGAAGCCATTAGATAGAAGGACAGGGAGCTCTGAGAAAGAACTTTTCCAGGAATGAGGCTATAGAAAAAAGAGGAAGTGAGGGAAGTGAAGGAAGATTAAAACAGCCTGCTGCACAGGGTTAACCTGGGCCAAGCTAGAAGACATGCAATGGCCCTGGACAGTGGTGGGGATGCCTTGTCCTCTACAAAACTTATACTCAGCAGAAAGGGCGTTTGAATTCTAAATCTCAACTAGTGGCTTTGAGAAGGAAAAAGTGACAGTGAGTTCCCACAATAGCACCTGAAGAGACCATTCACTCACTCATTCACTCATTCATTCATTCATAGAACAAATTTTTTTTTAGTAGCAAATATGTGCAAGATATTCTATTGAGTGCTGTGAGGGCTGAAACATGACTCTGTCGGTATCCAGACCCTCAGACCTTATAGCTAAACACAGGTTATCAAGAATGCTTTATTAACTAGGCTACAAGGTAAGCAAATCAGTGTCCTAGGCCATATGCTATGAAAGTTCAGAGGAAGGTGAGGCTGTTTCCACGAAGAGAGGTCAGGAATCACCCCAGTGGCACTACTCGGGGAAGTATCATTGGGACTGGGTTTTGATGGATAGTAGAAGTATTTTAAAAAGCTTGGGCCAGGCATGGTGGCTCACACCTGTAATCCCACCACTTTGAGAGGGCGAGGCGGGTGGATCACGAGGTCAAGAGATCGAGACCATTCTGACCAACATGGTGAAACCCCGTCTCTACTAAAAATACAAAAATTAGCCGGGTATGGTGGCAGGCACCTGTAGTCCCAGCTACTCGGGAGGCTGAGGCAGGAGAATCACTTGAACCCGGGAGGCAGAGGTTGCAGTGAGCCGAGATTGCACCACTGCACTCCAGCCTGGGTAACAGAGCAAGACTCTGTCTCAAAAAAAAAAAAAAAAAAAAAAAAAGCTTGGACAGGAACCCCATGCACATAGTAAATAGAGTAAATTATAAGGGGGTTGTTAGTAATATTATAATTCAAGCAAATATACTTGTAATTACCCAAGCAATATGATGCCTTTCCTCATAATGGTCCTTCTGCTGGAATGCCCTTCCCCTCCCCAACTTCAGATCATCACATCTCTACAAACATTCCCCTGACCCCTGCATCTTGCCCTCTGTCATGCCATCCCTGTGGTGGGTACCCCAAGCTCACCTCTGTAGTACACTTGCCACTACCTCAGGGGCCATGTGTGGCCTCCAGTATTGACTGTGAGCACATAGACGGCCCTGCCTGGGTTACAGTCACCTTCACAGACTCAGTATCAGGGCAGAGCAGACGCTGGATGGAGGAAAATGAGATTGACAGGTGTCAAGAGAAGAGATAAGGACCAAGAATAGATCTTTGAAAACTGTCCATATTCTGAAGATAGTACAAAGAAAAACAATCCCAGGGAGAAGCCCTGCTTGCCTATGCAGTGGACATAGAGGGTGACCTTGAATATCTCTGGGGCTTCTCTTACTCCTTGTTCCATCAGAGAAAAATAGCTCCTCTGTTGTCACAGGGATACTTGGTCAGGAACAGATCTTCAACTGCACAGGTCTCTGCTCCCCACCACACACAACACCTCCCCCATCATATTCATAACAGTTAAACAGGGCAGTGTTTTTATTTCCACTGTCTGTGCCCCATCTGGGCCTATTTCCTACCTCCCAAAATGGCAGGGGTGAAGGCAGATATTGATCCATAGGGGACCTCACCCACAACTACATGCAAATTGCCAATGAGAACCCCCCCAGGGTCCAGACAGGAGCCCAGGTGAAGGGGGATTCTTTGTGGAACTTACAAAGGAATCAAATCTATTGTTTCATGATCAAGATAACACAAGGACACACAATTTGGTATTTGCCTCTGTGTTCTCTAAAACATGGGTCATGCAAGAGGCCTTTCAATTTGAAAACCAGAACAAAAAATCAACCCCTACCAACTTAACAAATTCCCAAAGGGAGACAGAGCTTAGTTTTGCAGTTAATTCCTTCTTCCTTCAGTACCTGCAGGACTCCTCCCAGGAAGCACTTGGTGTCCACAGAGCTTCTGTTTTCTAGGCATGTTCCATGGAACACCATAGGCATCCCTCAAACGGCACAAAGACACTTTAATCTCATTTTATGGAAGGGGGAATGTACTCAGATGCCATTCTAAAGCCTTGTTTATAACAGATGTCAGCAGCCTGTTATAAAATGCACACTTTTGTCAATGAAATATAATGTTCAAAGCAAAACATAGTATGTTTACTTATAAACTTTTTGCCATTTCATCAGTTAATAAAATAAGCTGACTCTTCATCAGATAGTACTTTTCTTAAGCCAGTGTAGAAATTCCTTTTCCCTTCTCCTGGCTCTAATGGGAAGCCAGTCAGTCTCACACTTTATACCACTGTGGAAATCTGGAAAGAGAGGGGAGGCAGCAGATTGAGTATTTGTGAGTTTCATGGTACTGTGTAGATAAACAGCCAGTGTCCTACCTCTCCTGGGCATTTGGGAAGGAAAAAAAAAAGAAAATAAGTAGGAATTGAATGATTCCCTCAAGGATTTTAAGGGAGCTCTTCCTCCCCTGCTGTTTCTGATTTTGACGGTGAATATATCATTGTTTTGAGAGCCTTACATAGCAGTGAGAACATGGCCAAGATGTGGAGCTTTTCTTACATGTAACACTTTTCTATTTTATGAGAAAATTTGGTTAAGGAATTAGTGTATATATTTTGAACCCTTGATAAAAATAAAATCTTATTATTTATTCAAATGTTTTTTATTACTTTTTACTTGTTTGTTATTTTTAAATCCATTTTTGAGGTCTAGCTCTACACAAATGCCTCCACTTTAAGTAGATAGTTCAATGAGTCTTCACAGCTGTGTACACCCATCATGTAACCATCATCCCAATCAAGAAACAGCCTACTACTATCACCAAAAATCTTTCCTGTGTACTTTTGTAGTCAGTCTCCCCCAACCCTAACCCCAAGAGACCACTGCTCTGCTTTCTGCTACCGTAGATTAGTTTTACCTTTTCTATGAGTTAATATAAATGAACTCATATTAATATTATGTGGTCTTTGGTATCTGGCTTCTTTCACTCTGCATCATGTATTTGAGATTCATCTGTTTTGCTTCAGGCATCAGCAGTCCTTTTCTTTTCACTGCTGAGTAGGAAAATGACATTCATTGTATGGATATCCTACAATTTGCTTCTCTACTCAATGGTTGATACACATTTGGGCAAACTGGAAACATCCAGTTTGTAATGATTATCAATAAATTCATGCATAAATTTTTGTGTGGACATACGTTTTGGTTTCTTTCGGTTAACTAACAAGAACTGTAGTGGAATTCTTGAGTAATATACTAACAGTATATTTAACTTTATAAGAAATTACTAAACTGTTTTCCAAAGCAGTTGGACCATTTTTGTATCTCCACCAACAATGTATGAGCATTCTCATTGTTCCACATCCTCACCAACACCTTGGATTGTGAGTCTTTTTAAATTTTAACCATTCTCAGGGTATGTAGCGATACCTTGTTGTGGTTTTAATTTCTATTTCCTTGATGACTAGTGATGTTAAACATCTTTTCATGTGCTTTTGGCCATTTATATATTTTCTTTTGTGAAGTTACTGCGTTAGTCCATTCTTGCATTGCTATAAAGAACTACCTGAGACTGG
The DNA here is from genome assembly GCF_028885655.2 of Pongo abelii. Lineage (NCBI taxonomy): Eukaryota > Metazoa > Chordata > Mammalia > Primates > Hominidae > Pongo > Pongo abelii. The sequence continues at coordinate 58,659,061 of NC_071991.2, forward strand.
GTAATTTATAAAGAAAAGAGGTTTAAGTTCCACAGTTAAGAGGTTTAAGTTCTCACAGTTCCACAGGCTGTACAGGAAGCATTGCTGGGGAGGTCTCATGGAACTTACAATCATGGCCGAAGCCAAAGGGGAAGTAGACACATTTTACTACTTCAGAGGAGGAAGAAAGAGAGAAGGGGGAGTGCTACACACTTTTAAATAACCAGATCTCACGAGAACTCACTCACTATCACGAGAACATCAAGGGCGAAATCTGCCGCCACGATCCAGTCACCTCCCACCAGGCCCCTCCTCCAACATGGGGATTATAATTCGACATGAGATTTGGGCAGGGACATAAATCCAAACCGTATCAGTTACTGTTCATATTTTCGTCTATTTTAAGAACTGAGTTATTTTTCTTGTTATTGAATTGTAAGAGTTCTTCATATATTCTGGATACATGTTTTTTGTCATATATATGTTTTGTGAATATCTTATTTGCCTATTCATTTTCTTATAAAGTCTTTCAGGTAATCAACATTTTTAATTTTATCAGGTTAAATTTATCTTCTTACAAAAATGATTAGTGCTTTTTGTGTCCTAAGAAAACTTTACATAAGACAAGATCATGGAGATTTTCTCCTATCTTTTCTTCTATAAGTTTTATAATTCCAACTTTTACATTTAAGTGATGGTGTGGGGTAAGAGTCAAGATTCTTTTTAAAAAAATAGATATCCAGTTGTTTCTGCACCATTTATTTAATAAAACTGTCCTTTTCCAATTGGTTTGCCTTGAAACCTTTGTCAAAACTCAATTGACCAAATATATGTTGAGTTTACTGGTTTTTAAAAAATCAAATATTAAACTTTGAATCTCATACATTTTAAAAATTAAGTTAGGCCGGAGCGGTGGCTCACGCCTGTAATCCCAGCACTTTGGAAGGCCGAGGCGGGCGCACCACGAGGTCAGGAGATCGAGACCATCCTGGCTAACACAGTGAAATCCCATCTCTACTAAAAATACAAAAAATTAGCTGGGCATGGTGACCGGCGCCTGTAGTCCCAGCTACTAGGGAGGCTGAGGCAGGAGAATGGCGTGAACCCGGGAGGCAGAGCTTGCAGTGAGTCGAGATCTCGCCACTGCACTCCAGCCTGGGCGACAGAGTGAGACTCCGTCTCAAAAAAAACAAAAAACAAAACAAAAACAAAAAACAAAACAAAATTTCGTTAAATGCTATTTGAGATGGATCAACGAAGGGAGTATGTCACGACATTTAAAAAAGTAAAAATAACCCTGAAAAAAAAACTGCCTATGTGTGTGTACACCCTTACCAGGACCCAAGCTCTTGGAGAGCTGAGGCTGTGCCTGACTTAGGCTTGTCTGCCCAGCGCCTGACATATAATAGGTTCTCAATACAGGTTACTGAATAAACAAGAATCAATGAATGAAGGAATGAGATCAGCTTTTTATGGGGCAGCACCAGAAAAAGAAACAGAGCTTCAGGAATATCAGTGCCTTCTTCAGAGGGGCTGTTTATTTTCAAAAAGGTATTTGCATTCACCATAGTTACCAAGTAGTCCTTCCCTTCGGTGAAAAGAGTAACTTGGATAGAACCAGGAAGCTCTCACTGCCCTTGGGGGTGGGCAGAATCTCAGCAGAGGGGCTCCTGCGTTCCTGCGTTAGTTCCTGTCTGGCTCCACTGCTTTACCTGTCTTTGCCTCCATTTTCCGAACTATTCGTTACAGCATTTCGGTGCAGACTCACTGAGCTAATAATGCCTCCACAGTCTTAGGTGTGCCAGAAAAAAATTCTCATAACTCAACTCATTTTCTGTGAAAAGACGGCACAGCAGGCAGCCAGCTCACCCCACTCAGTCTGCAATGTCGCTGCCCGAGGGTCTACATTCTTGCCCAAATGGTCCATCTGGACCTGGCTGCTCTGGCTCTGAGCCATGCAGGTGGCAGGAGTCTCTGTGGGGATTCCCCAGGCTACTCACTGTCTGGGCTGTGGGACGTGCAGGCAGTCCCTCTGCCTAGGAAAGCAGGTGCACGGCCCCACCCTCGCCCTTCCATCCTGTCCGCTCACATCGCCTCTCACGAAAATTCTTTCTCATCTGAGGAGCGAAGCCTCTTCTTGTTTCTCCCAAACATTTGCCCATGACCCCACGTCCTCAGCACTCTATCCCATTTGTCCCCAGAGGTGATCGACACAGCTGCTTAAAAAGGAAGACAGAGTAAAGAGAAATGTCTAGGGCCAAAAGAACTACGGAGAAAGATTTACTTTTTTTTTTTTTTCTTTTTGAGATGGAGTCTCGCTCTGTGACCCAGGCTGGAGTGCAGTGGCGCGATCTCCGCTCACTGCAAGCTCCGCCTCCCGGGTTCACACCATTCTCCTGCCTCAGCCTCCTGAGTAGCTGGGACTACAGGCGCCCGCCACCACGCCCGGCTAATTTTTTTGTATTTTTAGTAGAGACAGGGTTTCACCGTGTTAGCCAGGATGGTCTCGATCTCCTGACCTCGTGATCCGCCCGCCTCGGCCTCCCAAAGTGCTGGGATTACAGGCATCAGCCGCGGCGCCCGGCCGATTAACTTTATCTTAATAAGATAAAATGTCGTGAACTTGTATGTGATCAATTAATGTAAGTTATTATTATTATCATTATTATTATTAGAGGGGGAGCCAGAGAATGAGGAGCCCAGTTTTTGATGAGAATTAGAACAAGGCTCTGCCACCATGCTGACCGCAGCAGGGGCCGCCTTCTTCCCCCTGCTGCTCAGGGAGGGAGTGCCAGCCAAGTTTCACCCATGTGACCACACTTCCATCCAAAACAATTTGAATTAATTTTGTGCATGAAATTTGGTGGGATGCAATGCCAAATGTTTAACTGAAATCAAGATGCAAACTTCCCTTCATCTACTCATTTTGTAAATCCTGTCAAAAATAAAATAAAAGCCATTAAGCTTGTCTGGCAACATTTGTCCTTTATGCACCACGCTATTCATCGTCACTGCTTCCCTTATCCTCTGTCTGCATGACCCCCTCCTGCTCTCCTATATTTGTTCTGGTATATTTACAGTCCCTGGGCAGGCCCAGCACACTGTCAGCTCTACTGACTTTGCCAAGTCTAAGATCCCTTTTAGGGACTTATTTTATTTAAAGAGCACCCCATTAATGGGTTTAATGGCCTTTCAATCACTTAGTATGCATTGTCAATGAGGGAGAATCGATTTTCTGAGAATTCCTGTTCTGGGAGGAAAATAAACAGCCCTTCCTTCCCATTGCAATTTGGCCAATGAGCAGATGAGGTAGAACTCAGCTCTGTCCCAGACTCACAGAGCTCTTCTTGCAGCGGGCCTGCGAGTGTGCAGGCTCACCCAGCACCACACTGAGTAAAACTCACTCCTTTCTTTCTGTGTTGCTGTCTCCTTTTAAATTGTGACTTGCCAGGTTGTGGGGACACCCCGCATATGCTGCAAATGAACTTTGAATGAGCTCGACTGTTGCTCTCACAAGATTCACTTCTGGGTTTGTGCCACCCTCTTTGGTCAAGAATCAAACCATTACCCATGGAGATGTATTAGATCCTTCTGGTTCACAGTAATGGGTGGGAAAGAATGGCTGGCATTCCGAGACTCCCCCCACCTCATACACCCATCTCAGACATGAACATTTTTTGGAACACCACGGTCTTGAGTTCCAGAACTTTGAAGAAGTGATCAAACACATATACTATCTCTGAGGTAACCTCTAATTCCATCAATATCTGTTGATGACCTCCTCTGTAAAAGACATTATGCTTGGCACCGTGAGAGATACACTCAGGGGACACATGAAGGGTAAAGGCAGTCTCAGCCAAAACCCAGGGTTGTTTCCTCCGAGTTAGGATCTCCATTAGGTGGTGTTGAGCAAAACTCTCTCCCCCTCCTGTTCTTCCCACCCCTTCCCTCCTCCCCACTCTCTTCAGCCCTCTCCCAGTAATCCTGCACTAACCCTGTCCCCGCCCACCATTCTCAATACCAACAGCTACATTTTATGGGCACTGACAGTGTGTCAGAGTCCGTGTCTGGGCACTTGACAAGCACGGTGGTCCTCACCACAACTCCGCAGAAGGGCTATTGTCATTGCGATCCCCATTTCACAGAGAAGGAAGCCGCATTGGAGGGAGGTCAGATCATTTACTGGAAAACCAGGTCCATCTTACTCGACCTTTTCTCTTAAACTTTATGCCGACTTTGTCCTTTTCTTGCTCTTTTGGACGTACTTGGCTCTCCAGGGAGCCCTAACCGGCAGGTACCCACTACCCTAAGGTAGGCGAAGCAAGTTTGTTTATATCCAGCTATTTATAATAATAACAGTAATAGCTAGCAGCTATGAAGGGCCCATCCTGTGCCAAACGCTTCACAGATTTTTTTTTTTTTTTTTTTTTTTTTACTTAATGCTCACAAAACCACCCCCAAGAAATGGAGAAAAGGACACCATGAGGTTAAGTGACTTGCTCCAGGTCTCACAATTCTTCAGTAATAATAATGGTGAAATTGCTAGCATCGATTGAAGGCTTATCATATGTCAAGCACTGGGCTAAGGTTTTTATGTCTATTTTTAACTTCTAACAAGGTAAGTATTGTTATTTAGAGCTTACAGATGAGGAAACTGAGGCTCAGAGATTTAAAGTAACTTGCCCAAGGTTATCCAGCCTGTAAGTGGTAGAGCCAGCATTTAAAACCAGGCAGGTTGATGCTTGTGCTTGTAATAACACAGGCATGGTCACACCCCAAAGCCCATGTGATTCATATTGCACTGAAACTACTTCTGTCCTCCCTCCCCTAAAGCCCCTCGGAAAATGGCCCATGAGTTTCCCCAAAGCAATAGTTGAACAGAAACCAGGGAGATTTCAGGTTTTGCAGCAGGGCTGTCTCTTAACAAGCTCCTGCTCTGCACTGGAATTGCATTTGCATTTGTCCTTCTGCAGTAGTTTCCAATTCCCAAGCAGAACACAATTTAACTGTAAAATTTGCCTTAACTAGGCAGCTGTCTGCTGCAGTCAGGCACCAGGCTCAGGTGCGACTCCCTGTAGGCTCTCCTGAGTCAGTGTGCCAGCCTCTGTAAAGCAATGTAAAGTCACCTTCGAGAAATTAGATGCCACTTGGAAGAGGCATATGCTGCCATGCCCACTTGTTGTCAGTTTGAAACAGTGCAGGGGGTGCCAATCATGACTCAATTACTCCCAGGATTTCTGTCCTGAAGGCTTCTCTGTCATTTGTGAGAACTGGCACAGGGCAGACTACCAACTGTCCTGAACCAGGGCTGTTTCTTGGGACAGCGTCTTGGAGGGGAAGGGTTATAGATTCATTTGGCTTCCCTTCACCACAATGTCAAGATGCCATCAAAACAAGGGATCCCGGCTGGGCACAGTAGTTCACACCTATAATCTCTCAACACTTTGGGAGGCCTAGGCAGAAGGATCATTTGAGGCCAGGAGTTCAAGACCAGCCTGGGCAACATAGCAAGATCCTATTGAAGCAGCGTCATTGTCTAGGTTAAATACCCAAGGTTTGTTGTCTCACACCAAGGAAATCGAGGATGCAGACACACAAGAAGTGAGTTTAAGAGTGGAAGTTTAATAGGTGAAAGAAAGAGAAAAGAGAAAAGCTCTCTCTCCTGCAGAGAGAGGGGGAACCTGAGTAGTCTTCCAGTTTTGTTGTAAAATGCACGGGGTTTTATAGATGAGCTTGAGGAGGCAGTGTCTGATTTACACAGGGCTCAAGAGATTGGTCACACCAGGTGTGACGTTTGCGTAGAGCACAAAGAGGCCAGCCATCCCACCCTAATCTTTTATTATACAGATGGGGTCTCTACTTGGCTGGTGCCATGTTGCCTGCTCCTTACTGTACACTTGCTTGACAAAGAAAAGGGAAGCTAAAGCCACCATGTTGAACATTCCTGGCCCCCAGGTAGCCTTTTCCTATTGGCACAGCTGCCAGCATTTACTGGTGCAAGCTTCCAGCTTGCTTGTCTATGTCTGCAGCTTGAGGTTACAGGCTGCTCTTTGTTAGAAAAGAAATGATTGAGGGCTGCTAGTCATTAAAAGGAAAACTTTACTGAGGACTTCCTTACCCTTGCTATCTGCCTAAATAATTTCTTTTTAACTTCTATGTTACTATCTCTACCAAAAAAAAAAAAAAAAAAAGACAAAAAAGAATGAGGGATCCCAACATCCCACCATTCAATAGGTTGGGGATACAAATGCTATTCAGCAAATATCATCTGAGCTTCTACTATATTTAGGACGTTATGCTAGGGGGTACAAAGGTCAAGCAAAAGCACAATCTCATCCTGACACGACCCCACAATTTAGGCACCTTAGAAAGGTCTAACCAATGAAACTCAAAGACATCTGCTTAGAAGCTTTAATTGAAACAGAGGAACCAGATGAGACTATTGGAAGAAAGACTATACAAAATAGGAAATAAGAGAAAAACGCCCAGAAGTGAACTTCTGCAGAGGCCTAAATCTGTGGGGCAGAGGAAGTGGCAAAGATGTCCTAGAAAAGGAGAAAGGGAAAAGGGTGATAGCACAAAATTCCAGGAAGTACAGGGTGACACAGGAGAGAAGCATGCCCATAGTGTCCAGCACAACAGAGACGATGATCCAGGAGAAAAGGCTGGGGACACAGCGACTGGGAGGGCGCTGACAGCCCTCAGGCAACAGTGTTGGGAAAAGGCGACCAGCAGTCGGCCCAAGGTCAAGGAGACAGGTAGCTGGTGATAGTACTCTTTTAAAACGTTTACTAATGAAAGGAAGGAGGGGTTGAGGTCGGTAAGGTGACTGGGGAGCAGGCCTAAGGCATGTGTTTTGAAGGAAGGGGCGATCCGAGCATGCTTGCAGGTCCCGGAAAGGAGAGCTGGAAGATCCAAGAGGAGCATGCATTCCTGATAGAGTGAGACTTTAGGGCAGCAGGAGGGACCAAGGGCACAGGGGGATGAACTCACAACAGAAGTGGAGAGATTCTTCAGAGACAGGAGCTCAGAACAGGCAAAGAGCCGGAGATGGAGAAGAGGATGTGAAGGAACTTACAGCGGGTGCCCTTGACTTTGCCATAATTTCAAAAATGATCTCCGAAAGAGTGATTGTCTTGTCACCATCGTTTGGGGACTGCCCTAAAATGATCATCTTCTGAAAGATGCTAAAGGAAATGGGGAGAGATTCACTACATCCCTTTTTCATCAAGCTAATTTTCATCTTTTTGTTTCTCATTGGTTATCTTAAAAATTACATTTGTCATTGCAGTTGATTTCATTCCTCACCCTTCCCCACCCTTAAGACTGTCTTATAACCTTTACCTTCAGGATTTGCTTCCTATCATTACCATCAGCTCCAGAGCCCGCTGGGGCTGGCTATCCAGTCTGAAGATCACCTGGGTCTTTCTCTTCCTATTCCTGACTCCCTGCACCTTAGCCATTCCGCTGCTTAGCCTTCCCTCCACCAGAGATGCACAGTGGAAGCACAAAAAGCTAAAACTAAAACTAGTCCATTCATTACTTATTTGGTCATCTAGCCAAGTATTTTGAAGCTATTAGCTCAAATGAGCTGGGGGGTCCACAGTTATTTCATTCTCCCTAAACTGAACCACCACCCATGATTGCTCCTAGTCAGAAAGATAGAAATGTCTAGGTGAGAAAAGAAGACATGCCGAGTGCCGTTCCCACTGGCAGACGTCTAAATGAATATACCTCTTGCTTTTGACCGTCTCCTTGTGCTTCACTCTGCATCTTGCTTTCTCATCAGGGATGCCTAATTTGAAATTCCAGATGCAGCATTTTCAGGTTGGAAGCACTAAGCGTTGGTGTTGCCAATATTAACGGATCAGTGGTTCTTGCGGTCCCTGAAATGTGATTCTCAGAGTATTCATTGGCATTATGGTTAGGACAGCCTCTGATGCTTCAGATTCTGCCTGTCTCATTGACAATGGAGCACAGGACATGATCTAATGGTGCCTGTTTTCTGTGACTTCTCACTCAACTTTGAGAGGTGTGTATTTTTAAAAGGCTCCAATAGGTTGTGATATTGTACTATAGGTTTGTGAGATGTTACCACTGGGGAAACGTGGGTAAAAAGTATACGGGATATCTCTGTATTATTTCTTACAACTCTATATACATTTATAAGTATCTCAAAATAAAAAGTGTAATTTTAAAATTCTCCTGGCGAAGGTGAAATGAAGTGTTGTTGTTCTCAATGGGTATAGAACTTCTATTTGGCAAGATGAAAACATTCTGGAGAGCTGTTGTACAATAATGTGAATATACTTAACACTGCTGAACTACACTCAAAAATGGCTGAGATGATCAATTTTATGCTATGTGTTTTTTATTACAGTTAAAATTTTTAAAAATATATTTTTAAGGCTTCAAGATCTTGCTGTGAGAAGAACAACTAAATGGAATAATGATTTTTCATATACTCAACACAACCACTAAAATGGCTACAATTTAAAAGACTGACCACACCAAATGTTGGCAAGGATGTGAAGGAAGTGGAACTCCCATATGCTGCTGGTGAGATATACAACCACTGTGGAAAACAGCTTGGCAATATCTTATAAAATTATACATACACTTACAATATGATCCAGAAATTCCACTTGCAGGTATTTACTCAGGAGAAATGAAAACATATGTCTGCAAATAAGACTTGAACTTAGCACCTTTATTCAAAACAGCCCCAAACTGGAAATAGCCCAAATGTTCAACTGGTCAATGGATAAACAAATGATGACATATACAATGAAATACTGCAGTGCGATACAATGCTAAAAACTACTGATAAATACAACATGAATGAATTTCAAAAACATTATTCTAAGTGAAAAAATTTAGACCTAGGAGCATATATTGTGCAACTCCATGTATTTGAAATTTGAACACAGACAATACTCGTCTATATGACCTGGGGCATGGGGAATCAAGAGTGGGGACTGACTACAAAAATCACAAAGGAACTTTTTGGGTTGATAGAAATATTTGATACCCTGATTGCGATAGTGATGGTTACTTAGGTGTATGTGTCTGTATGTGTATCAGTCTGTTTTCATACTGCTATAAAGAACTGTCCGAGATTGGGTAATTTATAAAGGAAAGAGGTTTAATTGACTCACAGTTCCGCAGGACTGGGGAGGCCTCAGGAAACTTTCAATCGTGTAAGAAAGCTAAGGGGAAGCAAGACCCCTTCTTCACATGGTGGCAGGAAGGAGAGTTAATGCAGGAGGAACTAGTAAACACATAAACCATCAGATCTCATGAGAACTCACTCGCTATCACAAGAACAGCATCAGGGAAACTGCCCCCATGACAATTACTTCCACCTGGTCTGTCTCCTGACACGTGGGGATGATGATGATTACGGGGATTATAATTCAAGATGAGATTTTGGGTGGGGACACAGCCAAGTCATATGAGTATGTTTTATTTTTTTTTAATTATACCTCAGTAAAGTTGATTGAGAAAAAAGAGAAGGCTCCAAGAGTCTCTAACCAATCAGAAAAATAAAATAAAGCCTAGCTAAGATTTTTTTATTCTCAATAGCTTAACTTCTTAAATGCATCTTCAAAAATTATCAGGTACCTGAGTCAACAGACTATCTTAGATCTGCCAGCAGAGGGAACTCTTTATCAAATTGAGGCTCCATCATCTCGATGACCTCCTAGGTTAACCTCGAAGCTGTGAAGATGGAACTCCTAATGCCTCCACATCTGTGCCCTCTCCAAAGGAGCAGCTACTTAGCTCCAAGTAGAAGGAGCTCAGAGTATCCCAGTTGAGAAACCAACCGTATTCCCTCTGAGAGATGGGAAGAAGAAAGATTTCAGACCAGCTTGTCAGAGCTTCAGTATCCAAGCTTCTAACTGTGGTTCCACCGTGATCTTACTGATGAGGCGGGTCCTTATTCAGGATGCTTGTAAACATGGCCTCCTCCTATTGCCCAGCCACAGCAGCAGGATCTCTACCATAGTCCTGGTGCTGCCTCCTCAGATGCCTGAGAGTGGGGTCCTGACTTGTTTTTGCCAGTTGTTCTAACCTGGAGGCCCCGTCCTACCCTAGCCTGCCCAGACTGCCATTCATCTGCCACCAGGTTCCCATCATATGGAACTCTGCCTACCTACAGGACCACACCTGGGATGCCCTCCTGCAGGAACTCCTGGAATCAGGCCTTGCCCACCTCTGCTCTGCCACATCCCCAGCATGCTACCTGTCCATCCTGAGTCCTATCACCAACTCCTGAAGCTTTCTCAGATTCATGAATGCCAGATCCACCCTGAGGGATGCCAACTGATTACCAACTATACTCTGGTTCTCAAGGCATTTCTTCGAGTCATTGTTCACCAGAAAACGTCTTGGTGAGACACCATTATTAAGTTCTTAGGGGGCAAATTCTAGGTCACTGTAAATTAATTCTCTCTATGTTGCATCTAGAATCATGGAACTCTAGATCTGGAAGGGTTTCAGAGCCCATCTGCTCAAAGCACCCTGCCACAGCAGAAATTCCTGAGTGGACATGGAGTGCCTGCTTATGAACATTTCCAGTAGGGGACACTCACTAATTTTCAATACTGCCACTATTAGGCAGATGGGATTGCTAAAATCTCCTTTATATGGACTTCAATTTTATCTCCTTGGAAACCCATCTGCTATTTTTGTTTCTGTGTTTTTGTGAGAAACATAGAATTTCCTCTTTTACATAACAGCACTCTCGTTGTTCAGAGTCAGCAACTACATGGTCCTGTCTCTCCTTCTTCTCACATTATTCTGGCCGGGAAAAAGTCAATTCAATTCAGTTCAGTTCCCACCGTTCTAGGCAGCATCCTGGATGCTTGGGATGCAAAGATGAGTAAGTCATGGTTCCTGCCTTCAAAGAGCTTATAGGATGGAAGGGAAGAGTTAATGGTTCTGGGATGGACACTCAAAGGAGACAGCAGCAGTGGATAGGGAAGGAGAGAGTGAGAGGCTATTTCAAGCACTGGAAACAGTATGTGCAAAGCCCAGTGGCACTGCTGGAAAGGTTTGGTGGTGGGGTCAGGGGGCACAGGGTGGTAGCATAATAAAATACAATGCTGGAGAGGAAAGCCAGAACCAGATTGCCAAGGACATTTGGAAGTCATGCCAAAGAGTTTTAAGCAGGGAAATTACATAATATCTCAGCTTGAGAAAGATTTTCTTGACTGCTGGGCACAGAAGCAACTCGAGAGGGACAAGTTGATGACAGAGTTGTCCGTAAGGAGGTCATCCTGAGAGCAGGGGGAGAGATGCCCCTGGCCTCAGCTAAGGTAGCAGCTAGGGGGAATGACAAGAAGTGGATGCTCTGGAAATGTGCTGAAAATATTGAATCAGTAAAACTTGAATGTGGCGTGCAGGAGAGGGAAATTCAACCCCACTTTTCTGGCTTGAGTGGATGGTGACATCCTGACTGAGACAGACAACAGACAAGGAAAACCAGTTGTGGAACAGGGAGCTGGGGAGTGCCACTTTGCATATGTCAAGTCTGCAGTGTCTGTGGGACACAGGTGACGTTGAGTGGGCGGTATCAGGGCTCAGAGGAGAGATCTGGGCAGGAGACATGGGTGTGTGAGTCACAGGCCCATGAGTGCCATTAAAGATATGGGTGTGGGCCAGGCGCAGTGTCTCACGCCTGTAATCCCAGCACTTTAGGAGGCCGAGGTGGGCGGATCACGAGGTCAGGAAATCGAGACCCTCCTGGTCAACATGGTGAAACCCCATCTCTACTAAAAATACACAATTAGCTGGGCGTGGTGGCGCATGCCTGTAGTTCCAGCTACTCGGGAGGCTGAGGCAGGAGAATCGCTTGAATCCAGGAGGCAGAGGTTGCAGTGAGCCGAGATCACACCACTGCACTCCAGCCTGGTGACAGAGCAAGACTCCATCTCAAAAAAAGAAAAAAAAAAAGACATGGGTGTGGATGTAGTTAGCCAGCAGAGCTGATAAGAGAAGGGGACTGAGAACCAAACCCTGGTAAATAACATTTTTGGGATGGGTGCAGAACAGGAAAAATAGGGTGTGGCCAGGAGGCATGAGAACAAACAGGATGCAACTGTAGCAAATAAAGTTTCCAAACACTTGACCATCTTGGGCACTTCATCCTTTGTGCTTTTTGTTGTTGCTGTTTTTTGTTTTTCAGTAACCTTTATTAGGTAGGGAGTTCTGAATGGACACAATATTCCACATGTAGTAGAGAGGAACCAGCTCCCACAGCTGCATCCTATACTTCTAAAAATGCAAGCAGCATGCCTTGATAGCTCATTTTAAGCTTGTCAAACCGAGTAATCCAAAGTGTTGCAACAATTAATCAATCAATAGTTATTGAGCCTGATTGTGTCGAGGTTTTATATACAGAGTTATAAAACCACCATTTATGACCCTTCTATAAACATACACTGTGGTTAAACAGATCAGAGTAGATAGATGTGGGTGACCTTGCTCTGACTGTCAAAATAAAAACCTGCCACTACCAGAATCTGACACATCCTCTCATGCCTTCCCGCCTTTGCACATGGTATTCCCTCCACCTCAAATTCCCTGCCCTCTTGTGCTGGTTATCAATGTATTGCTCCAAATTCACCCTTTTTGCATTCTCTGTGAAAATAGATCTGGGCCCTTTGATGATTTATTTTTTTTGTCAGCTGAGACGATGTTAAGCTTTGTCAGTAGAGGGTGCTGGAGAGACACTGCAGGAGGAAAAGGGGTTTGCTTCCTGTTCCCATGAGCTTGCTCAGCAGGCTTCTGTAGCACTTCCCAGTGCCAGGGCCCAGCTCCTGCATCCCAGTGACCAGTAGCTTCCCCTAGCATCCATCAGCTTGGGGCAGTTTTGTATCAGAGTGCCTCCTGTGAGACACCTTCTCATGAACAGCTTTCCCCAATACCCTGCGGGATTTCTGGCAAGTTCCAGGTTCCAGCAAGTTCTACCAGCACAGCAACATAGCATCTTCTCTGCCAATCAGCAAGCCATGGCCATGTCCCCTGGGGGCAGTGGCTTCTCCTTGGGTCCGCTATGCTTGTATTGTTTAAAATTCTCTTTACTTATTGCTAGCCAATAATCTGTTACTCCAATTCCTGACATAGTCGACAATTCTTCATATTAAACTTCTCCTGTTCAAACTATGGTGTAGTTTTGCTCTCCTGATTGGACCCAGTTTGATAAACTTCCCTTATCTACCTGACACACTGCTACTTATTCCTTGAGACTGGGCTTAGGCATCATTGCTATACTTTGCCTGGCTAAAAGCTCAATAGATATATATTAAGGGTATTTACTCAGGCATAAATGCAGGAATGAATGAATTCTATTACTGCTTCAAAGTTACTTAGGAGGCAAGCTGGTAAATGAAACTCACCTTTTAGTTGATTAATGACCAGAATCCCAGAAAGGCCATGGTTGGGAGACCCTGGATTTGGTGTCTTAGAGACAGAGCTTGGCTCTCTAGGGGTCTGCAGTTCAGGCTGAGTCTTATCATCAACCCAAGCCAGGCCTCGGTAACCATGGCTACCTCCCCACACAGACAGCTCTAGCCTGTCACCCTGCCTGCTTCAGAAATATAGTGAAACTCAGGGCCCCACACCCCAAGCTGGCTTTTATAGCCTAACATCATGGCACAAAGATGGGAACCAAAGGAAAATGCCCTCAAAACATTTATCTTTGACTTGCTCTGAAGGTCTTATTAAGAAAATATCTTTAAATAATCAATTTGAATATCAACCAGGTAGGTATTTAGTCTAATAATTCCCAAACTCTGATTTCCCATACACTTGAGTGTTTCCAGGCACCTCCAAAGGTTTTGCAAAACTCTCTAAAAGATCACAATGGAGAGTCTTAATTTACTTTATATTAAAAATTAAATATATGCTTGGTGGCACTTTTAGGAAGTGTGAAATAGGAGTGGGAAGGTTACAAAAAGGAAATAATACTAGGGTAAGAAACTGTCAAAGTGTGGGAGTTATTCATCTACATTATAGGAAAAGGCATAAATCAATTCACATTATCCTGGTATGTGCCACACCTTTAACCACTCCCAAAACAAGGACATAAAAATTAAACACACACACACACACACACACACACACACACATCTGTTTACCTTACTTTATTTTGTCAACATAGATTGTATATATACATAAATATTTGTATGTGTTGACAAACATATTTCTCCTATCATATTATTCATCACAGTATTTTATTTACCTTTTTGCTACACCTTTATTTTTATATTTTTGCCTCAGTTACTCTCATGTGTAGAATGTTGTGTTATAAGGATTGAAAAGTTAACATTTGTAAAGTTTTGGTATAAAACCACACACAAATGGAGCATTATTTTAGTGTTAAAAATAAATTAAATAGGAATAAATTTAACCAAGGAGGCAAAAAACTTGCACACTGAAAACACAAAATGTTGCTAAAAAAATTAAAGACATAAATATATGAAAAGATATCTTGTGTTTGTGGACTGGAAGACTTAATATTGTTAAGATGTCAATAATACCCAAAGTGATCTACAGAGTCAATGCAACCCCTATCAAAATCCCAACCACATTTTTTATAGAAATAGATAAACCCATCCTAGAATTCATATGGAATCTCAAGGGGCCCAGAATAGCCAAAACAATCCAGAAAAATGAAGAACAAAGTTGAAGGTCTCAAACTTCCTGACTTCAAAACTTGCTATAAAGCTATAGTAATCAAAACAGAGCAGTCCTGGCATAAAGATAGACACATAGACCAATGAAATCAGAGATAAACCTTAATATATAGGGTCAAATGATTTTCAACAAGGGTGCCAAGACCACTCAATGGAGAAAAGGCAGTCTTTTCTTCAATAAATAGTGCTGGAAAAATGGGATATCCACATGCAAAAGGATGAAGTTGAACCATTTCCTTACATCATAAACAAAAATTAACTCAAAGTGGATCAAAGACCCAAACATAAGAGCTAAAACTATAAAACTCTTAGAAGAAAACAGTGGCAAAATTTCATGACATTGAATTTTGCAATGATTTCTTGGAATTAACACCAAAACACAGGCAATACAAGAAAAAATAGGTAAACTAGACTTCATCAAAATTAAAATATTTTGTGCATCAAAGGACATAGTCAAGGCAACCCACAGAATAGGAAAAAAAATTCAAATTACCTATCTGGTAAAGGATTAATATCCAGAATAAAGAATTCCCACAACCCAGCAACCTCCATTTAAAAATGGGCAAAGAACAATGGTTCCCAGAGGCTAAGGGGAAGTGGGAATGAGGAGTTATTGTTTAATGAGCAGAGTTTCAGTTTGGGATGATGGAGAAGTCTGGAGGTGGATGGTGTTGATGGTTGCATGATAGTGTGAATGTATTCAATGCCACTTACATTTAAAAATAGTAAAATAGTAAATTTTATGTTACATATATTTTACCACAGTAAAAAACCTAAAAAAAATTAAAAATAAAATAAATGAGAAACATGAAACAGGGTACTTATTATGTGCCACTTTTCACATATGACTTGAGTTGATCCTCTCAACAATCCTACGAAGCAGTCACTTTTATCATCATCCCCATTTTATGGATGAGAAATGGAGGCTCAGAGAGGTCAAGTGCTTTGCCTTTGGAAATGAAGACAGTGAGTGGTAGAGCCCAGAGAGTCAGGCTCCAGGCTCAGTCTCTGCAACCTGTACCCCACACATCTTCCTTGCTGGCTAGCAGATGATGAACATGACCTGTGTTTGGGTGGGGTGAGGCAAATCCAGGAGAGGCTGGGACCAGGCCTCCTCCCAGCCACTGGCCTTAATTGCAGGCTTTTGACTCAGCACTCATGCCGAACAGAACAGGTGTGCCCTGTGCCAGGGCCTTCTGACTTTTACTGCTGGCGGCAGAGCATGTGAAAGAGGTGTAGCCCCAGATAACTTCACTGTCAACATAAAGGGACTCATGGTCGGCCTCCGTAATGGGAGGGAAGAGGTTTCTTTTAACATTCTCCAAGAAAAGGCCTAAGGGGTCGTGTGCCCTTCCAAGATGTCTGGTGATTACCTGACCCCTCATTCAGCTACAAATCCATTGAAGTTTAAAGAAAAATGTAGTAAGTAATTCTGTAGGGTGAATCATTCACTAAAATACCTGCACAATCTGGATTTGGGGAAAATTCTGGGATTGGAGATTTGAAAATGTTAATGTTTTACCAACGTATATGGTGGTTTTCCATATATTATTTATTAATAGTATCCTGGTTTTTGATATAATAGTATAATGAATTAATCAGTATTAATTCACAGTATTATGCCTTTCATATATTAATATATTTTTATTTTCTATAATCTTTCTCTCTTTCTGGCTATAAAAGAGAACAGTGCCAGCACAAGGGCTCTATATTATTAATTTTTTTTTTTGAGATGAAGTCTGGTTCTGTCACCCAGGCTGGGGTACAGTGGCGTGATCTGGGCTCAAAGCAACCTCCACCTCTCAGGTTCAAGTGATGCTCTTGCCTCAGCCTCCCGAGTAGCTGGGATTACAGGCACCCACCACCATGCCCGGCTAATTTTTTGTATTTTTAGTAGAGACGGGGTTTCACCATGTTGGTCAGGGTGTTCTCAAACTCCTGACCTCAAGGGATCCACCTGCCTCGGCCTCTCAAAGTGCTGGGATTACAGGCATGAGCCACTGTGCCCAGTATTACTAATATTTATTGAGAGCTCACTACATGCAAGCTCTTTACATGTATTAGTTCATTCTCACACCACCATTTTTACCTAACCTCTATGCGTTTATGAGAAAACACATAGAGCCTAAATAACCTATCCAATGTCAAGCAGCAAGTATGGAGAGAGCTGAGGGTCACACCCTGCTGTCTGGTCCAGATCCTTGCTGTAAACCATCCTCATGACCTCAGGACATCCCCTCTTCACTCTCTGGGGCCCCTTTTCCTTATCTGTGAAATGAGAGAATTGGATCAGACATGTAAGATTTTCTTCCAGCTCAAACATGTCTACTTCCTTATTTCTACACGCAAATGGTCCTCCACAAGGCCCTCCCAGGTGTATCCACCAGCACTCCCCTCCTGGATTCTGGGTGCCATCCACGCCATGGACCTGGGAAAGAGAGTTGGGCCTGGCTGAAACTGACCGTGCCCCTGAGCACTGGCCTGAATTGCAGGCCTTTGACTCGGCACTCACTTATGCCGGACAGATCAGGTGTCATGGTGCTAGGTCCTTCTCCCAACTTTTACTGCTGGTGGCAGAGCACTTGAGAGAGTGCTATCATTCTTTTGTCTGCCCCAAACAGACTTTACTCTTCAACTGCACTCACCCCTCTACCTAAGTAAATATTTCAACTGTCTTAACAAAATCTACCCACCCTCTGAAATGACCCAATTAAAGAAAGCAACGGATAAAAAGATTTAAGTTGATATTCTCATTACACTTCCCTCTTTCATCTCCTGGAATCACAGAATTTCTTCTCACTTGTGAATTTCCTAACAAGTCTAGGCAGTGGTGTGCTGGCAAATGTTTAACACTTAGTTCCAGGAAAAAAAAAAAGCTCTCTAATATGAATCATTTTCTGGGTTATTTAGTTTAAATATTCCCACCATGGCTGATGTCAAGCTATCAAGGCAAAGTCACTGAACACAAAGTTGAAAAGAGACGCAAGTAGGAGCTGGTGCCAGCATACCACTGAGTCTGTTTCATAGAATTATGTCCTCTGAAAGCCTATAGCCTAAAGCATTGCTCATTCATGTGTTCTTTAATTCATTCAATGAACTTCTTAAAAATTATAGGAATTGAACTGATATTTATTAAAATAGTTATTACAAATCAAAACTCCTATTGGGCTTATCAGAAAGCATTATTTTTCCAGTACTTCCCCCAGAGGTTCCTTAGGACGAGAGAGGTGGAAGGGTGGTTCTTCTACTTTCAAATAATTGACTTACCCAAATCAGATGAGATTATTTTCTTCTCTTGGATTAGCAATTCTCATTAACATCCTAAACTTTGGGAAAGGTGACATCAGAATATTCTGCTTTGGCTGATATAAAGTCCAACCTGCTTTATTGTTGAAAGTTTACAAACCCAATGCAAAAAAACAGTCACTTCTGGAAAAAGCTTACCTAGACATATACTTGCTATAATTCTTTTTCTCTACATTGTTATATTCAAGATAGATGTGGTATGTGAAGAGTATGAACTCTGGAGCCTGAATGCCTGGATTCTAATCACAGTTCCACCACTTAGTGGAACTTAGCTATGTGATCTTAGGCAAATTACTTAACCTCTCCATGTTTCAGTTTTCTCACTATAAAACAGGATTCATAATAACAGTAGTAGTTGTTGTGAGGGTTGAGTAAATATACATACATATATTTGTATGTTTGTATATAGCATATAGAAAGTTCCATGTTAACTGTTAGCAGTTATGTGTCATCAAACACGATCAGGGTTTCTCAAATGTTGTCTAGGCATCTTTCCAACAAGACGGTGCAGTCATTGAAGTCTTTTTGCAGTCCCTCCACAGTGCCTAGCGTATAGCATGACTTTGGTAAATTCCTATTGAATAAAGTAATTAATTAATTAAATGCAACTGATCAATGCAAAACATCCTTGCCACAAAATATCCTTGCCACAAAAAATAAACCATCCTGTCTGTTTTCAGAATCTTAGGCACACTTTATGTCTCCATAACCCCTCCAAAGGTAGGGAAGGTGATCAAGAATAAGGGCATTGCTGGGCACAGTGGCTCACGCCTGTAATCCCAGCACTTTGGGAAGCTGAGACAGGTGGGTCTCTTGAGGCCAGGAGTTCAACACCAGCCTGGCCAACACGGTGAAACCCCATCTCTACCAAAAAATACAAAAATTAGCCAGGCATGGTGGTGCACGCCTGTGGTCCCACTACTCAGGAGGCTGAGGCACGAAAATCTCTTGAACCCGGGAGGGAGAGATCATGCCATTGTACTCCAGCCTGGGTGACAGAGTGAGACCCTGTCTCAAAAAAAAAAAGAAAAAGAAAAAAGAAAAAGAATAAGGGCATGAAGTAATTTTCAGAGCTGTTAACATGTATTTATGTTCAAGAATGTTTATTTTATATAAGCAAGAAAAAATGAAAGCAACCTAAATGTTCATCAACAAGGGAAAGTTAATAAATTTTGATGAAACCATTAGATATTTATGTTTTCAGGAAGTATTTATTAACATGAAAAAAGTCCTAATTGTAATAAGTGAAAAAGCAGCATTTAGAGTTGTATAAACAATACAATACCAGTGTCCATTCTTTAAAAATGTGTTTGCATGAAGACAGAAATAAGGAGACTTACAATAAATATACCACGATCATTAATAGCTGTCTCTGGTTGGTGGGATTTTGGGTGATTTAAAAATTTTTTTTCTTCTTGATATATTTCTGTATTTTCTAGTTTTCCCCACAATGATAAACAGAAAAGAATTGCTGTTAAGTGAAGGAATTGCTGTTAAAATAGAGACACTAATTCCAACTTTGGAATTACGTATCCACCCTGTCTGATATTGTTCACTGCCATCCATCCCCATCCCATTCCAAACCTCCCAAAGTGTCCCAAATCTGACATGATGGCATAATCTATGCATTGCAAATATGACACCATCATCCAGCTATTTGGAGACATTAATAATTACCTTAATTTTTCACACTCCTTTCAGGTATCTGGCATTGGGTAAATACAGTTAACCTCACGTAGAGATATTTTCAGCTATTAAAAACCAAGCACATTTGTGTTATCTCCTGCCCTTGAGGTGCCTGATACAAGGGAAGCATGATTGAATACCTTACTGATAAGGCTGAACAAATATGTCTTTTGAAATAGGCTATAGGAAAAGCCCAGATTAGAGATGTGTGATGCACATTAAAGTCTAGCTAAATTTGGGTAAAAGGTGGGTCTCGATTTAATGAAGTGCTCATTCTAGAATATTTGTTTTAAAAAGACCATTTCTATTACTTTCAAATCCAATGGGCTTGAAGCGCAATATTCTCTAAACAGAGGTAGCAAGTGCACAACAGGCCCCCGCTTTTAGGAATAGGTGAGAATTATTTATAACGAGCCGATCAGTCAACTATCATTTGGTCCCTCTGATGCATTTAAGAACAAATTATTCAAGATAATGAAAAAAGCAACTTATTCCCTTAAGTAGTGCAATCTTTTGCAATCTTATTTTTATTCTTAATTTGCTTACCTGCACTATTCCTCAAGGCAATCTCAGGCCAAAGCCTATCTAAAGCATCATAAATGTCAAACAACTGAGCTAAATCAATAGGGTTTTATAAGACATCTTAAAGAAAACGAAGAAAAGGCATCACTTAACTAAATGTAGCTGGAGAAATGCACAAAAGTTATTTCTGTCCAGGGTGCCTTGCTATGGATGGAGGAACCAGACAGTTCTATTTTCATTCATGAGGAACGTCTCAAAACCTGGGCACATCATGGGATGCAATCAGCCCCAAGGAAGAGGAAACAGGAAAGCAGCTTGGCAGCCCCTGAAATACTTTAGGAGGAGAAATTATTAATACCAAGGAATATTTTACCATGGACTAAATTGTGTTCCCTCTGTTGGTGAGTCAATGATTTCATGGAAATAATTTATTTACATTACATTTGTTAATTGCCCCATTTACCTGTTGGGCATTATTCTTCATGGCACATGTCACTAACATATATATTTGACTTTCTTATTTTTATTTTGTCTATCTCCCCCAGTCCGAATGCAATCCGCTTGAAGGAATGGGTTTTTCTTTTTTTTCATTTTGGTTTTGTTGGATGCATTTAGAACATGCCAGTACACTGGAGGTGGACAACAGATATTTGTTGAATGAATCAGCTCCCTTATACTCAAGGGGCATGTGTCTATGGTGAAGTAGAAAGAGCACTGGATTCAGAGTCCAAAGTAAGGAGCACTTTGCTTGGCTCACAGTAGACAATTGATGACCATTTTGGGAGTGGACAAATGGGTGGATGGACAGATGGACAGATGCTTGAATGGATGAGTGGGCAATGGAGCAATGTTGCAATGGTAATTCTCTATCTGTAAAATAAGTATAACAACTCATTAATAAAATTGAAAACAGTTGTGACATCTTAGTTGCTCTGTAACTCCTTTTTTTTCTTGTAGCTGATGTAGAGAAAGAAAAAACAGGGTGATGAAAATCCTAGCAGTGTAAAACAAGGAAAGAAAGCATTTAATCTGCATAAATGAGAGGAGATAGGAATGTGGGCAGCGGTATCTGTTTTCACTCTGTCTTGTGGTGCTGCCAAGCCACGACAGTGTTTGAGCGGAGGCTGCAAGAGGCAGGGAAGTGGAGCAGGTGGATGGGCCGCTGGCTTCCAAGGAAAACCAGCCTTCGGTTTCACTCAGTGGCCTCCTTGAACTGAGAGGCATTAGAGGGTCAGGCAAGGTGATGACAGCCCTCCATAGTCATTGTGGTCTTGGGGGTCTCAGCTCTGGTCATTAAATCTCAAGGGTAGTCCAGCCCAGGGTTCTTGTTCTTAATGTTGCGCTTCCTGCCACAGGAGACAAAGCCTTCACTGAGCAGGCTGCCTTGCTGGGTCCTTGCAGAGCTTCCAGACTTGCAGTGTGGGTGGTGGCTAGCTCTGGCATCTTCTGAGAGCAGCAGCATCTTCTCTGGGGTGGGGGGTGGGGTGGGCCAGGATGCCGCTGAGCATATCCACTTCAGATCCAGATAGCTGGGGTTGCTGGTGCTCTTGGAGACATCTCTGGTACTGGGAAGCAGAGGAGAAGGGAGATCATTATTAACCAGAGTGGGGGCGGGGGCCCCTGGCGACCCGTCTGTCTTGGTTGGCCACCCCTCTTCCTAGCAATGGTGTCCTAAGAGAACAAGCTAGAGTGAAAGAGCAGAAAAGAACCACAGGCCAGCAATGGGGTGGGCCTGGGCCCTTTCAATAGAAACAACGGGTTTGCAAGGTGTCCCAGGGCCTGGGGACACAGTCCCTGCTGAGGAACTCTGAAATACCCATTGGTAGCACACTGGGGTAACCTGGCTGAGAATGGAGTTTTTTCCCTGCTGTTGTTGCCTCAGGCCTGTACCTAAAGTGCCCCAGAGCTGTGCCTAATGCTGAGATGTGCTTAAGAAAATCCCCTTGTTTGGGGCCCTTGGCCCATGCTTCCTTATTAATTGGTTCAAGAAGCAAACTCTCTTCTTACCCATAAGAGACCGTCAGGCTCCCCTGGGCACCAGCCATCAGTACTGTGCATGTGGATTGCTCTAAATATCTATTGCTGCAGGGCCTGCAGGAGGCCAGACTGCAGGCAACCTTGAAAACCAAGCCCTGGCATAGGGGCTGCCGGGAAACCCGAAATATGCCTTTTTCCCAGAGCTCAGCTAACACAAGCTCTCCTGTGTTCGGAGGTGACATTCCTGCTTCTGTCCATAAGAATGTTAAGGCTGCACAGATGTCCTAAAATACAGAAAGGATGAGAGAACAGCACTGAGCTTGGCGGGTTTCCCACCTGTAATTGACATGGAAACTATACCTCTTAATCTCCAACAGGCAAAACAACTCCTGCTGCCATGTGCAAGATCTGTGTCTCCAGCTGTAATTACTTCCTCCATGCCTTTTTATTGTTGTTGTCCCAAGGAACAGTTCTTGGAAATGAATGTGGCACCCTACTTCCACAGAGTCACCTCTGTTATTGAGTGTCTTAGGTGCTCAAATCCTGACCCCTGGGAGCAGAGGCCAGCACCATGGTAAACTAGACAAGGTAAATGGAGGGAAGGAATGAATTGAGGAAGAGATCTGGAAACTGCTTTCAAGGGAAGCCTGAGTATAGTTTCATGGCTAACTAAACCCGTTCTTCTGTCAGTGCTGCTGAAACCCAGAAAAAGATGAGAAGGCCAACAGCAGGTTCCAGGGAGAGGCAGCTGGGGCTAACCTGAGCCCAGGGCAGGAGTGAGGGAGGCTCTTGACCATATCACTGGGTACCCCCTACCCCATAAGAGGACAGGGGCCCATGTACTAGACTCAACTGTGGGAGTTTTGCATTCCAGCTACCAATGGGGAATGGACCCAGGTCTCTCTGAGGGTGTGGGCGATCATGTGGCCCCCTCATTCTCCCCTTCCCACTGCTCACTCTGGGGTTCAGTAGAAGTAGTATATGGAGGTTACCCTATCACAAGCTCAGCCACGCTTCTCTCCAACCTCACACGCAGCCCACCCCACCAGGATCCAAGCTGGCTGGGTCCTGTAACACTAGCTGCCATTCACTGATGTGATCCAAGTGCCTAGAACAATCCCTGGCACATAGTAGGTGCTTAATAAGTAGTTGCTGAATACATGTATCTATTGAACTCTTCCTATGCACCCGACACTATGCTGAAAGTTTTACAATTATTATTCCATTTATTTTTCTCAAGAATCTTGTGAGGTAAATATCAACTCATTTTCAGATGAGGAAACCAAAGTTCAGAGATGTTGAACAAATTATTCAAGGTCCCACTGCCTGGTGTAACAGAAAGTTAAACCTGTCTCCCACCCTCCTCACTGCCATCTCCAAAAGCTGAGCTCCTAAACACAGCATTTTTCTGCTTTTCTCTCCCATTATTCGAGGCCAGAAACAGGAACCAGAACACACAAAGGAAAGAGGGACAGAAAGTGAGCTGGATTTTCACACCCCCAGCCGTGGCGATGGGCTCTTGGAGCTGGGCCAGGTGCCTGGAGGAGGCAAGTCCCCTGCAAGTCTCCAGCTAAGTGGCCCATCGCCTTGAGATTCTACCCATCAAGATGCTCCCCTCTGACTCTTGGCCACATCTTTCAGAATAGGATCGGGAGGGATGGTGCATGGAAGTACAATTTCAAAGTATAGTTCTTAGGTGAGAATAATGTCACGGATCACGCCTCATCATTTCATTTACAGGTTTCTTTGTTTATCCAAAATGGGTGCATACAGCTGCCCTTAAAGCTGGGTCACTAAGTCCTTTACTATGAATAATCTCACTGTGTGTGTGTGTGTGTGTGTGTGTGTGTGTGTGTGTGTGTGTGTGTGTGTGTGTGTGTGTGTGCATGTTCCTTCAGAGTAGCTTAGCTGAATCTACCTGGAATTATGCCAGCAGAGCTTTTAAACATATTTCTCTGTGGAGCAAGTTGCTTCAGCATATATAGCAAGTGACACCTATGGGTGGGAATGTTCTACAAGGAGAAGACACTGCACCTCCTGGTACTTTTCCACTGAGAGGCTCTAAGAAATCAAGCCCCTCTTCAGTCTCAGGAAACCTACTCGTGAGCCAGTCTGTGGGCATTAATGGGCTGGATAATCCCAAAAAAGCATATGGATCAGGAGGGAACTGGAAATGGACCATTCCCAGAAGCCGCTCGGTTTATCAGTATCATTCAGTCAGCCAGATGGCCTGAGGGAGCATCCTATGAGAGGTGTGGAAAGTACGAAATTGCAGCAGACCCCGTCCTCCCTGTCCTGTCATCCAGTTAGGGAGATGCCTGTGCATATCCAGCGAGCCACCCAGGCAGGGATAGGTGTCAAATAAACACCATAGGCCATGAGGACTAGGAGTGCTCAGGGACTGGAGAGGCTCTCCAAGTGTTAGGCTTTCTGGAAAAGCTTAGGGAAGAGGTGGAAAACACCCAATGCCTTGCGGGATGGGTCAGAGAGGTGGAGAAGGGAGGAGACCCAGGAGAGGTGGGGACACTTTGTACATGTATAACAGGAGCACACTCATCCCAGCCCAGCGACTGAGGCTCATATTCGGCAGACTCAGCAGGGCAGCTGTTGGGCATACAGCCGTTCTTGCTTGCTCCTCCATGGCATGGTGCACCCAGAGCTGCCTCACAGGCTGCTGAGTTATGTCTTTTAAGCCAACACTTGGCTTCTGCCCTGAGCTAAGCTTCTGACTGGCTTTGTGAAGGATTACCATGGTATTTCCAATCCTTCACGCAGCATCTTTGTGATCCAAACCAAAAGTGCTTTTGGCTCAAGTCTCGCAGGTTCCCAAACCCACCCATCACTAGTATTCTTCCTTTCTTCTCTGAGCATCTCAAATTTGCATTTTCTTTTCTGTGTCATTCGCTACTGCCTCACCCCAGGCACTAACCCCTGCAGGGCTCACCACATTTAGATTACTATGGCTTCTCCCACCGCCCCAGCTGGTCTTCATAAGAAACTCATTCACTAAAAGATTTGAAAATGTGCACACCCTTTGACCCATTAATTCCATTTTTCAAAATTTATCGATGACTAACTTTTCTCTTCTACTCTTTCTTTTGTTTGTTCATTCAGTGTGGACCAGGAGACTTGCTAAGTGCTAGGGCTACACAATGATGAACAAGCCAGAAACTCAAGGCCCTGACAGAGCTTATAGTCTAGGTCATTTGTTTGTTTTTCCCCTCAATACATACATATATATATATATATATATGCCCTTGGGCAAGACACATCTGTCATGCTCTGAGAGAGAGTATGCAGTCACTGTGTCATACCATAAAATAAAAGTCCATTGACCACACCGCAGACACAAAATGACAGTTGCAGAGGGAATAAGAAGGAAAACTGTATCAGGTTAGGTTTTCAAACAGTGTGCCACACCCCAAGAGCCTCAGGGGTGGGCTGGAACTGGGTGGGATGCGGGCACTGGCAGAAAAAAGAAGGGACACTTCATTTGTGTATCACCTGAGGGACTCTCCTGTTCTCAGCACCCCCCTGCCCCACCTCTCCAACCAAGCAGTTCTTCATCATTTTCTCCATGGCACTCGGGGGCTTCTTAGTAAGATCTATTACTATTTGAACAGAATGTTCTGTGACTGAAAAAGTTTGAAACCACTAGCTGTCTCAAGGTTCTTAAACTGCCTCTATGTTTAGTCTGGAAATCTTCCAGACTAGAAGATTTCCCACCCCCTGCTGCCCCAATTCCCTTTAAATTCTCTAGCTTTTTATGCTTCATTAATGGGCTTTAACGATACCTGATACATGTTGGGTGTGTAATTAATGGGCAATAATATATGGACATGGACATGATAAGTAACAAAATCTCATCAACCGTGCAAACATGCTAGACACTCAAAGTCCTCAAACAATTCTGCTCAATATTTAGCAGAGGGAAAAACTAGCTTAGTTAGAAACACATCAAAAGCAGCAAAAATGTTAGCAGTTTTGACAATTTGACATGCAGCCTAGATGGTGTTATTTGGCATTTTATATACTATTTGCTAAGTTTCCACAATGTGCTAGATAGCAATCTCTCTGCTCTGATTCTTGAGCCAATAGATTTTATATCCACACTTTCATCATTCACATACCACCACCGTGATTTTTTTTTATCTGAAGGCCACTTGTACTACTATATATTTAATTTAAGCAGTTATTTTGTATTTAAATAAATTTATTTTAAAAGAAAACTTTTTATCACTACCTATAAATAGAAGACCAAAAACATTTGCCAAAATAGAAGGTAACTGTAACAAATTCACAATGATGAAAACAATAATTTTTTTGGGTAGCATTTACTATCCCCTTTGGTTTCACCAGGGATATGGGCACTGCATTTTGGGAAACATTGTTTGAGCTCATACCATCACAGTATTCAGCTAAGAAATTAAAAATAGGTATTGTTTGTCTTTGTCCCCGCCACCTCATCCTACAAACCCCCTGCTCCTGCACACCCACATCCCCGCTCCCCTCTAAGCATTCCCTTACTGTAAGCTAGCCCACAACCAGTCATTGATAAAGTATTAAACTATCACCTTATCATTTTTGCATATGGATAAGAGACGAATTTTTCAAAACTCAAATATCAGATCTTTATTGGAGTTTTGGATATAACGCAAGAGAATTATATCATTTAATTCAAAGCACGTACAACAGGTGATCGACTAACCACTCCTACTCATAAACCAGTCCTCATGCTTCTCCACAGGCTCATTTTTAGATTTCCCCCAAAACACAGAAATTTGCCCAAGAATGGATTAAAGGCTTTAGGGTCAGACAGATAATGGTATTTTCAGATTGTGATGACATTCTAGAAAAAAAAAATATGGCTCAACCATTTCATTAGCCTATACCTTATTGTAACTACATCTATAGCTACCTTCTTCCCCCAACCCACCAGGAGAGCAGGAGGGGAAGCTGGTCACGGAGACTGGAGATTGAATTTACATCAGTGGTGTGGTTGTCACACATTGTTCTCTCTTACATTCTGAAAGTCTTTCCTCCCTGGCTGTTCATTAGGAAATCCTCCTCCTAAGGACTTTGGGAGCATTGTGGCATATCAGACTTTCCAGGAAGCAGACTCTGAAATAAGATTGTGTCCAGGGGGCCTATTGGAGAGTTGTCCAATAGGAACCACACCTGTGAGTGAATGCGGGCAGCAGCCTTGGGCTACAGGAGAGGCTGAACTGGGCTGCAGTCACAGCAGAGGCTTCAGCCGGCCACACAGGGGTTGGGATGGCCCCTAGAACTGGCCCAGCTGAGGCAAGGGGGTCTAGCCTTTGTATCCCCCACAGTGGCCAGTCATTGAATGTAAGATACCCCCAGGAGAGGTCATATCCTTGAGCAAGGCAGCCCTCTTTGGCCAAAGGCCAAGAGCTTCCACTGTAAGCCACCAGCAGGCGGTGCTCCTGGTAGCCGAGGGAATGATGCCTTGGTCCTGAAGGAGAATCTGGGTAGAGCCCCACAGCATCCACTGCAAGAGTAAACCCACTAGCGCCTGGCTCCCGGGACCCTCCAAGTAGTGGCAACATCAATAAACCATAGGGCCTGATTTCTAGGCAGCACCTCACAGTGATAAATGATGTATCAGTAGGCCTGCTGGCTGCAAGAGAAGCTGAGAGGCAGGTAGTGTTGGTGTGTATGTGGGAGTAGGGCAAGGGAGCAGAACACCCCTCATGGACCTTGATATTGTGCTTTACCTTTCTGCATTCATCCCTCCTCCCCTGAAAAAGTCCTGGGCAGGAAACAAATGTGGTCTTGATGCCTATTGGGCCATCAATCTTGAGATACAGCATTCAATTTCAAAGTTATTTGACCAAAGCCAAGTTACAAATCTTGAAGGAAGCTGGCTTTGCAGAGAGACAAGGGCATTTGAAAGCATGAACTGGGGTGAACCTTATAAGCAAAAATCTCAGAAGTCCTTGGTTGCCAATAGTTAGCCAAGCACTTGCTGGACTTACTTTGTTTCCTGGGCCTATGGAAATTTTACGTACAAGTAGAATTGCCCATGCAGAAGCCTGAGAAGTAACCCTGGGGGAGAAGAGTGTCTCACACTGCAGATTTCCTCCCTGGTCTGCTTTCTTCCCCTAAAGCCAGACCATGCAGGAGAGTGATAAAGCCAAGTTCACGGCTTGTCTCCATTCATTTTGTTCTTTTTGGGAAACAGGGAGGAGCCTGGAGCATTTCTCCTTCCACATCTCCTCAAATGGGTCTGGCTCAGGTAGAGAGGAGACCACCATCATTGTGTAGTAAGACACGGGTGGGAGTGACGGGGCTTCCATAGTTACCATTTGCTGAACACTTAGTGTGCCCGGCACCATGCTGCGTCTGCATGTATCTTCTCATTTAATCCTTACCAGCACCCGCAGAGGTAGATCAGATTATTCTCTTTTTCCCTAGATGAATCAAAGATCAAAGAAATCAAGTAATTTGCCACAAACTCACAGGCAACCACCTACTGAAAAGTCTGCCTGGCTCCAGTCCATTTCTGTTGATGGTTAAGAAGCCCCTCCCAGCATTTTAGGAGGCCAAGGCAGGTGATCACCTGAGGTCAGGAGTTTGAGACTAGCCTGGCCAACATGATGACACACCATCTCTACCAAAAAATACAAAAATCAGTCAGGTGTGGTGGTGCACACCTATAGTCCCAGCTACTGAGGAGGCTGAGGTGGGAAAATCTCTTGAACCCGGGAGGCGGAGGTTGCAATGAGCCTGGGTGACAGAATGAGAACCTGTCTACAAAAAAAAAAAAAGCTGCTCTTCTCCCAGGGCCATGGTGCCACACTGCAGTGGTCCTTGCACATAAGTAGGACATTTAATGGCAACTTTTGGTGCACCCGGAATTCTGTTCATCTCCACGCCCAGCTCAGATCCCCTGGGCTGAGTTTGCCTCAAGGGGCTTCTCTGCATCTCCTCAACTTGCCCAGTCACCCACTGCAGTGTCCTCAGCACACCAAGAAACCCAACAGTGTCACTGACTGACAGGCTGATGCACAAGCGGTGCTGAAAGATAAATCAGCCAAGAAGAGAGCCGGCCCATATCTTCACAAACCGGCAGTATGTCATTCCAAATCAAATGCTTGTATGTACCCTGTTGGTTCACTGGGCCCAAACCTCCTATACTTGCTCTGAAAATCTGGATCACCATTGGGTTGTGTTATGCCGATCATTTATTTAAAACAAAACAAAACAAAACTTTTTTGAACTCAGGGAGAAAATGCCACTGGTAATTAAGCCTGAGATGATAATTTAATTCCTATGACAGACGAGGCTCTTCATCCTGGTGGAGGCATGCTGGCCCATGTAGACCCGGGTGTGAGTGGTCATACCTGTTTATGTATTGCTTGTTCTTCTCTATATTTCACAGATGATAGGATACAGCTCTGCATCTCTTCATGTTCATTCCATTTGAAATACTCCCACCAACATCTTAGGGCTCTGCCACCTAATAAGTGCAGCCAATTTATTGATAGTAAATCTAGGGCAAGACAGACTCACATTGATGTGGGCCACAGGGCATTTAAATTAAACAGGAACTCTCCAGCCATCTGTGTTTTAACTTTTTTATGCCTTGATAATAAGCCCTGTTTAGAATAATTTGCTGTGGAAACTGGGACTTCGTGACTGACAGAGAAAGGCCGGGGATAAACAACCCAAGCAGGCCCCTGAATTTGCGAGAATGTCAGGCGAATTTAGACTCATCATAAAAGAATTCTCAGTGACTGTATTTCAATATGACACTTTTATGGTTTTTTATTTTCTAGCCCATTGCAGCCCCAGAGCCCTGGCATGATTTATATAGCCTGGCAGTGCATAATCTTTTGTATAAGATATACAGGCCTCCGGAGGTTTAATTTCTTTCCTCACCGCCACTGACAGCATTTGTGCTTCCCTTCTCTTCTATTTTCATTTCTAATGAGATATTGGACTTTGCTCAGTGAGAGGTGATATTTCCACATTTGCAGCCTGACAGGCTAAATCACCAGATCTCAGTGGTGAGGATACAAACCCATTTAAACTGTGTCAAAATATTCATGGAGCCCCATTGATTTGGGCAACGGTTATTAGGAAGCTATTTGGAAAGTTCAGGTTTAATTTTTGGAGCTTTCTGCTGCAAAATCACTCAGTTACATCACAGAGAAAATGGTATCAAAAGGATAAAGAAGAGCTGGGGTGTGGTGTTTTGCATTTATTTTGTTGGGATTATTTTTAGTACACAGATGACCTTTGTTAAAAACAACAACAACAACAACAAAAGAGAAATCCCAGAACGATGCAGTGGTAAATATACAGCATGAAGCAAAGTAAATTCTTCCTATTGCATATAAATGAATAATATGTCAAGCTATTGAAATGTTTTTTTTAAAAAAAGCAACAGTGAAAGCATCTGACATAGGAGATTAATGCTTTGCATTGCCACGCTGACTTTTACCTCTGCCTTTGATCTTAAATCTAGCTGAAACTATTGAGACAGGAGTTTAGCTTCTAAATGGGATGGGTTCAAAAAGCACTGGTTCACTTAGTGTTCAGAAGTGTCACAGAGGAAAAATCCCATGAACAAGGGAGGCAAAGGTGGCTGTCCCTGGGAGGGGTTGTCAGGTTAGAAATGCAACAAATGGTCAACGGAGGGAATTTAGGAGCTCCTAGCAGAACTCAGGAAATACATATGGCTGAAGGAACCTTTGATATGGGGTCATCAGAACAAAGTATTGGGATATCCTTGGACACTGCAAAAGATCTAAGTCCTTTGACGGGACCAAGTACATTTGACCTTTATACAGTAAGGTCATTTGCAATAGTTGCTTGATTTATGACCTGGGGCTTTATATGAATTTTATATTTACTAGGGTTCCCGAGTTCACAGGGACCTCATTAAATGATACACAGAACATACATACACACACAGGGAAACTGCTTTGCCAATTTATGGGCGATAAAGTGTTTTCTGTACCACTTTACAATAAGTGGACATTAATGAATGCTAAATTACAGTGGAATTCCTATGGAACGGCATATTACATTCACATTAATACCAAATGAGTTCATTGTGAGACACATTATGGCAGGAAATATCATAGGAATTAGTGAGAGGAATTAGGAAATACCACTGCAGTTAGACCCATATGGGGAGAAGCAGCCACCCATCCAGATGGTGGGCTACTCACACACCAACACTTTCTGGCCTGGCTTGAGTGAACACTTGGGTGCCAGAGTGCCAGGAGGCTTGCAGAGCCCTCTGGGAACACAATATTTCTATACTAACACACTTGAGAATGTCTCATAACCCAAGATCCACAGAATCCCCAAGGACTGAGTCTGTGTGAGTCCTCTAATCTGGGAAATGCACTCAAACACAGTGAGAAAATCAGAGCAGATATAAATTGGAAACTCCTGGAAGTAAAATTTTTTAAACAGTGGAACAAGCCACTTAAGGAGCGTTCCAGAGTCTCCTTCTCTTGGGTGCTTTAAGGACAACCTTGGCACGCAACAGGCTTCCTTCTGAGCCCCTCTTTCTCCAATGCCTGAGGACTCGACCTCTGTGAAAGAAACCAGGAAAATTCCCAGCACAGGCAACATTAAGCCATCTCCAGAACAGCAGAACCCTGCAGCAACTCCAGAAAAGTCCCCAAGGTACTGGTGACACAAACAGCCTCAAAAAAAAAAAAAAGCCCAGATATCCCCTTGGGGTAGGCTCGTGTACATGTATACCAAAATATAATCCCAAACATTATCCATGGCCAGGATCCCAGGGGCCATGGGAAAAGAAAAGTCTACATGGTTGCCAAAGCTCATTCAGTCACAGAAGCGGGCACAGCCAGCACCAGCCCTCCTTTGGGCATCCTAGCTCTGCTACAGACTTGTCTGCTTATTTAACCTCTCTAAGCCTCGATTTTCTTAAATGTAAAATGAGGTTGATAATATGGTTTCACAAGGTTGATTGTGAGGTTTAAACAAAATACTATGTGTATAGTATGCAGCACAGTCGCTGGCGCCTGACAAGGAAATGAGCTAGTTATGTAACTAGTATCACCTCCCCTGCACCTTCTCATCTTTCTTGTCTCTCCTTCTTCATTCCAGCTGCAGTCTTCACCGTGCTCCAACACACTAGCACTGCATACTGAACACAAGGTGACTTTCAAAGACTGCCCCATAAATAGAAAAGATGGCTGAGGGATGGAGAGCCAGGCTCAGCTACCATCCCAAATGTAAACAAGCAGAGAGCTTCTTGCAAATGAAGCAGCAATTGCATCTCAGCAATTGCATCCTAATTGCTAGTCCCGAATTATAACGGACCAGGCAGCCTACGTGTTTTACTCTTGGCATGGGTATTTTATGGAATTAACAATTAGTTGACATGCTCCTATTGAGATATACTATCTGTTCAGCATTTTTAGCACTTACTGAGCACAGGCTCTGTGCTAGGCAAAATAGCAGACAAAGGATTGAATCAGACATGGGCTCTTTACTCAAGAAGCCCCTCATCCAGTAGGTGAGATAAAACCCTGAATAAGTTTGCTCCCTACTTGGGATTCATTTGTAAATGTAATTAAGGCAGTGATGGGCTAGCAAATGTTTAATAATTGGCATGGGGAGGGGAAGAGGCAGGAAGAAAGAAGCTGTCTGTATGTAGAAGCTATAAATTTATGTGCACATTAGTTTATGAATTTTACTTATTTGAAGGATGTGTAGCACATAATTTACAAATAAAAATAAAATTAGCGGACTCTTTATTGCAATTCCATATAGCCAACTGAATCTTTTAAAAGGCTTTTGCAGATTTTTGGCAAACTCTTATATCCATACTAACCCTAGGCTGCGAGTGATAAAAAAGTATAATTCTGACATGAATGGTGGTTGATATTTTCATTTACATTAATGAATAGAACAAAAGTGAAAAACAAAGACATGTGTTAGAGCTGCATTATTTCATCAATGACATGAGTGACGTCTTTGCTGAATCAGATAATAGTTTCCATATACTGGAAGAATATTCCCTCAAATTTTTGTGCTAGTCATAATGTAACAGCTACAGACATGACACCCTTTTAAGCTTAATCTGCATCATTAAACATTTTCTCCATCACTTTTTTAAGTCTAGTCAACAAAACAATAAATCAAGCACTGATTCGCAACATATGCTGATTTCAACAGTGTAAATGCTCCTACCGTGGTCCATCTCAAGTTGCCAAGGTGATGTCACTGAATGCAAAATTGGAATAAGACACATAGTAGCCCACTATTGTCTATTTCCACTGTACAAATATGATAGATGTAAATAACCTCTGGACACAGATAAAAGTAACATACAGTACAATAAGTGGAATCAATGAGTTTGGGGTATTTATTATCTTTGTTTTTAATATAATTTATTTATTTGTAGATGTTCCATGAGTTTTCTTCCCAGTTCCCATTGGGTCCTCATGGATCTGCCCTATTCTCTTCAGGGCCCACATTTCAGTGGGTGTTACCCAAAAGCAAAGGGAGTCTGTGGAGCTGTGAACCAAGGGAAAGCGCCTCCCATGGCAGCATCTTCTTGCATCTAGCCCTCCCTGGGTGCCTCATGGTTTCTCCCCGTGTTCCAGCCTCACAGAGGTGAGTCTGTTGCTTCCTTGAAAGCAGCATTTTCCTCAGGCCCTGGAGGGCTTTGTTACTGAGCGATGGTTTGCATATAGTTTTATTCTAGAATATTTTTCTTCTTCCTCCCCTCTCCCTCCTGTCTCTTCACCATAAAATTGTATTATGTGGCTAATTCTTTTGGAAGGAAGAGAGCAGCATTAATATCATTTCTGATTTGGGCCTTTCTCCTAAGTGGTTATGTTCTTATCTGAAATACCTCTTGATAGCAGAGCCAAAAAGAGAGAGTATGAGGGGAGAAAAGACTGGGCAAGGGAGGAGCCAGGAGACAGCCTGGAGGGAGGACAGTGGAGCCTGGGTCAAGGAACACAGTCTGTGGCCTCCTGCCAGTTCCCTCATTGCCAAGCACCTGACTCTACCTTCACTCCCATCCCAAGCCTTTTCCTGAGCATCACTCAAGTGATTATTTAAAAGGCAGCTTCCCGGGCCCCAACCCTACACCTGCTACATTTCTGGGGTTGGGGCTCAGGAGTTTGCCTTTCAACAAGCTCCTGAAGGTAATTCCCATGCACACTCAAATTAAAGCCACTAGCTTAAGACTCTATGCTCAGAGACCATCTGACTTCTGGTGACTTTGTAATTTGGGAGTTTTCACATGGCAAGTGAAGACTGGCTTGATTGGTTGGTTCACAGGTATCAGGCACCTTCAAAAATTAATAGTACAGAATGATGGGGCAATTCTATTTGTAGGCCAAAATTGCAGATAAAAGTAAGAAAACCTGGCCTAAATGACAGGAGAAGGCAATAATCAATATACTAACATAAAACAATAATGCAGCTGGTACAATAAAGCAATCCCGTCGGGAGCCGTAGAGTGCATCATTACTGTCCTGTCGTAATGAAGCCCACAGAATGCAGCTCACATTAGCCAGGGCAAAGCCTCTTCAACGCTGAATATTCTGCCACGCTTCAGGCACATTTATTTTATTTGAAAGAAGAATGGTCCTGTTGCCAAGCCATCAGATGGTAAAAAGAGATATATTTGATGGATAATAAAAAAGGGTCTGCCACAGCCTCACAAAATACATTTCTAGTGGAAATGTTTCTAGTACGTGGAATTCATACCCCTGTGTGTAGATACCTGCAGACAAGGCAAGCAGGGGCGAGGAGAGCTGTGTAGGGTGAGTCAGGAATATGGCCACAAAGATGGGGGGACCGTTATTTTTAACAATAGCAAACAACAACAAAGAGCCCACTAGACAAACATCACTCACTCTTTCTCAACCTGTTCCCTTGATGCAGATTGACAGCCCTTTTAATATGAAATAAATCAGGCAGGAGAAGGAGTGTCTGGAAGAACATACAGATTGAGGGCTGACTGACACAACGCCTCCGAAACGCGCTCTATTTGCATTTGCCTTTGTAACAGCGTACTTGAAAGGATGTCAGACGCTTTGAAAGGCTGCAAGGAT
This sequence comes from Pongo abelii, assembly GCF_028885655.2. NCBI lineage: Eukaryota > Metazoa > Chordata > Mammalia > Primates > Hominidae > Pongo > Pongo abelii. The sequence goes on from NC_071991.2 coordinate 58,694,318, forward strand.
GCGCTTTGAACTTGGAGAGTGAATGTGCAATGCCTCATGATGCTGGAGCCCTGCTGTGTGCTGCCAAGAACGGGAGCAGGCTGACCCTGTAAATACTAGTGGCCCTTTCCATCTCCCTCCCAATCTTGGGGTAAAAAGACATTTTATCTAATAACTGGTTTCATACTTAGTTAGGGCCAACAAGTCCTCCTGAGGCAGTGGGCTAACACCAAAGCATTAGGATCAAGTCACTTCTCACCAAGAAAACCGGCTGGTAATGAGCCACGACACCTTTCAAGGAGGTGTGTGGTCAGTGGCCACCCCTGTCAAGTACACCCCTGCCTCAGTCCAGTCTTCCAGATGCTGAAGTCCCTTTGGTTAGCTGCCTTCTTGGATTTCCTGGACTGTCTGGTGTTCACAGTGACCCTGCAAAGCAAACGCCAGTCCCCATCAGTCCTGAGACAGCAAAAGTCGGTTTCAACATCTCTCCTGGCACAGGGGCAAGTATTTCCACTGTGAGCAAGAAAATGCTTGAGAGGCATAGGGTGTATCTAGAGTAAGCTCAGAGGAGAAATCAGAGAACAAGGCAGTAGACAAGCACAAAAAAAGCAAGCTCTATTGGAAAGGTGTCTTTCTTCTGAAGCCCACACTTATCCTCTTCAGCACTTTTGCTCCCTTCCACCTGGAGAGCCCACCCAGGCTACACACCTGCCAGGCACCCCATCAGCAGTTTTGTTCCTACTAGCTTGGCTCCTTGATCATTCAGCAGTAGTGGTGGAGCGTCTGTGAAGTATTGGTCACTGTCCTAGGTGCGTGAGCTACAGTGATACTGAAGTCAAAGCTGTCCTCGAGGACTTACTTTCCAGTGGGAGATAAACAAAATGCTGTTGCAAACAAGATAGGTATAGATTGTGAGAAATGCTATAAAGGAAGGAGAGTTGACATAGTAAGTGGCACTAACCCAGCTAGCCAGGAGAAGAGGCCTACTTTCCAGGGAGTGATCAGGGACAGCCTTCCCAGAATGGTGGCATGTGAGCTGACATCTAACACGTGAAAAGAATCCAGCCACATGACAACGAGCAGGAAGAGTGGGCCAGGCAGAACAAACAGCAAGTGCAAGGGCACTGAGCAGGGGAAGCCCCTTGGAAGGGTGGCAAATCAGCAAGAGGCTGTGTGGCTGGGATATGGGGGAGAGGGAGAAGAGGAGGGAGGCCAGGTGGGAGAGGAAAATGAGGCAGCTGTTGCAGGGCCTCTGCTGGGCTTTGGAGCCAGTGTGTCTGCCTCCCAAACACCTATGTGGCCTTGGGCAATATAACTGACCTCTCCAGTAGTCTCCACCTAGGCCAGTAACACGTGCCTCATAGTACCTACCCCATGGGGCTGTCATGAAGATTACAGGAGCTGAGGCTGGTGCATGCAAACTGTTTTACACGGTGCCTGGCAGAGTCAGCATTCAAGACATGTTAACTGCTACCATTATTTTCCAAGATGGGTTCATGTGGGGCAGGATGGGAGTATTAAATCAGCTTCTTGGGGCCCTACTGAGCCAGTGTACCTGAGTTCCCTATGATGTCAGGCCACCAAAAGCATTCGAGTGCAATTATAAAGAAATTACTTTCCCAGCAATTAATCACCAGTATAAGATTGCCAATACATATCATTGTGGCGTTATGACACGTTGCATCACGTGATCAGAATGTAGAGTAGAAAGGGGACCATTTGTAGCTGACCTTATTCAAGTCAAATCAGCTCAATCAATTGAAAGTCAGTAGGAGTTTTGCCTGAATAAGGGTCAAGACCAATTATCAAAAGGCAAAATAAAACAAAAGCATGTTTTTAAAGATATTAGAACTTACAGTAATTTTTCACAGTTCAGGGATATGTTGAGATAGTGCATCTGTAATTCAGGAAATACGTTGTTCATAAAGGTTTTCTGTCTAGTCCTTTATATCAAAAGAGTCTATCTGCATCTTTTTTCTTTTCTTTTTCAGATGGGGTCTCGCTCTGTCACCCAGCCTGGAGTTCAGTGGCGCGAACTCAGCTCACTGCAACCTCCACCTCCTGGGCTCAAGCTATCCTCCCACCTCAGCCTCCTGAGTAGTTGGGACTACAGGCACATGCTACCATGTGCAGCTAGTTTTTTGTATTCTTGGTGGAGATGGGGTTTTGCCATGCTGCCCAGGCTGGTTTTGAACTCCTGAGCTCAAGTGATCCTCCTGCCTTGGCCTCCCAGAGTGCAGGGATTACAGCGGTGGCCACCACACCCAGCCCTGAATCTTCTTTTTATAGACTCAAAAATATGGTTAAAAAAATACAAAATGGCTGAGATGTGTATCTAAAACAGAAGACTTCTCGCCAACTACCAATTACACTACTAACTTGGATTATCTGTGCCTCTCTGGTAGTCAGATAGCAGGAAAATGCTGGAAAACTCTACAACCTAATTTTAGCCATCAGATTTCTCCTCCATCTTGCAAGTCCCGCTGTGCTTCAGAAACTGACTGTAATTTAATCGTAACATTGGCTTAAACAAGTTTTAAGATTATAAGTATACCACTAAAAAACAATTATTCTGTATATTTCAGAGCCAACATTGTCTATGGATGGCTTGCCATTTTTGTATTGTGTGTGGCTCTGCCCCCTTCAAGTCTCCTTAAAATAGCAGCCAGCCCCAAGAGAAAAAAGTTTCCTTAAACCTGCTGAGGTCTCTCACTGCCTCCAGCTACTGCCTCTTTCCTCCTCTGCAGTCTCCAAACTTGGTTTGCACCTGCTGGCTCATCACTACCAAGATTTGTAATGGCTCCAACCAGAGCATTCGAATTTTGAATATGTTGATCAACAGACCTTATAAAATTATTTCAAATGTCTAATTTGGTAAATATATTTTCAATTTGATGAGGGAACCGAAAGCAAAAATACTTGGTAGACTGTGAGCATTTTGAGAGCAGAAATTATGTCTTATATAATTCATACCCGTCACCATGCCATGAACTTACAAATTTTCCAATAAATAAGTGCTAAGTAATTGGTCACTTACAAAGTTAAATTGTTTTGTCTAGACAGAGAGGATTGATTTGGGCTACGTGAGTCAAACTGACAAAGTTAAAGTTCAGATTCAATGTACAAGTGGTAATAATAGTACCTGACGCTGAAGCTCAGGACATAATATATAACTGGTTTTTAAAAGGTCAGAGGGAAGCAACTGAAACGTTGCAGTAAGAGGATCTTGAAATTATATGAGTGCAAAGTTGGGAGTGTGTATTTTGTACAATGGGCTTCTGGCTGTTAATCAGATTTGAAAAGGGGTTTGCAGGCTGGGTGCAGTGGCTTATTCCTGTAATCCCAGATCTTTCAGAGGCTGAGACAGGAGAATCACTTGATCTTGGGAGTTTGAGACCAGCCTGGAAAACAAAACAAGACCCCATCTCTACAAAAAAAAAAAAATTTAAATAAAAATTATCTGGGCATGGTGGCATATGCCTGTAATCCTAGCTACTTGGGAGACTGAGGTGGTAGGATCACTTGAGCCCCAGAGGTTGAGGTTACAGTAAGCCATGATCACGCCACTGCACTCCAGCCTAGGGGACACAGCAAGACCCTGTCTCAAAAGAGAAAAATAAAAGGGGAGGGGGTTGCTAGTTAATAAGATATAGTAGCCCAAGTTCCTAGAAAAATGAAGCCTGAGGCCAAAGTTTATGTACTGAAGCTTTGTTGCATCCCAGGGATGCAAAATTGAGGGAAAGAAGGAGTGAGTCAGGGAAAAAGGGAAAAAAGGAAGGTGAGATATCAAGCTGGGCTCCATTTACATGCAAGCACAACCTCTTGCTCAATTGTGCAGGTGGTCTTCAGAGCGGCCATAGGAATTACTGCATTTCAGCCCATCTGGTAGGGCAAGGGTGACTGGTGGGGTGGAAGACAGCGGAGGACAAGAAGGAATATCCACGAATTCCTATACCTTAATAGTGAAAATTTTGTTTAGAAGAGTATTAACCCCTTGTGATGGTTAATTTTATGTGTCAACTTAAAGGGTGCTTTTGGATGAGACTAATATTTGAATCAGTGACCCTCTCCCAGCCTTTACACTGTAACTGCACCATTGGCTCTCCTGGGTCTCAGGCTGGTCCACATTGCAGATTTTAGACTTGCCAGCCTCCACAATCACATAAGCCAATTCCCGAAAATAAACCAGACAGTACAGGTAAGAGGATCTCAGGTGATGCCTTGGGAGTGGATAATACAGAGGGAAATGCCAAGACCAGGTCCTGACCTTAGAAAGGTATGTTTATTTATATATACCTTTTATTTTATAGAATAGTCTTATGAATAAAATGAAGAAATGTGTGCTTATTTTATAGTGAGATGAATTTTCAAATAACAAGACAACATATACTCAAAGAGCATTTGTGGTTTAATGCCACTATCTAGATGTATGACTTTGGGAAAGCGATTTGGCCTGGCTGGTTCTTAGTTTATTGATTTTTAAAAAGAGAGCATTGGATTGGCAGTATGCAAGTTTTCTCCCAGCTCTGGAATTACTATTTTTCTCTATGATTTGGACAAAGATACAGAAATTTAAAGAATATACAATCTGACACATCAAATGTCAGGTTCAAACTTTTAAAATATTTTCATTAATAGAAATAATGGACCAAAACCACTCTGATGAAATTTAGCATCACTAAATAATGGACCAAAATCACTTTGATGAAGTTTCATCACTCTGATGATATTTAGCATCACTAAATGTCAGGTACTACATTTGTGTCCAAGCAATCCATTCCATAAGTACCGATTTTGGGAGACATCTGTCTTGAGAGTCGTTCATATTACACAACAACAAAAAAAACAACCAACTCTGGGGGTTTCTGTTGATCTTAAAGTCAAAAGAATGAATCAACTCCTAAATAATCATGTCCTTTTTGGGGTTCCTTCACTGAGAGGGAGGCTGGAGAAGTCAGACCAGGTGGCCTCTGATGATCTACCTGTAGACTCCAAGTTTCATCCATTCTTATCCCTTCTCTCCAACCTTTGCCTGGGCACAGTCAGACAGGGAACAGGACACGATCACCACAAGGTCATAGTGACACAAGGTCACTCAGAGAGCCTCCTGGCTTTTACTTCTCCTAACCCTTACAGGACGATTATTCTGGATTGTGGCTCCAATGCCTGATGTATAAAATTACCCAAACACAAAGCTCGTAGGCAGAAGGCAGCTTCAGGATCCTCACTCAGCCCTTCGAGAGTTATAGGCATTAAAATGTAGCCTCTGGAGTGTGCCGCCACTCTGCTGACTGGAACCAAATCCATCTTAAAGTTAGAAATATTATCCAGTTGGGGACAGACTGTGATTTAATGCCATCCAAGTACTACAGGGTGCACTTCTTAGAGAAACCATTGTAAATTCTTTGTGGCTAATTCCGCTGGTGGCTGGAGGGCATGGGATATTCTCAAGTACAAGAGCTCAGCTTGTATCTAATAATTGTTATATCTTCTCTGAAATTTACTGCCGATGTCTCAATTTTAACAATTTAAATAACAAGCTTAACCAAGTGGAACGAGGCTCAGGCAGGCTGGCGCTCTTGATGAAAGCAGGACAACTCTTATGTCTGAGCGCGTTTTTACTTTGACATGAGCAGTGACACACAGAGATGAAATCTGGTTAAAGCGGCAGCCTTCTCAACCCCATGACAGCTTTTTAGGCTAAGCAAAACAATTTCAAGAGAGTGCACACATATACTTGTTAACTTTACTTAAGAAGACTGATTAGAGGCCACGCTTATGAATATGATAATAAGAAGTGGGTGCTAAGAAGGTAAACCAAGGCAGCTGGGTAAATGGCACTGCTGTTGTTTTCACTTTTAATGGGCTGCTCAGTGGTCTGAATCTTTGGATCCATCAGTTTGTTCAGAAACTAGGTGGACCTCCTCCATGCTCCAAGGATCCACGATGATAGCACATTTTTATTTTACTTGCTGTTGCACTGATGTTGATACTGTGAGTGGTCAAATACAATTTCCTGTAGATTATACTTATTACCCTTTTGATTCTCTTTACTCTAGGTCTTGACAAATTCTCCAGTTTCAAAATATGTTTCATGCTCAAAGTTGTGTAACATGCAAGGTGAAATCTGTGCCCTTGTGGCCATAACACAGGGCTATGTTGGGAAATTGCAACATGACGGTAGCATTGCTCCCAGATTGAAAGGTCTTATAGAAGAGTAAAGAGACTAGCCTTTAAGGTGAAAGACCTTGGAAAACTCACTTTGCTTCTGTGGATCACTGTTTCCTCTGTAGTAAAGCAAAGAACTGGATGTACACTCTCAAGTACATTCTAGATCCCCTGTCCTATGATCCTACCCTCTTAATCTAAGGGTACTTTAGACTAACGCAAATTCACTTGCATTATTTTAAATTAAATATCAAAACTTTTTTTTTTTTTTTTTTGAGAGAGAGTCTCACTCTGTCACCCAGGCTGGAATGCAATGGCGTGATCTCCCCTCATTGCAAGCTCCACCTTCTGGGTTCATGCCATTCTCCTGCCCCAGCCTCCCGAGTAGCTGGGACTACAGATGTGTGCCACCACCACGCCCGGCTAATTTTTTATTTTTTTATTTTTAGTAAAGTCGGGGTTTCACCGTGTTAGCCAGGATGGTCTCGATCTCCTGACCTCGTTATCCGCCCGCCTCGGCCTCCCAAAGTGCTGGGATTACAGGCATGAACCACTGCCGCCAACCAATATCAAAACTTAATATGGTACAATGCTTTGTCTGCTTGGCAGTTTCTTAAGAAGTTAAACATACACCTTGCCATATGACCCAGCCATTGCACTTGTAGGTATTTACCCAAGAGAAATGAAAGCTGAAGTCTACACAAACTCTTGGACACAAACATTCATAGCAGCTTTATTTCTAATCCTCTAAATCCAGAAATAATCCAAATAGCCATCAACAAGTGAGTGGATAAATAAATTGTGCTCTATTCATACAGTTGTCGATAAACTCAACAACATAGATGAATTTCAGAATAAGTATACTGGATGAAAGAAACCAGACAAAAAATAGCACATACTGTGTAATTCCATCTATATAAAATTCCAGAAAATGCAAAGTCATCTATAGTGGCAGAAAGCAGATCTGTGCTTGCTTCAGGACACAGTGGGTGGGCCAGGAGGAAGGAGGGATTACAGAGGGACACAAGGGTGATGGGTATGTTCACTATCTTGATTGTGATGATGATTCCATGGGTGCAAATGTACATTAAAACATATCACAGTGTACGCTTTCACTACATGCGATTTATTGTAGGCCAATTACACTTCAATAAAGCCTTTTTTTAAAAAAAAAAAGTCTAAATATTATGCATATACCTTAATTCCAACTCTAAGATTTTATTACAAATAATCAGAGCTGTATACAAAGGTCTCAAGTATAAGAGCATTGATTGCAACACTATTTGTAACTTTTTTAAAAACTGGAAACAGCCTAAATTGAAGAAGAGAACTGGTTAGGTAAAGTATAGCACATCTACATGTTGGGTTAATGCAGCCATTAAAAGTCATGCTGTAGACAAAATAGTTATTGTCATGAAAAAAGTGTTTGTGATTTATTTCTGTGAAAAAAGCAAGGTACAAAACAACATGTGGCAGAATAGTGCAATTCTTTAAAATCTGTGTTGGAGGTTGATAATTAATCACACTTCTTTCTTCATCTCAGAGTTAGAAACCAATTGAGACAGACTAAGGAGTTGGTCAGATGGAGAGCAACATGTCAGCTTTGTTACTAAGAGATCTGACTGGAAAATCGTAATTTGGAGCTAAGGCAAAGAAACATCTTGTTTCTAGGGGGTGCTGGAACAGAGCTGGGCTGTTCAAGTCAGTCCCTCCCTATCTCAAGATGTTCCATTCCCAGCACATTCAGCAGTTGTGCTTGAGAACTGTAAGCAAGAAAGGGAGGAGACGACAGGCGTGGTCGCTCATACCTGTAATCCCAGCACTTTGGGAGGCTGAGGCAGGCAGATCACCTAACGTCAGGAGTTCGAGACCAACCTGGCCAACATGGTGAAACCCCAACTCTACTGAAAATACAAAAACTAGCTGGGTGTGGTGGCACACATCTGTAATCCCAGCTACTCAGGAGGCCTAGGCAGGAGAAGCACTTGAACCGAAAGACAGAGATTGCAATGAGCCAAGATCACACCACTGCACTCCAGCCTGGGTCACAGAGCAAGACTCTGTCTAAAATGAAAAAAAAAAGAGGGAGAAGAACTGACTCAGTCCAAGGACACCTGGAGAACTGTCCTGCACTCTGCCTGATAGTCCTGAAACACAGGGAGAAGAAAAGAATGACGCCCCTTGCAATCTACATGTCTCTGTAAAGATAAAGAGAAATAGACTGCAAGGGCGTGTGCCATGCCGCCAGTGATGGCCGCCCTGCCTGGCTGGGTACTGGGACTGAGGGAGAGAGAAAGGAAGGGTTTTGGGTTATTATTTTTTTCTTTTTCTTTGGCTTTGAATTATTTTTAGATTTTCAAAGTTTTCTGAATATATGACCTAGAGTAGGAAAAGATTCTTTTTTACAACAGATGAAGTAAAGTAAAAGGAGAAAGAATGTCTGAGCTTTCCAGTGCTGCTGTGGTGGGGGGTATTTGGCTTGAGGCTTCCCCTCTCCACCTCATTATTTCATATACTTTGTGAAATAATGTCATATACTTTGTGTCATATACTTTGGGAAGTGTCATATACTTTGTGAAGATGCCATCTGGGGACATGTTGCCCATCATCTGCTACAGTGCTACACTGAAAATGTCGGAAGCACTCAGTAAACAGAATTACATTTTGCTTTTACCTTTTCCTTAGCTGACGAAGAGAGTGGCGTGAAATGATTTTTCTAGAATAGCCTCCACTTAGCGTTCTCATGGGATTGACCTTCAGGCATACCCTGGATCCATCTTCTCAAACTGATCAAACCAAAGCCTCATTGGCCTCGGTCTATTACAAAACTAAAGTTACAAAAAATTATGGACATTTGACTATCTAAAGCTTTTAACACCAAAAAATAAAATGCAATATAACAGAGCTATTTATAATATAATTGCATAATTTTTAAGGTATTAATTTATAAAGACCTATCAGTAGCTTTGTCCTATAATAGGAAACAAAGTTATGTGCAAACTGTCTTCCTTCCATCCTATCATCTTGTAACATCACTTGGAAGATAACACCAAAAGTCTAAATTTCAGGCCCTCTTTGAATGCAAGGCTGGCTCCCATATCCCTTCACACTTTACTGCACCCCCAGTGTTATCTCAGATTCAAACTCCAGCTCTCATCCAGACTCCGTCCCTATGACAAGCCCAGCACTTGGAATGGCAAGGATCCCGAAGGAAACTTGGGAGACGTTGCTAAAAATCCAGCCAAGAAACATGGGGAAACTCTCCCGCAAGGTCCCCCGACACAGTCATCACCAATCCAGAATTTCTGAAGTCAGAAAAACAGAAGCTTTTTCACGTTACTGGCTTTCCCATTTGTGATTGTAGTAAATGCCACAGAGACCATCTGAAACTATCCAAGGGCTGAAAACAGTCTTCATAAGTACTACTTTTAGAAATTCTGGCCGGCCCACGCCACAGAGGATCTCACTGATTCTGAGCACAAAAGTGTCTTCCCCAAACAGAGATTTGTCTGAGTGAAGGGGTTCAAGCCCACCATCATTTGGCTTGGAGGTCCTGATGTTCGTGTGCTACCTGGGTCCCTGCCACCTAAGTCTGTGACTGCCTTCTCTTTGAGCCATATGCTTCCAGATGCCTAGCCCCAGCCTCTGTCCCCCAGGGAGAAGGGCAGAAAAATATCTTAAAAATCACATATGCTGAATCCCGCCCAGCAACCACGGGGCAACCAAGAGCACTGAAAGACCAGAGCTGAGAGCCTTGGAGCCAGAGTCAGTCTCAGGTCCTGGAGAGTGCTGGGAACGACACCTCAGATTATCCAAGATATTTTACATCCATCTACTTTGGAGATAGATTTTATAACTGTGATCCAGTAGACATGTACCTACAAGTGGACAGAAAAACATATAACTGGAACCAGCTCATTGAACTCAGTCTGCTATAGAATAGCTATTCAATAACTAGCTGTTCCATGAACAAAACAAAACAAAACTCCTTAGCAAAACAATACTTCCCTTCACCATGCACTCTGATATTTTCCCTTCTTTTCCCTTTCTTTCTTTCTCTTTCTTTCTTTCCTTCCTTCCTTCCTCTTTCTCTTTCTTTTTCCTTCCTTCCTTCCTTTCTTTCCTTCTCTTTCTTTCTCTTCTTTCCTTCCTTTCTTTCTTTCCTTCTCTTTCTTTCTCTTTCTCTTTCTTTCTCTTTCTTTCCTTTCTTTCTTTCTTTCTCTTTCTTTCTTTCTTTCTTTCTTTCTCCTTCCTTCCTTCCTTTTCTTTCTTTCTCTCTCTCTCTGTCTCTCCTGGTCTCCCTGTGTTGCCCAGGCTGGAGTGTAGTGGTGCTATCATGGTGCACTGCAGCCTCGACCTCCTGGGCTCCAGCAATCCTCCCACCTCAACCTCCTGAGTAGCTGGAATGACAGGCAAGTGCCACTATGCCCGGCTAACTTTTTAATTTTTTTATAGAGACACAGTCTCCTGTATTGCCCAGGCTGGTCTCAAACTCCTGGGCTAAAGGGCCCACCTGCTTCAGCCTCCCAAAGTGCTGGGATTACAGGCGGAAGCCACTATGCTCAGCTTCTTTTTCATTTCTTAAAAAAAATAAATAAATAAGTCGAGTTGCAACCCACTAAAGTGGTGTCAGTACCACTAACATGTAGCAAACTTCAGCTTGAAAAGCCCTGGAACCAGGAACCCAGAAACACCCCATTCTGAAAGGAGTTATATGCACAGCCTATCCCTCATTGCAAATGACTGAAACTTGTTGAGTAGGAAGCACAGATTTGGGGACATTGGGGGCAAGCAGGCTAGCCCTGGGCAATAACTGGGTCAGGCAGAGGAGGACTGTGGAGTGGAGTGAGGCCACCACAGAGCAGAGGGGAGCAGTGTCATCAGCCAAGGGCAAGGGCACTGCTCTCTAGATGCAGAGCCACGTCTGTGTCTTGGTTCCAGTCCACACACTGGCCCACTGGCCCCCCACATGAACCCATTCTTCAAACTAGGAAGATTCTGCAAACGGAGTTGGAAGTCAGGCTGGCAATTGCTTTGCTCCTCTATCAAAGGATTGGGAAGGGGGAAGACAAGGGTTGTTTAAGCAGCTGTGAAAATCATGGAGAAATTTGGTAAATGAAAAATCCACTCAGGCCCGCAAGGACCACAGAAGTGAGGAATTAAACAACTTTGTAAATAAAGGGATCATTACTCTCGTGCATTAATACACACTTAAGACCTATTGGAAACTTCCCATTTCAAGATAGATGAAGAGCATTTTCAGCTCATTTCCCAAGCTGAATGGTCTGTTTTCACAGCCCCCAGCACTGGGGGGACTGAGTCTGGGTCAGCAGGGCTGGCTCACGTGGCATGCTGGTGGGCTTATGCTGGGGACCACAAGGCGACAGTCCCCATATCTCTGCTATCATGAAGACTGGAGTCACAGCCCAGTTTTTCACTGAGGGAGGTGCTTCATCAGTGCACACCTGATGAAGTTGGAAGGAAAGTTCTATGCCAGTGCATTTGCCTCCTCCAAGTTTCATCATCATTCACCAAATAAGCATAATTGCTCCGTGTTTAAGAGGTGCTGGGAACAGAGGCACTGCTGGTAATTGCCTAATGGGCGGGCGAAATGAGGTGTGAGGCACATTGGTGTGAAAAAAGCAATAGCCACAAGTTTATTAACATTGAAAATGAAAATAAGCTCGGCCCCAGCCAGGCAGTCCTTGCTGAAATGAATCCCATTATCCCTCTAATAACTGTGTGGGGCTCAATTTGATGCCACCTACGGGGTAGAGAGACCTCAATACGGGTCACCTCTCTGCCAGCTTCGGGAAGCTGAAGATTCTCTGGTTCACCGATAACTATCACAGAGGAAATACAAACACCCACGGCCTCCCTTGCAGCTCCTCCAATTCCACTTAAATCCATCCAGTGTTTGAAGAGCTGCGATAGGGGAAGGCTAGAGAGAATTATATGTCACTCTGACCTGGGTGCCTTTATTTAATAGCTGCTGAATGGAATTTGCAAAGGTGCAGTTGTGCAGTTCTGGCCTTGAACATTACCAGGGCCATGAGAAGGAAGCCCTGACCAGGCTCAGCGGCCAGCCTTGCCTTCTTTTTCTCACCTTGGTCAATTTGTCAAATACGTGTAGATGCCCAGTGCTAAGGAGGAGAGCTGCCCTTGACCTCACGCTCATCCAATCTATGGAGGATACGAGGCTGTCCTGGTAAAATAATCAGAAAACAATCCACTGTTCAGTGTGTGCTACACCTAAAGCATAATGAAAATGCAGAGACAGGAGAGCAGGGCAGTCAGGGGAAGACGAAGCTTAGATAAAGGGAAAACAAAGGAAACTGAGTGAATGGAAACTACAGACTTCAGAGGCGCTGGAGGACCCAGAGGAGACTGCCCAGGGCTGAGCTGGGAGCTGGTGGGCAGGAAGCAGGGGTGGGTAGGGAGAAGAGCAATGGGAACACCAGCTGCTTGGGTTTGGGTTTCATCATGGATTTAAAACAAATCAGTGGAAGTTTCAGAAAAGAGGAATCATGTCATTAAAGAATTTAAATCATTTTACAGTGAATTCACTTTACATTTCAAAATATGTTTGAAGTTTACGTTTTAATTCACTTTAAACTTTATAACTTTCCTTCATTTTACATAGACTGTCTCTTCCTTCACATGGGCACTTGCTGCTTCCCAAAAACCCAACTGTCTTCCCCTGGCCCATTCACTTCCTTAGTTGTGGGATGACTATTTTGTACCTTTTCCTCTCTTCTCAACCTTCCAGCACCTCTGCTTCTGTTCTGCTCTCCGCTGCTGGCCTGGACTCCAGTGCACCCTCCTGGCGCTTCTGCCCCTGCCTACCTGTGCCTGTCCGCCCTGCCTCCCGCCGACTCTGCCAGCAGATCTCCCACTGCTATCCAGGCCGAGCCCCTCCTGTGCACCAGGGCTTCCCCCTCACCGCCCCCAGGATGCTGTTTCAGAACTTCTTCCCCTACCCCTGACCTGTGAAGCATACATTCTTCATTGTTTGCCCCTCTGTCATATCAATCCCATCAGCATACAAACCTGCAGCAATTTCTCTCATCTTAAAAAAAAAAAAAAAAAAATCCTTGCTTAATTGCATTTTTCAACTCCTGCCCCATTTCTCTCTCCTCTTTGCAGCACCCTTCTTCAATGGTGTCTACACTGGAAGACCCCATTGCCCCTTCTCCCAACCTCTCTTGAACCTGCTCCATTCAGGATTAGCCCCATCCCTCCCCAAAACCGCTCTAGTTGAGGCCACCAATGGCTGCTGGGTTGTAAATGCAGTGGCCAAGCTTCCATCCTCATATGGATTGAACTCTCAATCTTTTCTTCACTGGGTTCCCCAGACTTTGCTCCTTCTCTATCTCCAACTGGTTCCTTCTCATTTTTTCACCTTCTAAAAATTACAGTGCCCAGGGCTGAGTTCTCGGTCCTCTTTTCCCTCCAAATTATATCCCCAGTTGATCTCACCCAGTCTCATGGCTATAAACACCATCTATTTGCTAACAAGTCCCAAATTTACATCTCCAGCCTAGACCACTGCCCCACATTCCAGAGAGATCACTACTTGGATGTCAATAGGCATCCCAAACTTAGTAGTTCCAAACCTGACCTCCTGATTCCAGCCCCACTTCCCATCCCAACATAAATACCCACGCACCCAGGCCTGCACCTGCAGCAGCCCTCTCAACCAATGTCAGCTCCTCCTACCCTTTGCTCAGAAATGCAAGCTTACTCATTCTTGACCCCTAGCATACTCCACATTGCAATCCACCAGCAAACCCAACTGACTCTATTTTCAAATTATCCAGACTCTGACCACTCCTCACCACCTCCACTGCCATCTCCCTGCTCCAAACCACCATCCCTCATCAGGATGGCTGCAACAGCCTCCTAACTGGCCTCTCTGCCTCCACCCTTGTCCTGATACAGGCTATTCTTAACACAGCAGCAGAGCAAGTCTTTTAAAATAAAAGTCCGATGATGTCGTTGCTCCATTCAAATGCTCTACTTCTAATGATTTCCCTGACAACCTCAGCATAAAAGCCATCATTCTCACAAGGCCAAAAGCCCTATGGTTTCTGGCCCCAGCTATTGCTCTGACCCATCTCCTCCTGTCCTCTCCCTCTTTCCTTTTGCTCAGCCACACTGGCCCCTTGCTGTGCCTTAAACACACCACACACACCCTGCCTTGTGATCTTTGCACTTACTGTTCTTCTGCTGAAATACAATTTCCCAATAGTCACATGCCTTGTTCCTACTGTTCCTTTAGATCCTGCTTGGTGTCGCCATGCTAGTGAAGCCTTCCCTGACAACCCTATACAAAACACATCTGCATCAGCCCTCAAGCTCTCTTATTGTACTTTACTTTTCTCCATTCAGCTTATTGCTATCTGTTAAACCAGGTTTTACTTGTTGATTTGTTCACTGTCTCCCCACTAGAATATAAGCCCATTTGAGGAAGGGACTTTGTTTATCTTGTCCCTGTGTCAGTGCCTAATAGGTAGTAGGAACTCAACAAATGCTTGTTGAGTGAATAATATTTATTTGAACCCACTTTTTAAAGCACCTGTATGAACAAGAAAAACAAAATGTATGTCTGCTCTTGCCATTCATTGCCAGGTGGCTCAACATTAAAGGCCTTGATAATGCCCACGGATAACAAAAAACCGACTTTGAACACATGGTGTTGCTGGCATTCCCCTTTCGTCCATCCCCCTACCTTCGGAATGACCAAGATGAGTTTATTTCTGCCCTCTATTCCCTTGCCTAGGAAAAGAATTTTCTCATGCCAGCCACTGCCTGGTTGCCTCTTTCCAGAACGAAAGTAATTGACGAAAGCCCACAGTTAACTTCCATCAAACTGAGAAAGCAGCAGCTCGGATGTCAAGTCTCAGCTCTTCCATTTGGTTACTGTGTGATATTGGCCAAGTTTTTAAATCTCTCGAATCTCAGTTTTCTTAGGAATAGAATGGAAAAGTAAAATTGTCTTCTGGAGTTATTGTGAGGGTTAAATGAAATGAAGAATGGATGGTGCTTGGAACATAGTACTTGCTCACTAAATGTTGGTTTCCTTTCTTTTCCCACAAGAAGGTGACCCTAGAATCACTCTGAAATCACAACATTTTTTTTTAGACAGAGTCTCACTCTGTCACCCAGGCTGGAGTGCAGTGGCGCAATCTCGGCTCACTGCAAACTCTGCCTCCCGGGCTCAAGCGATTCTCCTGCCTTAGCCAACACAGTAGCTGGGATTACAGGTGCCCACCACCTTGCCTGACTAATTTTTATATTTTTTATAGAGATGGGATTTCACCATATTGGCCAGGCTTGTCTCAAACTCCTGACCTCAAGTGATCCACCTGCCTCGGCCTCCCAAAGTACTGGGATTACAGGTGTGAGCCACCACGCCCAGCCTGAAATCACAACTTTTAACCTGACACTTGACCATGGCCCCCAGAGATGCCCGGCCAGGGCTTAGCAGTAATGGAGACCAGCATAGGCTGTCTGGACCTGTGTAAGCTGTCCCCCATCCTCCCCTCCTCCTCCTTCACACAAGCCCACAGAGGGACAGGCTGTCCTTGGTATCCCTCTTGCATTTATGGCAGTCCTTCTCTGTCCTGCAAGGGTGGTGAACTGAATTCAGAAAAATGACAGGTCGTTACAAATATATTGCATGTTGTAAAATGAAAGAATGTCCTTGTTGGAAAGCCAAATGACTTACTTTGGGAACAACTTTAAATGATAGGCATAGGATAGCGCAAACGCAGAATGCACGTGTCACACTTTGGTATAATACTTCAAATAGGCATGTGGCACTCTGTCGATTGATACACATGGGCGCTGGCGTTCACCCTTTAACTGGATGCTCTCTGACAGTAACTCTCTATGACTCTGCTCTCTATTGATTTGGATTCATCTCTAAAAGTTCAGATTTGGAGGATACTCAGGCCAGGTCTGCACTGAGAACAAAGCCTTGGAGAGTTGGTTGTTATCCAGTGAATTCCAGTAATTATGCAATGAATTACAAATTGTCTATACCAGTGTTTCCTGGAATGTTTAATTCAGCAAAATACCTGTGAACATTCCATGACACCTTTCTGGAAGGAGGTCAGGGAAGAGGGTAGAGTGTCCAGTGGGGGAGGTCTTTGTCCAGCTACCACTGTCCTAGTACTTGTCCATCTCTATCTCCTCACCCCAATACATTCTTATAAACACATACAATTTACATGACTTTTGGTTTCTGTCTGCCATCACCCACTTCTGCTTCTAAGGTTAAAAACTACTAAAAAGACTTTTAAGGAAGCCCTAACTGGCTATGTGACCTTGGGTGAGTCACCAGTTCCACTAGATAGTTCAAGTTCTCTGCTGCATTTATTATCACTGCATTTATTATCTTTAATTTCTGTGAGTACATAGTAGGTGTATATATTTATGGGGTACATGAGATGTGTTGACACAGGCACACAATGTGTAATAATCATATCATAGAAAATGGGGTCTCCCCTAGCCATCCCATTGCTGGGTATATACCCAAAGGATTATAAATCATGCTGCTATAAAGACACATGCACACTTATGTTTACTGCGGCACTATTCACAATAGCAAAGACTTGGAACCAACCCAAATGTCCAACAATGATAGACTGGATTAAGAAAATGTGGCACATATACACCATGGAATACTATGTAGCCATAAAAAAAGGATGAGTTCATGTCCTTTGTAGGGACATGAATGAAGCTGGAAACCATCATTCTCAGCAAACTATCTCAAGGACAAAAAACCAAACACCACGTGTTCTCACTCATAGGTGGGAACTGAACAATGAGAACACATGGACACAGGAAGGGGAACATCACACACCAGGGACTGTTGTGGGGTGGGGGGAGGGGGGAGGGATAGCATTAGGAGATATACCTAATGCTAAATGACAAGTTAATGGGTGCAGCACACCAACATGGCACATGTATACATATGTAACAAACCTGCGCGTTGTGCACATGTACCCTAAAACTTAAAGTGTAATAATATTAAAATTAAAAAAAAAAAGAAAATGGGGTCTCCATTCCATCAGGCATTTATCCTTTGTGTTACTGGGTACTGCTTTCAAATCAGGATGCTAATTCAGGTCACGGACCTCTTCAAGAGTTCAGAAACGCCAGGCTCTACCTCCGGAGCTCAACTCGGTCTGTGTAGGTACCTCTGGCTCTCAAACCATCACAAGGGTGAGAAAGATACATAGTGGATGGAATTCTCCCAAAGGTATATTGGATGTGGTTGTTCCCAGGCTCTTCCAAACCTATTGTCAATAAGCCCATGATCTGGCGGAGTTGAGCACAACATGAACTCTGCACCCTTTGCTGGAGAAGTAGTTTTCCTTATGTTCATTTTAAACTACAAATTTAACAAAGTAAGTGACTGTGAGAAGCTGTGTAGTTTTGATGGTGAAAGAGTCTGGGAATGAGGAAGAAATCTCCAGATACTTCAGAAGACAAAGCATCTCTCCCAGTTTCCATAAAATGATATAACGTCCTTGTTGGAAAGCCAAATGACTTACTTTGGGAGCAACTTTAAATGATGGGTGTAGGATATAGCGAATACAGAATGCACAGGTCACACTTAGGTATAATATTTTAAATAGGCATGAGGTACTTTCCTTTGTACCATGAAAATGAAAGATATTCATTGCATTTTCTTCCAAGTTAGATTATGACACACGTTTATTAGGCACCTGTTATGGACCAGCCCTGTGCTAGGACCTGGTGTGCAGCGGTTAATAAGGTACACATTGCTGCCCTGAGAGTTGGCTTGGTGGTGAAGAGAGCCCTTGGCTGGTGGTTAGAAGGCCAGCTTTTGGATCTAGGCTCCCCCCTTGACCTCTTTATATCTCAATTTTCCTTCAGCAAAATGAAGGCAATAGCCCTGTCTACCCACCTACCAATCCACTTCACAGGACCAGATAAATATGTTACAGGCCTCACAAACCATAGCACACTATGAGAAGATCAAGTATTACTACTGCACAGATTTAAAATTCTTTCTCTCATACTCAAAAGAATGGAAAGCAGGGACTTGAACAGGTATTTGTATACCCATATCACAGCAGCATTATTCACAACGAAAAGGTGGAAATAATCTAAATGTCTATCAGCAAATAGATGAACAAAATGTGGTTTATACATTCAACAAAGTATTACTCAACCTTAAAACAGAGGGAAATTCTGACACATGCCATGACATGATGAACCATAAGACATTATGCGACATGAAATACACCCCACAGGAACGAACAAACATTGTATGGTTTCACTTATATAAAGTACCTGGAATAGTCAAGTTCATAGAGGAAGTAGAATGGTGGCAACAAGAAGCTGTGGGGAGGGGACAACAAGGAGTTGTTGAATGGCTTCCATTTGGGAGAATGTTCTGGAGATGCAGGAAGTTCTGGAGATGGCTGGTGGTGACGGTTGCACAATAATGTGAATGTGCTTAATGCCACTCAACTGGTCACTTAAAACTAGTTAAAATGGTAAGAAAAAACCACTTTCAGGACAGCAATTGGGCAAGGTATATGCTGAGGTGAAGCAGCAGCAGCTTTTCTGTGGGGAGCCTCCTTAGCAGGCACCAGCTTGCTGTGTTCCCACTGTCCAGGGCTGGCATCCGGCTCTAAGTCAAAGGCTCGGCACCCTGCACTTGTCAGCAGGGTGACAACTGGTGAGAATTGGCCCAACTTTTCATGGGTATACCTCAGAAGCACAGCATGTATGTATAAGATCAAAACACAGTGTTGACATGTTTAATAAGAAATCATTATCAGAGATGGTCTACAACAGTGTCATCATCCTGTCTGCTTTCTCTTGGCAAATGTTCAGCAGCAACAAGGCAACCTGAAGACAAGGTTTGGTGAACATTGAATTTAGACAGGAAAACTAAGTGTTTAAGTGGCACCATGATAGGATGGGATGTTCTTCCCAACAGGACCTGAATCCTTGATGTCTGTTGATTACAGATTTGTGATATCTATGGTTTCTGACACCGTATTGGAGATGTGTCTTTCAAGAGGCCTAGAAATTACCCAAGTCAATTGACTTCAGCTCGTTCTCTTTTGGACAAGGTTTGGGCAGGCCCTGCTAACATTTGCCTTTGAGTCCCTTTTTTTGTCCTGCTTCCATGCTGAGTAAACCCTCTCCTTTCTGATCAAAGTATTATTTCTTTAGATTTGCTAATAAAATTGCTCAAACAAGTTGCACTTGAGGGTGTGGGCTTGGAAAATTTTCAGCTCCTTCGGATGACTTCCAGCACCTCCACTGTGATCCACTTTGTGCTAAAGGTTTAAATCTCAGAGAAACAACAGCCCCTCTTTATAGAGTTCTTAGGGACACCTTCTGGAGCCCCCAAGTACTTACAACAACCATGATTACCCATCTTTTTCAGTTTTCTCCACATATGCATAACTAGGGAGAAGCTAGAAGATCTCTTTTCTGTGCAGTTAGGCTGGGAACAGAAACCAGAGATGTCTCTAACAGTGACTGATGCAAAGATGATGATCTCACTGGAGAAGAAGAGCCTTCCCTCTCTTGCTTCTCCTTGGCTTCGTATGCCAGTAATTGCCCAGTGTCCATGAAAAATTGCAGCTAAATCCCAGGCTGAGAGCTCAAAATGGACTTTGGACATTTCTCTTCCTGGCAGACTTCTGTGGAAAGAGTTGAAGGATTGCTGGCAGTGAGAATGTCTCCATGAAAAGTCACCTGGTGGAGGTCAGGGGCGAGGGCCCAGGGTGAATTTTACCTTAAACAGGACAGATCTGCAGATAAACAAAGGGAACCGTGGTTTTGAGCCTGGTTAGTTTCTTAATCCTTTGTAAGCACATACATCATTCCCTGCAAATTCTTCTCCCAAACTGGAATTCACCGGAAGAAATCAATTTATAGAGGCAGCTGTTTCTTCTCTTGCGTGTCTTCTGTTAAACAAAATAAACTGTACAACTAGCAAGATTGATGGTAATAATATTAAGTCCAAATAATCCAAATCGATTCCATCAAGACCTGGAAAAGTAAGCTGGGGATAACGTTACAGTAAAGGCATGGTTCTTGGGAGACGGTAAAAGTGTTACATTCTGTGCTACCTTTAACCTACAGAACATGTTCTCAGGAGTCAGGCCAACCTGCAGTTAAATCCTAGCTTTGCTGTCAGGTCATTCTGAGTCAGGTTGGGCCATTTTCCAAATCATAAAGTAGGATAAGGTTTGACGGAAGAATTCAATCAGAGAGCATGTATCAAGAGCCTGGGAGAGTGCTTGGCACAAAATGGGTGCCTAATAAGTGGTGGTTTCCAGCTCTCTTTCTTCCACTCTAAAACAAGCACAGCCTAGCTTGTGCATTTAACAAGTAGCTCCTGCCACAAACCTATGTCCTTAGATGATACAGCAAATCCATACCCTTGATGAATGGCTTTACAATGGGCTACCCTTGTGCTGTATATCCTAAATGGACAGAGAAGCATCTAGGAAATCTAAAAGAAGCAAACTACCTGTCTCCATGACTCCAGAGCAAATCACAGTACCAAGGGCTGATGTGATGGGAAATCCCCCATCCATCACCACAAGGAGCAAAGCTGTGCCTGGGTCAGCCCAATAAGTAGCCATCCAGGAAATTCAGGTGTGCAGGGGGTTGGGAGAGGAACCAAGAAGAAGAAGCTAGAGGTCATTGGCTTTTCCCTGACCTCTGGCTACATTCCAGGGCCACCTTTAGGATGCCCCAACCTCTCTTCACACCACAGATAGAGGACTTTGAAGATGTAGGTGGTGTCCCAGCTCCAACAGGGCAGGTTGTTCAGGGACAAACCAAGAGAGGGAGGTTGGAAAGTATTCGGGGTGTCCCATTGCCTCCCTTGTCCTTTCTTGACAGCCCCAATACAATTATAGATCCCCTGAGACCAAATTGTTTCCTTTTTAAGCTGTCCTTACATTTGGAACTCCCATAAAGAAAGCAATAAAATGAGAGGTACCCTCACACTGCCATGTGCAGGTGTTCCAAGGCGCAGCGAGTCATTTGAATCCCCCCTTAGGCCAGCAGATTCACTCCATCTGTGCTTACAACGCAATTGAGATCAGAATTTTCTGATGCACAGCTTTCCTGAAATGTCTGTTTCTCCATTGTTTTTCACATTCCAAAGGAGAAAAATCATCATTTCCATCCACATTATTAGAAACAAAACTAGCCCCTTTTCTCCCCAGCCCATATTATTGCCTCATTACAAATATATTTTGTGCATCAACCTTAAAGGTTATGTTTCCCTCCTGCTTCCTCCTTTCATTATACAAGATTTCCAGTTATCCAGTATTTTGTTCTCATTAGAACACTGCTTGTCACATGTTTTCACCAGAGACATTCATCACCAAGGTCAAAGGGTGAATATCGTGATCCATTACGCTTAGAGGAATCTAATGAAAAGCCACATCATTATCCAATTTAAAGAGAAGCAAGTAAAAAAGAAGGGGAGCACTTGCTATAATTTAAATTGTTTTGTTTCCCTGAAGCAAAATTCAGCACCTGATTGACAGGACCTAATGATAATTCTTATTGATATGGTGATGTTAATTGTGGAGAGATATTTAATAAGTCCCATATTCCGGAGGTAAATGCGTGCTCTTAACCTGCACCTGAACCTGATTTTTGATGCAGCGTGGGGATGAGGTACAGATACAGATAAGTGAGCACAAGTGGATTTTCAGTCTTGTGTGGCAGAATGGAAATTGGAATCTTCAGAATCTATTAGGAGAACAATTCCACAGTTGCTCACACTTTTATAAATTATACTGTATATTACAGAAAGACACCAAGTCAGGGGAGTTGCAAGAAGAGGATATTGTCATGACTTTGCAGAGAAGTTTTTAGGGTAGCATTTGGTGACGGTGGTGGTGGTGGTGGTTGTGGTGTTTTCAACTAAAGACACACATCAAAGAACGTGATCTGTATTCATTTTTAAACAAAATGCACTAATGAAATCCACATCCTGAATCATCTCTCTGCCACCCCCAGGTAAAGCTGACCTTGCAGAAGATGAGGCCAACTCTGAAGCATAGATAGATTCTTGGAAGAAAATGACTTCTCACACCTGAACAAAACCATTTGAGAAGGCCTTCATGGGTCTAAATTACAAAAGGAAGTGATCCGTGCAGGCTGAAAACATCAACTAGATCTGCATCCCATCATGAGATGGCTGGGAGGCAGGAAACAGCTGCTGGAGCTGTGGACAGGCCTGAGGTCATCTCTGACTTTCTGAGAGGCCATTTCAAAGCCACTATCTGGAAAAGAGACGATGGGTGACCAGATCCAGCTCTGTGTGATTCAACTCTGTACACCAGTGAGCCATCCCTCACAGAGAAGCTGTGTGTTCTTGGTGTTTTTTATTATGTGCTAAATACCAGAACTTTAAAACTGCATCTGTGATTGTCATGAGACAATGCCATCATTTTGGAACTAATACTGACACAGCCATCTTTGTGCAAATAATACAAGGTTAAAAAAAGAAAAAAAGAAAGAAAGAAAGAAAAAGACAAAAGAAAAGAAAAGAGAGCTGCTCTAAAGACAAATAGACTTGAAAAAAACGAGTCAACTTGGAAAAAAGAAGTAACCAAAGTGGCTTAAATCTGAGGGAGGGCAAATTGTTCAAATTAATTTCTTTCAACTCCAAGTTAACTCAGTCTTCCATTTTTACTTATGAGAAAAGAATATTACATGGTGAGTATTCTAATATAACCTGCTTAATGTAATTATTCATGCCAAAGCATAATTAACTTCAAAATAATCAAGCCACAGATAGTTATAACCTGAGTCACAGTGGGTCACTGTTACTAGAAAAGAAAGCTCTCAATCTACAAATAAGAACATGAGAGTAAAAATGTAATCATTAAAGGGTGTCAAGGAAAACAAGAGTAATTTTTAATGAAGAAAATATTTAAAATGTCCTAAACATTTCAAGATAAGATTCTTCTTGAGCTTAGTTAGCAGCTGGGGTCTGGCACATCGGGAGTGATCAGTAATGAGCAAAGACCAGACATTTTTTTTTTGCTTTCTGAACTTGCTTCATTTTTTTTTTTTTTTTTTGCTTTTAACACACACACACATACATATATACACATCCTTGGAATAGTCCAAATATAAATTATATTGACTTTGAGCCATGTACTTACCTTCACTGAAAAAAAAGATCAAGTTAATTGGAGACGACCAAATTGATCGCGGGTTATGATACCAATAGCAGCTGAAACTGCTGCTGTGATTTTCAGCTTCCTAAGCCAAAGCATTACATCATGCACAGGAGATTATAATTTCTCTGAAGAACACTTCTGGTATCTCACCACCCGAAAAGCGATATGCCAGCAAATTGAAGAGAGTTCAGAGAAAAGCAATAAAAATAATTAAGGATTGACTGATGGAAAAAGATGAAAAGAATTGAATGTGGGCTGCCTGGCCCAAAAATGACCTGGGTGGTTATAGGAACATTACCCAGGTATCTGGAGGGTCAAGATTCCTGCCTGTCCACACAGCAAAACAATGCAATAATAAACACAACAAAGCTGTCAGATAATTCACTCCATGATTTGCTCTGGAAGCTGGTGCTGCTCTGGGCCAAAAACCAGGGTCATGTCTACTCTGAGCAGTCACCAGCAGTCACTCTATACTTCTGTGTGTCTCTCGGTGTGGGCTCAAGGCTGACATGGAGGCTGGGATGCCACTGAGGTTCCCCTATTTCCACTCTGGTGCTGTCTAACCATATACTCATCCTATGCCAGACACCTGGGTCCTTGAAATGGCCTGCAACCCAAAAGAGAAAAGGTAAAGACTGGTTAACATCATAGTTGAGAGTCTGGGTTCAACTCTCAGCTCCAATACTTTCCAGCTGAGTGACCTTGGGAAAGTTACTCAACCTCTCTGAGGTGCTATTTCCTCACTTGTAAAATGGAGATAGGAATAGTGCCTTCCTTCTCGGATTGTTGAATGAAATTTTTCACATAAAGCACTTCTCAGTGCCTGGTGTGTAGTAAGTGCTCAACACATGGTCGCTATTGTTCTTATTTATTATAATTAGCAGCAAGGGCCAGGAACACCTGAAGGGGCAACAAAGATCTGACTCTCCTAGTAGGGGTTCCAGGCCCTAAGACATTCACTGTGAGTCGCCTGGCCAGTGCCTGAACATGCTACAAAACTGATGTTATCGATGTGCCTCTCCACCCCCCAACCACCCAAACATGCCAGTTTCCTTTATATCTTTATAGGCTGGGGGACCAAATGTCCTAATTTGCCCAGGACAGTCTTTATGCCTGTTGATCTAGGGCAATTACTAATAGCACCCTCTTTCTGTCAAATCAGTTATGATGATGAATGATATGGTCAGCCTAGTTATGAATCTCTCAACATCCTTTTTTCTAGACCTTTTCTATCCTGCACCATCTCTTGACAATGAGTTTCATAAGTATATTGAAGTTACTCTGAGAAAGTATTTTTACCAGTCCTGACCTTACTGAGGTCAACAGTTTTGCCATCTCAGGAGCTGGTGAATGGATCCACAGTCACCCTAGTCGCATATTGTCCAAACTTTATTGTGCTCAGACTATAGAGCCTAGCCAGTTAGTCTGTCCCGTACTGATAAGCCTTCTGCATTCCCACTTTCATTTTAGTTGATTTGCTCTGGAAAATGTCCAGTGCCACTGGATCTTCTTTAAGAAGCGTAACTGAAACTTTACTTTAGGTTTAAGTGAATGAAATAGTCCCTCTTTTTATTCCAGGGTTTGGAGTCAGGGGATCTAAGTTTGAGTGCTAGCGCCATCCTTTACACCTGCATGACCTCACATAAATCACTTCATCTCTCTGAGCCTCACTTTCCTCATCTTCATAATGGCGATAATGTGTAGATAGTCATGCAATCTACAAATAATGATAGCTTTACTTCTTCCTTTCCAATCTGTACACCCTTTTTTTCTTGCCTTATTGCACTAGCTAAGACCTCCAGTACAATGTTGAATAGAAGTGGTAAGAGTCAACACCCTTGCCTTCTTCCCACTGTTATAGGAAAAGAGTTTAACATTTTACCACTAAATATGTTACCTGTAGATTTTTCATAGCTGACCTCATATCAGGTTGAAGAAATCCCCATCTAGTCCTGGTTTACTGAGAGTGTTGAGTTTTGCCAAGTGCATTTTCTCTACATATTTAGATGATTACATATGTTCCCCATATTCTGTAACTTATTAAATTATAGTAATTAAATTTCAAATGTTTAAAGAATCTTATATTCTTGGGATAAATCCCATCTATTGCTGGACTCAATTTGCTATATTTTGTTAATAACTTATGTGCCTCTTATTGATGTGATGCTATAAGAAAAGTATCTTTTCTCTATACTCCTGTATCTGAGAATCAAATGAGATTGTGAATATTAACATGTTTTGTAGACTGTAAAGTTTTGTCTACATGTGGACTCCAAAGCGGCTGCATCTGCTATCGATGATGGCAAGGAATAGCACAAAGATGACCCTTGCCAAGGCAGCAGCCCGCAGGCCGGTCAGGAATCAGCCTCCACAGCTCATTCCCACTCTTACAAATTCAGTCATAACCAATAACTCAGAACACTCAGCCTACGAGTCTAGCAATGATGCCTCCTGGATTTTCCAACAAGGCCTCAATCTTAAATAATTCCTTGTATTGTCAAACTCATCAACCATGTGTCCTGATTTTAAGAGTATTTTTCCCTGAGTGCATTGACTTATTCTTGCCCACAGGAAGCTCATCTGCCACTGTCCTGATGACTCAAGTAGACTCAAAACATTTTCCCACAATCTGGCCAAACTCAGGAAATGGTAGGGCTTATAATATGTGTATTGTTTTAATACATCTGTAAAGATTTTAGTCTCTACTTAGGAACTTAGGAAATTTAAAGTCAAGGAAGGTGTCTCAATTTTGACAAAAGTCACTGAAAATATCCGATGTTGTACATTTCTTGCATAATCCTGCATGTTCTCTCTTTCATTTATTGGCAAATCTGGGTCTAAGTGCAGGATACATAGCAGAAAGTAAGCTGGAAAAGGCACTGGCCCCCTGAGTCCAGTCTAGTTTTGTTCAGATTCTTTTTTTGTTTGTTTGTTTGTTTTTAGAAACAAGGTTCTGCTCTATTACCCAGCTAGAGCACAGTAGTTCTATCTTAGCTCACTGCAACCTCAAGCTCCTGAGCTCAAGTGATCCTCCTGCCTCAGCCTCCTGAGTAACTGGGACTACAGGCACATGACACCATGCCCAGCTAATTTTGTATTTTTTAATTTTTTATATTTTTAACGATGGAGATTTGCTATGTTGCCAATGCTGGTCTCGAACTCCTGGCCTCAAGCAATCCCCCCACCTCAGCCACCTAATGGCTTATGGATTACAGGTATGGGCCACTGTGCCCATCTCTGATATCTTCTTTTAAAATGCTACCTCTGGGAGGAGGTAAGAAATTAACTGAATAGCTTTACTAAATGTCTTTTGTCAAATATAGTAGAGCTGAAAAATATACCAGAACCTAAGTCAAAAAGTTCATTGTAAAGGAGGAAATATTTTTCCCCAAAATTAAAGCCATACCCAGCAATTCTTAGAAAAATCATTACTCCCAGCTAATATACTCCCCAAAAGTTTAATAAACAAACAAAACCACCCATCATTGTGGACCAAGAGTTTCAGAAAAATTTATCTAACATTAGAAGTTCAGGTATAAAATGTCACAGACATTAACTTTGGAAGTAAGTATAGCACTATTAAGTGGGCAGAACTCTCTGCTATGATGTGGGTCACAAACTGCCACAGTCTATAAGATGGCATTTCTGTTTCACACAAGATCTTTCATAACAGAACAACTTAGAATCTTCACATGAAGAGTGTGACTTACATGCTGCATGCTTCGTGACATCCTTTCAAGTTTGGTTTCTTTGGGATGGCAGAGAAAAATCCAT
Source organism: Pongo abelii (assembly GCF_028885655.2). Lineage (NCBI taxonomy): Eukaryota > Metazoa > Chordata > Mammalia > Primates > Hominidae > Pongo > Pongo abelii. The sequence goes on from NC_071991.2 coordinate 58,721,458, forward strand.
CAACAGTGCAGTGAGACATCACTTCAGGCCACAGGGAGCTTTCAGATGGGAAAAGATGAAGATACCCAACCAGCACAGAAAAGTTCCTGGTGAATGTTTTCCAGTACGTGGCAGGTGCTCAGTAAATGATTCCCAGTGATGACCACCTCCCCTCTTAACCCTATGGTAGGGTTAAGAGGCTCGCACTGGGTAAAACTGGCAAGCCTCCGATGATTCAGTCATTCATTCAATAACTATTGATTCAACTGTCTGGCTGAAAGCTAAGCCACATAACAAAGAGACCAAGTATAGTGGCTTAAAGACATGCAGGTTTATTCTGCACTCATGGAACATTTCAAGGCAAATGGTCTGGGCTGGGGGAAGCTCTGCCACATGTGGTCATTTAGGCCCATGTCTGTCCATCCAGTTGCTCTGCCACCCTCCAGAGTGTGTCCTTGTCTGCACAGTCAGGCTGATCATGGGCACCGCCATGCTCCTGTCCTCAGGAGGGAAAAGTGGGTACACGTCTAGGGCTCGGGAATGCCTTCTGAGCAAATGAGGCAGAAGCTAAACACATCACTTCCTCTCCCACTCTTCAGGTGATGACTTAGCCACCCAGCAGTACAGCCGCAAGGGAAGCTGGGACGTGTGGCCTAGCTGGGCATCTAGCAAAGCCAGCAATACCAGCTTAGAGCAGGGCCTCCTGCAAGGCCCAGATAACTGAAGTACCTGCTCCCATGGAGTTTCTAGTCAGGTGGGGAAGCACAGAGATAAGTAAAGAAGTCATGACCAAATGTAAAGGCCCAGGAGAGAATGAAAATGGTGCTGTAATAAAGACTGATATGGAGTGGGACAATACAGAAGGGTTTGTGGGGAACCAGTATAGACCAGATGGTCAGGTGAGGGTTAAGCTGAGACCTAAAGGGGAGGAATGCATGGATGCATGCAAAAAAAAAAAAAAGAAAAAAAGAAAAGAAAAGAAGAGAATGTACTAGACAGAAATACCTGATGCACAAAGTCCCTGGAGGCTAAAAGTTGGGCACGTATGAGGCCAGACCAGAGAGCGGGGCTGGAGCAGAGCGAGGTTGGGAGGGGAAGAGCAAGGCTGAGAGGGAAAGAGCTTCAAGCCAGGCATGCAAAGGGAGTAGGGCAGGATCCCAAAGGCCCTCAAAGGCCTGGATGAGGAAGCTGGATATCTGAAGTGCAATGGGAAGGCAGGTTACAGGACATGATTTACATTTTTAAAGATCCTGTGGCCACTGTGGGGAGAATGCAGCCATCTGTGTAATCCACCTGTTATTCTGAGAAGGGAACTCTAGGGCCTAGAAAGTGAAGGTTTAAATCTTGTCTCTAAAGAATAATTTTAAGATGAGAAATGAATCCCCTGATAGTCAAAGCTTCTTTGGGTTTTCAGAGGGTCTTCTGAGACCAGCCATCCAGGACAGTGGCCTGAGGCCATGATCAAAAGTCCAGAGCCTTCAAACCAGCTTTGCTGGAAGAAAGATGAGGTGGGAAGCAGGTTGTGGGAGGGGTAGTGATGGGGTTTATGTCTAAGCCACTTCTTATCTCCAGCAGAGGTGCTGCTTACACTTTTGGATTGCAAGTTTGTTTACTTGACTTGAAAATGCAGGTAGCTGCATTGCGAAAGTTGGTTTCTCTCCAGGATATGGGATACAAAAATCAGAAATACAAAAAGTAGAAACACATTTTCTGGTTTTGTTTATCTTAACATGAAAAATAATATACATCACAATAAAAATAATATACATCACACATCACACACTGGGGCTTGTTGTGGGGTGGCAGGGGGAGGGATAGCATTAGGAGAAATACCTAATGTAAATGACAAGTTGATGGGTGCAGCAAACCAGCATGGCACATGTATACCTATGTAACAAACCTGCACATTGTGCACATGTACCCTAGAACTTAAAGTATAATAAAAAAATAATTAATTAATTAATTAAAAAAAGAAAAAAGAAAAAATATATATAGATTTATTTGTAACAGAATGGTAGGCAAATACATCTAGATTGTCTACGTCTTTTTAAATGCAGTCTTGGATTTACAAATACATGCAGATGTCAATAATACCTGACATAATTTTTACTAGTTTACAAAGTCATTGCCTACATTACTTTATATAGGTAGTTGGTTGAATTGAATTTTCTATAAATGACTCTTAATAAGTAAATGAGATTAATGACTAAAAATTGAAATTTGTAAATGTCTCCGTTACCTATTCATGCATCATAAGCATTTAGTCTTTAAAAAAAATTAGTAGGCCCTGATGATTCAAAAGGCCTTGATTCCTTGAGCCCTTTGTTTATAAAATGGTGACAAATTTGGATGAAATGCTGCATGTTGGTAATACTGAAACCTTGCAGATAAAGGGTTATTTCAAACCTTTCTTATGAGCATATACATGCAAACTGTGTTTGTGTTAACTCAAATTCTAAATTAGTTGCAGTGTGAACTAACCATTTCAAGCATTAAAGCTTGGCCTTGGGATGAAATTAAAGGAGAAACATTTAGGCAGCATCATTGGAGAATTACCCTCAAAGTAAGATCACTAAATCCATAAACATTTTCCTAAGGGAAAAAGTAGAAGTATCATCAGTTTCTAATTCTAAGTAGAAAAAAAAAAATTAGCCTGTGGACCAGAGGAAACAGCCTTGTGTCAGAACACTGAATTATGTTGTTTCTACCTCTCCTTTTCATTGTAACTAATGATTCCTAATATAGGCAATAAAGACATATAAAAGAGAAATCTACATTGTAGGTCTCTGATTTATCATCCACAGAACAACTGAAGTAACTGTTCTGGGATGGGGGTATTACCTGGGTATCTATGCCCCAAATATACAAACCCCAGCATGGCAGGTATTTCTAAAAATTTGTGCACAAAAAAATGGGCTGGGTGCAGTAGCTCATGCCTGTAATCCCAGAACTTTGGGAAGCCGAGGCAGGAGGATTGCTTAAGCCGAATATTTTAAGATCAGCCTGGGCAAATTAGCAAGATCCCATCTCTATTTTTTTAATTATTAAAAATTTTTTTTAAAAATTTTAGAAAGATGTATTTTAAAAATGAGCATAAGAGGAGCAATGCAGGAGGGAAAGAATGAAAGAAAAACAGCAGAAGACAAAGCAGTAGAGGATAGCACTTACAGACCACTCCTGACTCGCCCCTGGAAAACATTCACTCAGGTGTTTGCTGGGGAGCACACCTCCCTTCCTCCCAGGCATCCATTCAATCATCTAAAACATTTACTGAACTGGACACAGAGCTGGGCCCTGAGACTACAGACATGAGTCAGACATGGTCCCTACCCTCCAGGAAATCACAGTCTTGCCAAAATACAAACACAAAAAATGAACGTCTGAAAAGAGCTCTAAGAAGAAAGTGTCGAGTGCTGAGCGAGCATAGAAGAGGAGGCTGTTCCTCTGCCTGTGAGGACAGGCGGGAATTGGCTGACCCTGAATGAAGAGTATGCTTTCCCCAAGCAGCAAAGAGACAAGGACCTGGAGCTGCTGGGGAGAGTCACAGGAGAGGAAGCTCAGGCGAAGGTGAGGGCTGGGCTGTGAATAACCTGAGCAACAGACTGAGCAGTTAGGCTACATTCTGCAGCCAGAGAGGACCCGCAGCAGCTTTTAAATCAGAGGAGTGGCATGATGGTGTCTGGGTTTTGGAAAGGCCAGTGGCAGCAGCATGAATCGTATGACCTTGGGACATGCCCTGGGCAGATGATCCTCTTCCCCGGGGCAGCTATCCTCAACGTGAAGGCCTTTCCCTGTTCTAGATCGGTGACTTCATCCTGGGATATAACAACTTCCTGTACTCACAGATTCTGGGAGTCATTTAATGGGCGCAGTGAGGATGGCTCATCCAGGACCTCCGTAGGAAATACCCAAAGTATTTTGATATTTGACTGGAGTGACTCCATGACTAGGAGCTGGAATCATCTGCAGTCTGGCCTGGATGGCTCAAAGTCCAGGACTGCTGGCTGGAGTTCCTCACAAGGGCATGCTCAAAGCTCATGCCCAGTGCATCTCACAGGGAGTCGGGAGTCAAAAATATGGAAGCTCAGTGTCTTTTAGTATCTTATGTCTGAGAGAGGGATCTGTAAAAGGATTGCTTGCCATATTTACCTATTTTTGTTTTATTTCTTACTGCATCATTTAGCTGTGACCTCCATAAAAGAGGTCTCCAAGATGTGACCTGGTCATCCCTTTTCAACCTCAGCTCCCACCCACATACCCCAAACTCTGCAGCAACCAGTTACTTGGAGTTGCCCATAAACATTCTATCCTTTTTCCCGTCTTGCCTTTTCACAGACTGTTTCCTCCACCCGGAATGCCCCCTACATGCCTGCAACCTCCTACTTCCCTTTCACGATTCAACTCTAACACCTTCTGGTCTCATAAGCCTTTGCTGAGTCCCCAGGTGCAGTTGTGCCTTCCTCCTCCCCACACCCCTACACCTGGTGTTCCGTTATATTCTATACTTAGCACTCTGCTGCAAGTATAGAAACTCTTGAAGGGTGGAGCCCTCGAAACTCTTGAAGGGTGGAGAATCTGTTATTCTTCTTCGTCATCTCTTCAGCTCACAAACATGGTAAGCACATCGGAGATGTTTAACCAATGTGGACTTTTCATAGTGACTTTCAAGATAAACTTCACATTCTTACAGCATTTTATAAAGCTTATATTAAGAAAGCCCTCTTCAGCCTGGGCAACATAGTGAGACTTTCTCTCTACAAAAAAATTTAAAAATTAGCCAGGCATGGTGGCACATGCCTATAGTCCCAGCTACTCAGGAGGCTAAGGCAGGAAAATTGGTTGAGCCCCAAAGGTTAGAGTCTATAGTGATCTATGATCATACCACTCACTGCACTCCAGCCTGGGCAACAGAGCAAGACCCCATCTCTGGGGGTTAAAAAAAAAGGAAAGAAAAGCTCTCTTAACATCTCATCATCTACATGCAACAATCCTGCATGTATTGGCCCCATTTAGAGATGAGAAAACAGAGATTCAGAGGCATGTGGTGATTTGCCCAAAGACACTGACCAAGAAAGTGACAGAGCTAAGACTTCTCTTCCTCTGCCGTCTGATCTACTCAGAGCTCTTGGATAACATGGTGCCACAGAGTGCCTAACCTCAAGTTCAAAGACTTACTTTGGACATAATTTCCAGTGTCTAGGGCTGTACCTGCTCCTCTGCATACTCCTGTCCCATTGGTTTCTGTTTGAGCACCATTTGTTGGGGCAAGCCCAAGGGCAGGACTCTCAGAACCAGGGCAAGGGGGAACTGCGGGAAGTCATTCAGGGTGGCCTCGGGAAGCCTGACTCAAGTTCAAATTGTGATCAGGTCAGTGAGCTAAGGCTGCAGCCGGGACTGCAGTGGAAGGGGGAGGGATGAGATCTTGAATTCTTTCTTTTGCAACCCTGTCCCTAGCATCACTTTGTGTAGCAAAGCTTACATTAGAGTCCGTGTCCTACTGAAATCACCATAAAATCAGATCTATCAGAGCCCAAATTAATGAGATTTCTAGGTGTCTATGAGTTGTCTTCACTTTAATTTAATTTATTTTTCAAACAGGAAATATATTTACAGAGTTTGAAATTCCAAAGGCACAAGAAGATATACAGTAAAAATTTTCCTTCCCACTCTTGTCTCTCACCACCAATTTCCTTTCTACAAAGGTATTTCATGAATATTCAGGGAAATACAAACATTTATATACGCATACATATATACACACACATATTCTTTTTCTCTCATTTTTATCTGAAGGGCAGACTATTTATACACTGTTCTACATCTTGATTTCCTTTTCTGCTTAACAATTTGTCTTGGGATTCCCTCCATACCAGCACACAAAGAGGTGTCTCCATCATTTTTACAGCTGTACTGGATCCCATTGTACGGCTGTGCCAAAATTTGTTTAACCAGTTCCCGGTTGAGGGGCATTTATTTTGTTTCCCATCTGTTGCTATTATAAACAACGTTGCAGTGAATAACCTTATAGATACATCATTTTGTTCACATGGGAGTATATCCTTAAGCCAGATTCATAGACTTGGAACTGCTGGATCAAAGGGTGTGTGTGTTTGTAATTTCAATGGAGAGTGTTCCAAATGACTTTCCACAGACTTTGTACTAATTTAAAATCCTACCGGAGTTGTACAAGAGGGTCTTTTTTTTCCCACAGAAACCTCTTTTATACATAAACCATCAGGGATAGTCTAAGAATTCAAAGAAGCCATGAAGACCAAACAACTCTTCTGAATTTAAAAAATAAATGTGGGGTGGGGTGAAATGCAAATCAAAACCACAGTGAAAAAAAGGGGAAAAAACATGCAATGAGATACCATTTCACACCCACAAGGATGGCTATAATCAAAAATAAACAAAAAGTAAGTGTTGGTGAGCATGGAGAAATTGGAATCCTTCACATTGCTGGTGAGAATGTACAATGGTGCAGCTGCTTTTAAAATCAATTAGGTGGTTTCTCAAAAAGTTAAATATAAAATTACCATAGGACCCAACAATTCCATTCCTGGGTATATACACAAAAGAATCAAAAGCACATACTTAAGGAAATACCTGTACACAAATGTTCATAGCAACATTATTCACAATCGCCAAAAGGTGGAAACAATCCAAATATCCATCAAGGGATGAATGGATAAGCAAAAGTGATAAGTACCTACAATAGAATATTACTCAGCCATAAAAATGAATGAAATTCTGATAAATGCTACAAAATGGAAGAACCCCCCAAACCAATTTCATTTACATGAAACATTCACAGCAGGTAAATCCACAGAGTCACAATGCAGATTGATGGTTGCCAGGAGCTGAGGAGTCGGGGAAATGCGGAGGGATTGCTTAATGGGTGGACAGTTTCCTTTGGGGATGATGAAAATGTTTTGTAACTAGATACAAGTAGTGGTTGCACACATTGTGAATGTACTAAATGCTACTGAATTATAGTTTAAAATGGTTAATTTGTGTTATGTAAATTTCACCTCAACCAAGAAGAAAAAAGGAAAAAATAAAAGTGGAGGTGTGTTCATGTCATTGCTCCCAATATTCTTGGTTGCTGACTTTCTGAATCCCCTACTTTGTGATCCTCTCCCAGTTCAGTCTGTCTACAGAGGGCCCCCTAGGATGGTTACAGACATCTGCTAATAGCATATGCCAGGCAATCAGCCTGGGGCTTTTATGCATTTTCCCGTGAATTCTTCACCACAACCCTGCGAAGTATCATTATCTTCATTTTTTTTTTTTTTTTTTTTTTGAAACGGAGTCTTGCTCTTCTGCCCAGGCTGGAGTGCAATGCCATGATCTCGGCTCACCATAACCTCCACCTCCTGTGTTCAAGTGATTCTCCTGCCTCAGCCTCCTGAGTAGCTGGGATTACAGGCGCATGCCACCACGCCTAGCTAATTTTTGTATTTTTAGTAGAGATGGGGTTTCACCATGTTGGCCAGGCTTGTCTTGAACTCCTGACCTCAGGCGATCCGCCCGCCTCAGCCTCCCAAAGTACTGGGTTTACAGGCGTGAGCCACCATGCCTGGCCCATTATCTTCATTTCACAGTTGAGGAAACTGCGATTTGGAGAGTGCAAGTAGCTTGCCCAATGTTACTCAACTGGAAAGTAGCAAAGGGTGACTCCAAAGCCAAGCTCTTTCCATTAAGCAGCCAGCCTAAATGTTTTACCCACCTCAACAAGAGTCAAGAGACAGCAGGCCCTTGCCACCCCCACAGGCCATTCCTAATAACTCAGTGACCGGGGCTCTGGGCCAGCCTACTCCTATGGGAGGCACACAGCTTCTTCTCCTTCTGGGACCCTCTGTAACCAGCTCACTACAGGCATTTCCCTGAAGCCCAGCTCTGTCCCTTTCTTGCCCTCCTATTGAATGAGTTCAAGGCATCCCATAAATGCAACATGAATTAAATTCATCTCAGTAGGTTGGAGCCAGTGAAATAAAAAAAATTCATAGTGTTCTGGCTTTGGCCTAATCTGAATTACATTGTTTGAATAAAGTAACTTCATTTATTTCTGCTGTGACAGAAAGAATGAGGGCTTTGATGCTACACAGACCGAGCTGCAAATCCTGGGTCTGCCACTCCCCTGCTTTGTGTTCTTGGAGCCACAGTTTACTCATCCACAAAATGGGGTTGCAAGCTTGTAAGGAGGGTTTGACAGCACACTAGAAGAAAATGCCTAGCATACTTCATTCAAAAAATATTCATTAAGGACCTACTATGTACAAGGCAGCATGCTCTGTTTTTCTTTTAAAGTAGTTTTTTAATGTGATTATAACAAACACAACCCCTGAATTCAAGAACCTTCCATTTAAATGGAAGAAACAGACATTACATCATTACATAACTAATTGTGAATGAGGGGACTGACCTATCTGGAAGGGGGTTGTCCAGAGGCTTTTTGAGGAAGTGACGTCAGAGCTGAGATTGAAGGGTAAGTAGGTGTAGGCTGGGGGTGGGGGGGTTGTTCCAGCAAAGGGCACAGTGGGTGCAAAGGCCCTGAGGGAGAAACAAACTAACAGGGGACCAGTGTGCCTGGGCCTAGACATCAAAGGGGAGAGGAGGAGGAGATGGTTATCACTCATTGCCAAACAGAGTAGACCACCTAGCTTTCCCCATCCCTGCAACCACCCTTCTATTTCTCAGTGACCTCCCAACTGGTCCTCCTGCTTACTTCAGTGTGCCCCTGCAGCTCATCCTCAGGACACAGCCACATGGATTCTTTAAAGAAGCAATCCAGGAGCCAAGCATGGTGGCTCATGCCTGTAATCCCAGCACTTTGGGAGGCCAAGGCAGGCAGATCACTTGAGGCCAGGAGTTCGAGACCAGCCTGGCCAACATGGTAAAACGCCATCTCTACTAAAAATACAAAAATTAGCCGGGCATGGTGGCGCACGCCTGTAATCCCAGCTACTCGGGAGGCTGAGGCACAAGAATCACTTGAACCCAGGAGGCAGAGGTTACAATGAGCCGAGATCACGCCACTGCACCCCAATCTGGGTGATGGAGTGAGTCTCTGTCTCAGAAAACTAAAAAATTAAAAAATAAAGAAGCAACCAGGGTCAGTTCACCCTCCACTTAATGCCCTTCAAGGGCTGCCTGTTATTTCTGGAAGACTCTCAGACCAGCGTCCCTCATGTGGCTCTGCACAGAAGAGTACCTTCACTGCCAGCCCCAGGAAGGCTGCAGTGCTCTTCTAAGGAAAGCTGCCCCACCCACAGGCGGAAGGGGAGGGAGACAGGCAGACTGGGGCAACACCTCTTCATGCAGACCATTTATCTACAGGCAAATACCCCTTAGCACTTGCTCAATCACTAAATTTGGCTGATGATCATTAGCATATCACACATGGGATATGCACCTGGCTTGAGAGTCTACATTTTCCTCTATTTGGTTAGTGCTGTCCTTTCCTTAAATAAAACATTTTCAACTTTGCCTGAGGAAGGAACTTCCCACCGTAATGTAGTTGTGCCCTTCTTTTCTTGCAATGGCCTGATGCTCCATTTTTCTGGTTATTACTATTTTAACCATGTGAGCCCCAGTCACAGTGTGTACCCCTCTATTCTTGGAGCACCTCCAGCTTGGCAGCACCCTGACAGGGTCAAGCTATAACATCTTCAGATGGAGACAGGCGATAATCCCTGTGCCTTTGACTGTCATAGGCACAAAGCCTGAACAGTGCTCATGAAGCCCTCTGGGATCTTACCATTAACCGGAGACAGGGTTCCAGCTACGTAGGAAACAACCCACTGGCATGGCAAAAAAAAGAAAAAAGAAAAAAAAAGAGGAAAGGAAATGGTCTGGTTGTCATTTTCCTATTCTGCACAAATGACCAAAGGCCTTCTTCCCTGGGCATTCTCTCACGTTGAAATTCATGAGACAGTATGCACATGGGGTAAGAAGCAGTGTAGAAACAATTCGTGCTCACCAAATAGCCACATGCTCCCTTCATTTCCCAGCCTGCCTTGCTGTCAGGGGGTCAGGTGACTCATTCCAGCCTACGGGCTGTGGGAGAAGTTCTGTAAGTTATTTCTAGGCAGAGGCAGTCAAAATACAACCTGTTAGTGTATCTCATCTTTCTCTCTTCCCCCGCTGTGGTCTCTCTGAAAGCCACCCACTCCTGAGAGCATAACTGCAGGATGGGACAGAGATGCCCAACACACATCCGATTTTACAGGAACAGGAAATGAACTTTTACTGCATAACGCCGCTGAGATTTCAAGGCTTATGTGTTACCACAACACAGTCTAGCCTAGCCCAATTCATTCCTACTCTGGGCCTCACGCTGCGCAATTATAGGTTGGAAGCACTGAAAGGTAAGAAACGGTCCTGCTTTCAAGACGTTTACAGTCTGGATGGAGAGACCAGATAGGCAGAAATTCCATGCTAAATGCTAAAGTTCAGGCCACAGGCATAGACAGCATTCGAACAGAACCAGCCCCCAGTGCAAGGGAAATTTTACATGGGAGGTAAAAGCACAGGATGACAGGCAAACAGGTAAGACCTTCAGTAATACAATTTTATTGAACAAGAGGTATAAGTGTAGTGATCAGGCAATCCTGAGTAGACATGCTAACTTCTTCTAACTTTGCAATAGAGTATTTAGAAATATAAAGAAAAATAGAGAGAATAACATACTGAACCCTTATTCCACTGATGACCCAGCTTTTACAACTATCATTGCTTGCCAGTGTGGTTTTTATTTACTCCCTGCCTTTCTTTCCTGTAATATTTTGTCAATTATCTAATAACCAGTTGTAGGCAAATGTCCCCAGTTATTTAAATATATATTACACATCTTTTCAGTTCGCTTTTTCAAATTAGGACCTAAACAAGTTCTGAACATTGAATCTTGTTGATATGTCCTTAAAATCTTATTTTGGCTATAATAGTTTACCCATACACATGTTTTTAAATGCCATTTATACACATTAACTTTATAAACACAAAGTAATGTGTTTTTAAGGCCCTGTCTATTCTGTTCTCACAAAAGGGCAAAAGAAATCTTGTAAAGATCAGCTGAAATATCAAGAGTCACAAAATCGTGTTGGGTTTGCAGAGGCCAGGCAATAAAATGTATTGTCAGACTACATGTGGCAAACAGACATGACATGTGGCCCGCTAGGGGAGTCACACCTGAGCCCAGATGGGCCTTTTTAGAAAGTGCCTTCCCCAAAAGGAGAGGTCACACAGGACCTGTGTCCATCTGCTTAGCCACTGGGATACCTGTAGGTGCCATCCCAAGAGGGAACTACAGGGAAGGTTGTGATCTATCAGATAAAGTAGAGACTGGCCTGTGACTCTGATCCCTGTCTTTGACGTCTCACCAGGAAGACAGGGCTTCTGTGAGGCAGCAGCCAGGAAAGGTATTTGGCCCATGAATCTGGAAAGGAGTGACTGCACCCAGGCTTGAGCCTGTGCATTTGGTATCATAACTGCAACACTCCCACCCAGGGGAGCAGGCGCGGCCCAGAGGTTCCTCACACAAGACTGTCCACAGCCAGATTCCAAATTCAAACTGTCACCATTTACTGTTTTTGTAGAATTGGGGAAGACTTTGGAATCTGAGAGCAAGAGAGAGACAAAGAGTGAGGGACAAACAGAGACAGAGACACAGAGGACAAGAGTCCGGAAACATCCATTCACCCTGACCCGCCCATCCTCACAGAAAAAAGGCAAAGGCGGCAGGAAGGAGCCAGAGGAAGGGCCAGGCACACAATGAGGACATAGGAGACAGCAGAGCGAAGCAGAGGGGAGGCAAACGCCGCCTTTTCAAGTCTGACAGCTCTCTGAATCCACCACTCCAAAAACAAGCCGCTCCAAAAGAAACTAACAGGTAAGCTGCAACCTCAGCCTTCGCTGTTACACAAAGAACACTTCCCAGCAGTGCTGCTGAACTGCCTGTGCGGCGCTCCCGGGATGGGTTTGAACAACCAGCCTTTGTTCTATTTTCCCCTGCTACAGTGGAAATGAACAGGAGCAACTGACACAACAGCATGTCAGATGTGGATTATTGGTTTAGAAGGAGACCCGGATTCCAGAAACCCCACCAAAGAGACAGTGGAAATGTCTGAGGAGACAACAGAAGGCTGCAGCCGGGTCACATGCCAATTAAGTGGGCTGTTTGGAGCAGCATGTAAATGATCAAAAGCATTTGGGACCTTCTCCCATCAGTCACAAAAGATGCTTAAGGCCGGTTCCTTTGAATGCTGTTTTAGTAGTGGTCTCATACAATACATCTTAAGGAACATTTATACTGTGTTCACTGTGCATTCAACTGTGGCCACTTCAAAGGTTTAGCCAAGTATTTTATGGCCATGGTAAAGGGTTCTTATTGATTTAAATTACAAGCTTGGCTCCTGTCAGCTCCACTTGAGGGCAAAAATGCAATAAAATATCCCACAGCACAAGAGACAGACATATCACATTGAAAATCTTAAGAGATCCTTTTCACTATAATCACTCTAAATGATATTTATTTATACAGGCAAGCTTATCAGAGAGATTTGTCTACAATCTTTAGGCTTTAAGGGTTTCTCTCGGTTTGGGCATTTGCTTTTTTAAAAATCTAATTCTGACCTGGGCCATGAAAAGGTCAGAAGTGCATGCTGCCTCCCCTCGCTTAGAGTCTCCCACCACTCCCCAGCTACTCACAAAATGGCTTGTTCCAAGAATAGTGACGTTGACATACTAGCCATCACGGCTGAAGGATTATGATTTTCAGTCCTCCTATCATTTGCATATCCAGCAGGCCAGACTCAGATGAACGAGAGGTGTCAAGGCATGAATGACAAGCCTGTCAAGGCGATGGAAGGCTGTCTCAGGATTAACTGTCAGGGAGACAAACTTCACTCTGGAGACAGAGACAAGAACAAGCTTTCTATTGGAAGGCTCTAAAATTGAGAGGGATTCAAAAGCTGTCAATATGAAATGTTGCTTATGCTACTTGCTAATCCCTGTGATGATCAGCACAAAAGAAGTTGCTTTATGCTAAGAAGAAGGGAGAAAACCAAAGCAGCAGGCTCTGGTCCGCTTCATTCCTGCTTTCATCATAATAATTTGCCTGAAACATACTCAAGATGGAGCTAACCCCCAGACATACACAGAAAATAGCAAATGACTATTAGGTATCTGACATTTGAAATAACATGTTTCTGGAGAGTTGGCATTACAAGAGTCATTTCACTTCAAAATGTTATTCCTAATGTAATTTTTTAAAATTCATAAGAGGCACTTGCTAGAATTCAGTGTAGCACTAAAGTCACTCAAAAGACAGAGGTCAAATTCATTTCATTTCTTTTATGTTTTCTTCTCTCTGCTAGATGAAATAAATGATTAAGCCTAGAACACTTGGCAGTTCAGCGAATGTGCTCCGTGGCACCATTACAAGATCGATTTTCTCAATACAGGAGTCTTTCTAGGGTGCACATTGCTTAGCTGACATCTGTCGCCGTTGTCATGGCAGCGCTCTCTCCAGCATAGTGAGAGGTCAGGCCTGACAGGGAAGGCCTCACCAGCCCTACCCCAGTCACTTCAAGGTTAACAGCCAATGGACCAAAGAAATAGGCAATTATAGTACAGTCAATTCTGGTTAAGGAAATATCTGAGAAGTAAATATGTCTGATAAGTGAATGGAAATGAAACAGCCAATGCTATTGATGCAATCCCATAATATCAGTGCCTTTTTCTGGTTCAGTTTGGTTGTTCCTTGTAAAATTTTCATGCTCAAAGAAATCTAGCAAGAGAGAGGATAAGCAAAACTTCATTATGCAGCCATTAGCGTCTGTACTTGAAGAATAGAATTCCCAGAGATGAGTAGATGAACGTCAGAAGAGCAGAGCTTCTTCCCAGAAAAAATGCAAAGAAAATCCCCATGGTCTCCATCCCCTGTTGGTTTAGTCCCTGCTATTTCCAGCTGCATGTCTGTCTAAAGAAAATACTTAGGATTTCAAAGGAAATTGACTTTAAAATAATATTTCTCATTGCCACCTCATCCTTACTGAATTCATTACTTATCAGAATGAAGGTCCTTCGTATAATTTCAACAACTCTGAAAAATAGCAAATTATTCCAAAAAATTCCAAATCACCAACATGCTGAAATTGCTAATTTCTAATGACACATATTTCCTCTAAAGCATAACTTTTGATAGAAAAGATATTTTTATAACAGACATTCTTGAATAGAATTTAAAAAATGACAGGTGGAACTAAAACATAGATTTTCAATTACAAGTTACATACCCTAGAAATTCAGTTACTGACAATGTCTGAAGGTAGTAAAACTTGAAATTCATTGTGGTAGATACATTCATATTATCCACTCCCGATTAAATCTTGCAGTTAGTACAAAGAGAGCTTTAGATTTCATCAGACGCCTGAAAGAATGGCAGTGACTTTTCTTCAACTGTGGGATTTTGTTACTCACAAAGAGGAATAAAAAATTAAGAGTCACATTTATATAAAAAAATTTATAATATATAATATGGGCATTATATATATATGTAACTGTTAATAATAACTCAATAATATATATATATATAACTCTTAATTTTTTATTCTTCTTTGTGAGTAGAAGAATATGTAGTCACTGTGGTTACTCACCTCAGCTCTTTGCCAAAACATTCTTAGCTGTGGTCAGCATAGACCATAGTGACTGCTGAGGTCTATAGCCCATCATTGGTCATATTGAGAGGTAGAATCTCTTCCAACATTGGTCAAGTTGAACTTGCTACCTTGTTTCCCAGAGTTCCCATTAATAAGGTGAAGCTATCCATGCCTTCCTCTTGCTTCGTGGGTGGAAGTTGGTTTAGCACTCAAACTAATGAGCTGACATTACTCCCTTCAGCCCAACAGTCTCTTGAGAACCAATGGCTTCATTTGCAAACTCAGCATTACTTTAGAAAGGTCATGTGTGGAAGCAAGAAAAAGTAAGCCACTCAAATAAGCTTAAGTGTGGAAGATTTTACTGTAAAAATACAGCAGGAAGTCCGGCAGAGGATTAGAAACAGACAGGAAACAAATTATATGCAGACCAAATTGGAACTAAAATTGGAATTGGAAAATGAGAAACCAGGGCGATTCTCTCTACGTGTATTTCACCTCTGCCATGCTTTTCTTCTTCTCTCTTCACCTCTGTCTTTCAACTAGCTTTCTCTGCATTCAGCGTGGGTTAATTTGGCATGACCTTTCAGTTCTAAAGCCATCTTCATCTTTCTCAGTTTCTCAGTGTCCAAATTCCCACAAGAGAGAGTCTGATTAGCTCAGCCCAGACAATGGGTTGGCTCTCCCAAGGTCTGGTGCCAGTTGGATTTAATCATCCAGGGTGGGGATAAGACTGGGTAAGGGGCTCTGACCAGGGTCATGCAGTTTACATGTGACTTCCCAGCTACAGCCTTCAGCAAAGGCAAGGCACACATTAAAAATATGTCTTCTACAAAAATCAAAGATGATACATGAATTAAAAATTTCCCATGTGCCCAGAAACTTCATAGGCAAGCAAGAGCTCTTCAACAAAATGATGCTGAGATAGTTATTCAACAATATTATCATGACTTGTCGGCATGTCGTGACTTGCAGACATATCTGCAGCCTTGTCAGAATCATCTCCATCAGTATAAAATGACTACCCTAGCAAAAAAAAAAAAAAAAAAAAAACACACAGAAACACTCCCTTCCTAATTACAGGGGATAAAACACAGAGAAAAGAAAAATGCCTTGTCCTTCACAGTAGGCCATTGCCAGCCTTGCATCCCATCCCCCACTACACCCTACATATCCTGACCTGTAGTTAAACTGAACTATTTCCTGTTCCCCCTTGAAGCCCCACACTTTCTTTTCTCATGCCTCCCTCCACACAGTGTTTCCATTCCTTCTTCAGTCTGCACCACACTGTAATTAAACAGAACTAACACACAGAGGCTCTCAAAGAATAACCAGGGAGTAATGAATGGCCTCTGGAAGCGGGGGATTTTTATCAAGCAGTTCCTTTAAGTGGACACTTGATAAGAGAAGGCACACAGGGTCTGTCCTTGAGGGCCATCTAAGATGCCAGCTCCCTCAGAAAGCCTTCCCTTGCTTGGCTCCCCAGATGAAATATCACTAATCCATCCTCCGAGGAAGCATTTCTTGTTTCTATCACTGTTTCCCAAATGTAAGAACTTGTAGATCCTTAAAATTACAAGTGCACACACCCCAATCTGAGAAATAGTGCATTACAAGTTAAACCCTGTCACTTAAGGGGCCATGTGAGCCATGCCGAGTCATAAACTCGAGACCTGAAATCACATGGCAGTTCTAAGTTTTTTGTCTGACCTCCAGATGACCCATAATATTCCTCTACTAATTATTTAGATGATCATCAAAATAAAAACACAAATCATCATCATCATCATTAAAACTCAATTTTAAATACCTAATTGTTCAGACCTGTGTAGCCTGGCATATCCAGAAGGCTCTCATTCCAAATTGCTGGGCCCACATGGAATTAATCAGATGCTACTTCCACCATTTTGATTTGACTGTATAGCTCTGGCCTCTGAAAACCACCAAAAGCTCTCTACAGCTTGATAAATTATATATCTTCTGTTTACACTTGGTCAAAACCATAAATCCAAAGCTTGTTTTGGATAGTGATAGATTTCCACCTTGTTCACCTGTAAACCTAGTCAAAACACCCCTCCTACTCAGTTATAGACTCTGTTATTCTAGACACACCATCTGAGCAGGAAGGCTTAACATTTGCTAAAACAAGAGTGCAAAGAACTGGCTTATATGTCAACATGTGGTGGAAAAATACAGCATTGACTGTATCTGAGTCATTTATAATCTCTGGTCAAAACTGAGAATTACTTTGGCAAAGATAGAGATGGCTATTTTTTAATCCTTTGTCTGTCTTATTCTTCTCTGAGTGATTTTTACAACTTGTGCAGTAGCTATTATTTTCATTCTTTATCCAATATGTAAGATGCCAAGGACTGTGCCAGACATCTGAGAATACAAATATCTCATAGTCTAATGGAGGAAAAAGATATGTAAATAGGTAATGCAGTGGAATAAATCCTGCAAACAAGGTACATATTAAGGGCAATAAAAAAGAAGAAAATTATTAACAGGCATTTCAGAAGACTATCATAGAAAAGAATCTCTTTAGTGGGTATCATATTGGTTATATACTGCTGCATGTGAAATTACTACAAAACATAGCAACTTAAAACAACCAACTTTTTTTTTTCCCTCACAGTTTCTGTCAGTCAAGAATTCAAGAGCTGGCTCAAGGTTTCTCATGAGGTTGCAATTAAAATCACTCACATGGCTGTTAGCAGGAGGGCTCAGTTCCTCTCATGTAGCCTTTTCCATGGAACTGCTTGAGTATTCTTAAGAAATGTCAACTGGCTTTCCCCAGAATGAGGAAACCCATAATGCTTAATGAATAACAGAAAGACAGAGAGAGAGAGAGAGATGCCACAATCCCTTTTATAGCCTAATGTCCTCCAAATCTTGGACATCAGACACCATCACTTCCTGTACATTCAACTTATTAAAAGTTACTAAGTACAGCCCACACTTAAAGGGATGGCAATTTGGTCCCATCTGTTGAAGGAAGAAGTATGGAAGAATGAATGGATAGGAGCTTTGTAGAGAAGTGGAAAGAGAGAGCTACCTAGCTAGCTAGCTAGGCAAAAAGGATAGCGTGCCCATGTGTGGAAGACCATGGGTCCCAGGAAAAGTGAGGGGTTCACTATAGGTTTTCAACTTATTTCCACCTTTCAATTAGACAAAATCTTACAAGGAAGCCCAGTATACAACACAAATAAAAATAGCTCTGCTATGGCTGAAGCTATGTGAAGGAGAAGAGGCGGGAACTCCCACTCCAAAGTGGCCTTTATAAGAACTCACTGCAGGTCCTAGAACTTCACAGAGTCAGCTGAAAACCATTGCTATATGCAATAGCTATGAGTGCTTATCTATAGGTACAAGCCATACTCTCTGTTAACCTTTATCTTATCAGGTAACAAATTATGCTCTTATCTTAACTGTGGGCTGAAACCAAATAAAAAATACACAAAAATTCTCATTAAAAAGAGAGTAGGGATCTTGTTGAAATGCAGGAAAATCTCAACTTACCAACAGGTTATATTCCAAGAGTTCACTTGTAAGAGGGTTCTTTAGAACTCTGTGTATCAGTTAGTTAAGACCAAAAAGATGTTGTGTAACAAACGATCTCAAAAACACAGTGACTTAAAACAACTATCATTTATTCTCACATATCTGCACATAGGCTGGAGATCAGCTTATTTAAGCTGGTGCTGGACTTCACAGCTCTGCTTCAAGTTGCAGGTCAGCTAAAGGGGTAACAGCTACCTATGGAAAGCTTAGCTCATGGAGATGGCAGAAACACAAAGGAGGACAAGAGGGCAAGCAGAGAAAGACAAAGCCTCTTAAGGCCTGAGATCAGGACTGGCACACTTTTGCCCATATGTGGTTGGCCAAAACAAGTTTCATAGATAGGCCAAAGACAAGGGTTAGGAAAATATACTTTGCTCAATTGAGGCTAAAGCAAAGGGGTAAAGAATTGGAGCCAATTATTCAATCTACTACATTCTGAATGCATTTTTCCATAAAAACAAATTTCAAGTCATAGTTGAATACCATATTAGCTCTCCAAAACCAACTTAATGTTAAGAGAAATAACAATAACAGCCTAGAATCAGGTGATGCTGGCACATTTTTAAGTAAGCCAAATTTGTCTTCCCAGCTCTCTTTCTTCACCCCCTTTCAACAATGCTCATATCTCTCTCCACGAGCTCAGCATCTTCACTGTTGCTCTAACCCCTCACCTCTGTGTCACTCATCCCTCACTTCCCTCCCCTCAATTGTTTCAGCCCCTAAATTCAGAACTCTGGATCCCTCAATGTAGACCCTCCCAGTTGGCTGCCAAAAGGAGAACCATCTGATTAAATCAACTTACACTTACATGTAAATGGCCCATTGCTTCTTTACAGTCTGTAAAACAGTTGCCTTTTTAAAGGGGGCTGTCCCACAGCCCAGTAATCCTCCCACTGGTGAGATGTGAGATAGTAAATACATTGATGAAATCCTTAAAGTCAGGAATATTCTTAGAAAAGGGGAATATGTCTTAGGCAGGTCTGCCCGTTACTCTCATGTTGTGAAGAAAGTGTCATTTATACATGTGAAGCCTGCTGTATTGACTTTATTACTCTCACTTCCAATATTTTCTTTCCCACTCCGTACTTCTGTGAGGAATTGAATTCACCAGGAGAAGACAAATGTCAGAGTTATGATTTACATCTCATTACAGGTCAAGTGTTGTTTCCCATTTTGGAATTTATTCTTTAGGCCAAATCTTTAAAGACTTTCTTTTTTTTCTTTCAACATTAAAATGGCATATTTCAGCATGAAATATGCCTACTCTGGCTTAGGAAGAGCTTAATGATTTGGCCTTTGTATTGAGTTTTCATGTAAATATTTCTGTTTTAAACAAACAAACAAATTATTATCCTGAGAACATTGCTATTAATCATAATAATGTGTTTACTTTTAAAGACAGATCATAAAGAAAGATTCCAAGTATTAAGTTTTAGTAACACCACTTTTCTACCCTGTTCAAATGTATGTCTACACAGACAAAAAGGGAAGAGGAAAATTGTGAATTAGAGATACCATGTAAATGACTAATCTGAAAAATATGGACCAAAAAATATAGTTTTATGGATCCTAAGGTATAAATATACGTATGGTTCTTCATTTCTGCTGATGTTTCCATGACAAAAATAGCTATGCCTATATGCCTATGACAATATTATTATGTTATATTTTAGTCATTTTGAACAATCTTTGAAATAGTTAATATCCTCCCCCATCACTTTGCCCAAAAAACAATGGTACCTATCATTAGCTATGTGAAGATGAGCTGTTACGAACAGTTATTTTTAGTCCAGTCTTGTCAAGTGCCAATAACCATAACATTGATTTCAGGTAGATTATGTTAAGTTAGGATTTGAGAAGCTTTGGTTTAAGAACATCTCACATTTTTTTTTTTACATTAGCCAAAGTGGTCATCCAAATTCCATGCTATCCAAGAAAGAATGCTTTTCTCTTGCTTCTTAAGAACCAAATTGTGATGAAATCTAAATACAATCAAAACTCTCAGTGAAGAGAGCTGTAAAATAGAGTGTGTAATAAGGAGTATGATTAGAAAAGTTAAGTCCCCCACTTCAAATGGCAGAGTGATCAGTCATCCATCAGTCATGTAGCTGCTCTTATTACTGGTTCATTTAGCATTTAGCATGAACTCATAAGTGATTGGCTAAAATGAAGCAAGGACAATGTATAGGTGTATCAAAATACAACATTGTATGCCACAAATGTATGCAATTACCATTTGTCAATTAAAAAGAAAATAAAGTTAAAAAATAAAGTCCATGAATGGTAATGCCAAGAAAAATTAAATTAAAATTTTTAATGAAGCATGTAGTTCAGAGCAACCACTCAAATTCCAGCTTCTACATTTATCAGCCATAACTTAAGCAAGTTTCTTAACCTCTCTGTGTTTCAGTTTCTTTACCTGCTAAGTGGAGATTATAGTACAAATCTCTTAGAGTAATTGTAAAGATTGAATGAGTCTTTACTATGTGCCAGGCACTGTGCCAGATATGTGAACTGTTCAGAACAGTGCCTGGCACACATTAAGCACTATGGGTTTGTTGTTCTTGTCCTGGTCATTGTTATTATGGTAATCATCATTATGTCATTGTGATTATGGTAATCATCACCACCGTCATCATTGTCTGTGGATTTCTGTTAGCCGTGCAGTCTCTCTTTCCTATTAACTTTTCCTCTTAGTTGCGAGGAGCTGAATCAGCTCATAGTTGATAAAAAATTCTTGAGTTCCTTCATGAACATTGCTGTTGGGAGTACAGATTGGACTAAGATCTTGGCAAGATCTAATAAAGTTGAAGACACTCCTTTCTTATGAGCTAGCAATGCTACTCTCAGGCAAATACAATGGAGAAACTCCTAGATCTGTGTACCAAAAGACATTTATATTAGAATATTCATGGCAATGTGGTTTGTAATTTAAAAAACGGAGACATGTAGATGATGATCAGTAAGAGAATGGGTAAGTCTTAGAGTAATCATACAACAAAATAGCAAACCGTAGTGATAATGAATAAAATAGGTTATAAGTATCAACTTGAACAAATCTCACAAACATAATATTAGGCGAAGAAAATCAATTCATAGAATATATCAGTATAATTCCAATTACATATGGTTCAAATACATGCAAAATTTGTTTTTAAAAAGCGGAAGGACAATATGCACAAAATCATGATAGTGGTTACCTTGGGACTAAGAGGGATATTATTGGAGTTTCAATGATAGGAATTACATATTTCTTTTTTTTTAGACAGAGTCTCACTCTGTCACCTAGGTTGGCATGCAATGGCACGATCTCGGCTCACTGCAACCTCTGCCTCTGGGGTTCAAGCAATTCTCCTGCCTCAGCCTCCTGAGTAGCTGGGATTACAGGTACACACCACCACACTCAGTTACTTTTTGTATTTTTAGTAGAGACAGGGTTTCACCATGTTGGTCAGGCTAGTCTCACCCTCCTTGACCTCCCAAAGTGCTGGAATTATAGGCGTGAGCCACCACACCTGGCCAGTAATTACATATTTCTTAATTTAGGTGGGTAGATACATAGACATCCGCTTTATTGCAAAGTCTTAAAATTCACATATATTATGAGTTGGTAAGTATGTTAACATTTTATTCAAAAGTTATTCATTGAAGAAAAAAATGAATAAAAGCACTCCCATTTCTCTCAGGTGGCACTTGCAGCCCCAGTTTCTCATCTTCAGTGTGCCAGGGCACTATTCTGTGAGTATTTCTCTTCAGGGATATGCAGTGGGATTAGGTCATGAGATGTTCTGCCTCTACTGACATTTTTTTTTCTAAATTTAGGAATGCAATATCATGCCAAAATGATATGGATGCCTCTTCTCACAAACATTACTCTACCTATTACCTCACACAGCAGGAGGTGGGTTTGCTTTCCCTATTTGACAAAAAAGAAATGGAAGCACAACCATGAGCTTATTACCCAACTGTTACGGCCACTCTGGTGCCTGGAAGCATCAACACGTCCTGCTTTCTTCAGATGGCTTCTCTTCTGTTTTCTCCTCAAGGATCCTTCATTCACCACCTTTGCTGCTATAAACCATCTGCAAGTTCTTTTGGAAGTTGGAGAGCTATAAATCTTAAATTTAAAAAACAATAAGGGAACAACACCTCTGGGATTAAAACCCACCTCTCCTGATTACAGGTTCCATAACTGAACATCCTGTAAATGGGATTTCAATCCATATGTGGTGTTCATTATGCACCAACGTGCAAGATGAGCGCTGGGGAGCAAGAATTGAACCACTGAACGCTCCAGCCCAGGACCCGATGTAATAATGGAAGTAAGTCCTCAGTCAAGGCCACGGACACCCAGCCACTGGCCCCTCCCATGCAGCCACCCAGGGCTTTTCTTTGCATTATTTATTTATTTCTAAGACTTGGGGGTGGAGAGGAAAAAGAGGAAGAAAAGGAAGTGATTTTTCTTCTTAATAGGCTTGCTCTTCTTGCGCTGGGTAGAATCAATGCAAGTGGGATTGAACTCATTCCCTAATATCCCCTTCCCTCCAAACTGCTTCCTTCCATTGTAAATAATTCAGACAAAATAAAATAATCATGTGCTGGTAATTACCACTACCCCCACCCCAAAAACAAATGCTTGCTGAAATGCTGCCCTCCTGATGTTGCAGCGACCATGCCTGGGACCACCGTGATGGCGAGTTGAAGCTGAGATGTGTGGTGTGCGAAGGTGAGGGTAGGAGGGCTGTTTGGTCATCTTTCCTGAGCAGAACGGCACTGAAATGCTACCGCTGTGCCTCCCTGGAAATGGCTGGCGCTCTGCTAAGGGGCCTGGAAACGGCACAAATTTTAAGAGGCTGCTCTAAACCCAATTCCCCTTATTCTTCATTCTGATTTCCATATTTCTATCTTTGTGTATGAGAGGAAAGCTTTGACAAGCAGCTCTAAGACACACGCAGGCACACACACACAAACACACAAGTATGCCTTTTCTCCTAGCTCATCTCTTCATATAATTTTTATTTAATGGGTTTATTTCTTCATATAAACACCTTGCTCACCTGTGCGCGCCTCATTAACTGGAATCTTTAGGAGAGGAGTAAATAGTTGTTTTGCTTCAAAACATCAATAAAGCTCAGGGAGAGATGGCACAATGTACAATATGAGAATCAACATTCTCGATCCTGTAGAACAAAATGATGGCAACTCACCAAAAAAGCAGGGAAGAAGAGGCTCCCCCAACAAAACAACACATGTGAGCAGAATAGGCTATGTGGTAGAAGGCATCTCATTTGGGTACTGGTAATTTATGCAGAGATCTCTGCTTTTTGTTCTTTGCAAAAAGATTCTCCACAGACTCATCATCTTCATGGAGAATTAAAGAAGCTATAAACAATAATTTAGAAAGCAACATGGATAGGACTGTTATGATCCCAGCTTGTTATTGATACTTGGCATGTGGCCTTTAAATAAGACGCTGGAAATAAAGAGACTGAACTCACACACATGTAGACAGAATCTTGGCTCTTCCTTCTTGCCCTCAGTCACTCCTCTGAAGCCAGTGGGGAAGGCCCTGGGGAGCAGAGGGAAGTGGCCTTCGAAGCCCAAGTGTTCTCCAGGCTGCCCCAGTAGAATGGGAGAAGTCCATTCCTCTCTATGACTCGTTCTTTTGTCATAGTCAACAGTGGCAGAAAGAAGAGGTTCTAAATTCGATCTGTCCAGTATGCTGGCCACTAGCTATGTGTGGCTATTTACACTTAATTAAAGCTAAAAAACAATTCAGTTCCTCAGTCACACTGGCCACATTTCAAGTGCTCAATAGCCACACGTGGCTAGTAGTTGTCATATTGAATGGTGCAGACATAGAACATTCCATCACCTTAGAAAGCTCTATTGGACAAGGCTGCTCTAATGTCAACACACTGGAGAAATTTAGCAGGTGTGCTAAGCATCTAAGGAAAGTCTTTCTGAAGAGAATGTGTATTAGTCCATTTTCATACTGCTATAAAGAACTGCCCCAGACTGGGTAATTTATAAAGGAAAGAGGTTTAATTTACTCACAGTTCAGCATGGCAGGGGAGGCCTCAGGAAACTTACAATCATGGGGGAAGTTGAAGGGGGAAGCAAGGTCTCTTCTTCACAAGGCAGCAGGAAGGAGACGTGCCGAGTAAAGTGGGAAGAACCCCTTATAAAACCATCAGATTGTGTGAGTACTCACTCACTATCACAAGAACAGCATGGAGGATGCCCTCATGATCCAATTACTTCCATCTGCTCTCTCCTTTGACATGTGGGGATTATGGGGATTACAATTCAAGATGAGATTTGGGTGAGGCACAATACCTAACCATATCAGAAGGGCAGGAAAGGAATCCAACCCTAAGTCACTTCCACATTTGGAAGTGGAATTTATTTGACGTAAAAATAAGTAAATACACATGGGAAATAGGTGCAACACCCAGGGTTTAAAAAATCCTGCTTCTACCCCTTAATAAGCCTTAAGATATAACAGCAGGACATTTTCAAGTGTTCAGTAAATACATCTCTCAGTTTGGTTAATTTTCCCCTTCTATTTAATTGCTAACATAAGGAAGTTTTTGGAGAGAGAAAAAAGACCATATTCTGGGTGAAATTTTTTAATATTCTAAACAGATAGTAGTAATTGCAATGAAAATATTTTTAAATTGTATTAAAATATTGCAAAATAGATTATGTGGAATAAATTCCAAAATATCAACATTTTATGAAAAGCAAAGATATGATTCCTATGACTGTTCCACCAGCAAGAGGATCAGGGCCAGGCCTGAGGTTTTCTGTTCCCCACCTTCACCTCCGATTCTAAGGTGACCCCATCAGGGGCCAGAAACTGGGGCTGAATCTAGGGGTACAAATGACCCAGACAGAAAATGCCAGCCTCACAAATAACCCTGGAAGTGGGAAGAAAACCACTGGATGTACTGGAAGGGCTTTCAGCAGGGAGGGTGTGAGCCCAGGTGAACTCTTAATGCCGTGTATAACTCACTGGATATGTTTCAAGATATAAGGAATTCCTGGGCCAGGCATGGTGGCTCACACCTATAATCCCAGCACTTTCGGAGGCCGAGGTGGGTGGATCACCTGAGGGCAGGAGCTTGAGACCAACCTGGCCAATATGGTGAAGCCCCATCTCTACTAAAAATACAAAAAAAAATATCTGGGTATAGTGGTGGGCTCCTGTAAACCCAGCTACTAGGGAGGCTGAGGCATAAGAATCACTTGAACCCAGGAGGTGGAGATTGCAGTGAGCTGAGATTGCACCACTGCACTCCAGCCTGGGCGACAGAGCAAGACTGCATCTCAAAAAAAAAAAAAATGATATAAACAATTCTGGACCTCATATTTGTTAATGCCATACTTAAATATTAAAGTTATTGATATTTAAGTTATCAATATCTTAAATATTTTAGATATTTAGATATCTAGTATTTTAGATGTTTAGATACTTTAAATATCAGTATCTTAAATATTTAAGATACCGAAAAAATCAGTATTTTTACTTTAAAAATAGTATGGAATATAGAATATTAGTACATCTCATTTAGTATCACCATCACTAGGGGAAAAGAGGCATTCACGTTTCTTATTCTTATATTTGAATAAGAGCAGAAATGTCAAAAGCTCTCATCAGACATCCAGAATGTTCTCATTGGTTTCAAATGCTATTTATCCAGAGTCCTTTTTTATTTTATTTTATTTTATTTATTTATTTATTTATTTTTGAGATGGAGTCTCACCGTCACCAGGCTGGAGTACAGCGACGTGATTTGGCTCACTGCAATCTCTGCCTCCTGGGTTCAAATGATTCTCCTGCCTCAGCTTCCCGAGTAGCAGGGATTACAGGCATGTGCCACCACGCCCAGCTAATTTTTATATTTTTAGTAGAGACGGGGTTTCACCATGTTGGCGAGGCTTGTCTCGAACTCCTGACCTCAGGTGATCCGCCTGCCTCTACCTCCCAAGGTGCTAGGATTACAGGCGTGAGCCACCGCACCCAGCCCAGAGTCTCTTTTTAAAGAGACTCTGGTATCTGGCATGACTTGTGTTTACCTTGATTATCCACCTCAGTATCCCAGACATTTGTTCAATCATTCTTTGTTCATCCACTCTTTATTCCTTTGTTCATCCACACAAGCTTTTTTTCTTTTCAACAGAGCCCCACTGAGCACCTGCTATACATAGGGCACTAAGGGTGATGCTGTGGCGGACACAAAGATCCGTCTGAAATCACCCCTGCTAGCCGGGTAGGTGAGATGCTCCTTCCTGCGTTCATCAGTCACTTTCCCAGCCAGTGCTGACACTGAGGATTGCCATGTGCCAGCACTACGCTAGGGTCTGATAAACTTTCTTTTAAGGTTTTGCAGTCTCAAAGGAAACAGAAAAAAAGCATGATTATTACCATAAAGGCAGTGCATGGTGAGGGCCATAAGAGAAGTACGGAGAGAGAAAGTGCTTGTGGATTTAGAGGCAAGGGAGCCAAGTCCAGCTGGGAAAACAGGACAGCCTCACAGCAGGGGTGGCATTTGAGCTGGACCCTGGAAAGGAATGTCACTGGAGGTGTGCCAAGTCAGAGAGACAAGAAAAAGGGAGCTACATTTGGAGAACAAAAACTGGGTACCCCCGTTTAGCTGGATGACAAGCTGAGGAAAGGGAAGTGGTAGGGGAAAAGGCTACAAAGGCAGGTCATAGGGGTGGCAGAGGATCTGAATGCCAGGTGGGGCCAGAAATACACTGATACTGTCCCAGTTAACAGTGGAAGGTGGACTCCAGCGCCTGCTTGTACTGATGAAGGGCAGTCACTTTATCCATACTTGCAAATACTTAAGAGCCTTTGTCTATTAAACCCACTCTGTGATTGGTGCTCCACGTTATGGGAAGTAATTATGCCATCAGTTATAATGCCAGGCATCTACTTACATTCCAACTTAGCTCCTCTACTTTCCTTAAACGTTTACCTGATGGTTCAGTTCATCTTCAGAGTGATGGATCTTTTACAAAAGCCAACAATTACCCCAGGAAAGTGAAACAAAGGATTCATCCTCAAGGAGCAGAGGGTTGGAGCATGTGGTGAAAAGAACCGTGGATTTGAAGCCAGAAGACAACTTAGGCCTGGTTCTGTCATTTAGCAGCTGGGGACACTGGGCAAAGCATATGCATGCTCTGAACAGCAACTTCTTATCTTTCTATAAAATGGAGGGAGATAATGATGTCTGCCGTCACTAAGCTACAAAACACTGGGAAAATAGAAACCATTATTATGCTTAGATAAGAGTTGAGAATAGTTAGCATTGATTCATTATCTGACAAAAATAAATCCAGGATTACTTTTTCTTTGTGAATAACGTACTTTTCCTCTTCAAAGTCCCAATATTCTTTCAAATATAAAGCTACTATTTCTTTGGTTAGCTTTTAAAAAAAATTATGAATACATAATAGTTGCATATATTTTAAAGCTACTATATATTTAAGAATAGTTTATATGCACATAGAGATTATATCTCCTGCTTTTTTCTGATTCTTTCCTTCCTAGTTTATTTGTTATTTAATTTGGGAAGTAGCAAATGATTTATTTTGTGATTTAAATTTTGAAACTGATTATGAATTTCTTGAGTACCTACTTACTGTGTGTTTAAAATCTTATTCCTGGCCAGGCAGTGTACAGAAGCAATGTTGGACCTGGGCCCTAACCAGAAAGACATTACAATCTAATAAATTCCTTAAGTTAATTTATGTTGTTGCATTATGTATGGAGTTAGAAAAACAAAACAAAAGAATAACTGTAAGTCCAATAGTAGTTGAGACTACCTATGCTTGGGAGTATACAAAAAGAGAGAGTTCATCCAGGCAACCTATAGAATGGGATAAAATTTTTACAATCTACCCATCTGACAAACGGCTAATATCCAGAATCTACAAAGAACTTAAACAAATTTACAAGAAAAAAATCAAACAACCCCATCAAAAAGTGGGCAAAGGATATAAACAGACACTTCTCAAAAGAAGACATTTATGCAGCCAAGAGACACATGAAAAAATGCTCATCATCACTGACCTGCAGAGAAATGCAAATCAAAACCACAATGAGATACCATCTCACACCAGTTAGAATGGCAATCATTAAAAAGTCAGGAAACAACAGGTGCTGGAGAGGATGTGGAGAAATAGGAACACTTTTACACTGTTGGTGGGACTGTAAACTAGTTCAACCATTGTGGAAGACAGTGTGGCAATTCCTCAAGGATATAGAACTAGAAATACCATTTGGCCCAGCCATCCCATTACTGGGTATATACCCAAAGGATTATAAATCATGTTGCTATAAAGAGACATGCATATGTATGTTTACTGCAGCACTATTCACAATAGCAAAGACTTGGAACCAACTCAAATGTCCATCAACGATAGACTGGATTAAGAAAATGTGGCACATATACACCATGGAATACTATGCAGCCATAAAAAGGATGAGTTCATTCCTTTGTAGGGACATGGATGAAACTGGAAACCATCATTCTCAGCAAACTATTGCAAGGACAGAAAACCAAACACCGCATGTTCTCACTCACAGGTGGGAAGTGAACAATGAGAACACTTGGACAAAGGGCGGGGAACATTACACACTGGGGGCTGTCGTGGGGTGGGGGGAGGGGGAAGGCATAGCATTAGGAGATATACCTAATGTAAATGACGAGTTAATGGGTACAACACACCAACATGGCACATGTATACATACGTAACAAACCTGCACGTTGTGCACATGTACCCTAGAACTTAAAGTATAATAAAAAATTTAAAAAAAAATAAAAATTAAAAAAGAATAAAAATTAAAAAAAGAAAAAGAGAGAGTTCATCAAAGGCAGGAGTGGCTGGGAAGCCTTTCTGCAGTAAGTGAGTTTCAGGAAGGCTTCCTGCAGCAGGTGAGCTCCAGGTGAGCCCTGACATCCGACCAGGGTTGAGTGGAGTGGAGGGCAACCAGGACACTGAGAAGTTGTGGCAATGGTTAGAAATGGTACGTGACTTGAGGGACAATGAGAAAAACGACAATGTCTAGTGGAGAGAAATGTTGGAGAGTCCAGGGAAATTAGACTGGGTCAGATTATGAAGGACTCAGAAGTTTATCTCTGTTCAACAAATGCCTTTTGACAATTTATACTATTTGGGGCCACTCACTGCAGTGGATAGACCATAAGTAAGATACTCTCTCTACTTCAAGACACTAGTTGTCTGGAACAGAGGACTAAGTCTCCTGAGAATTAACTATTTACAGCCACCAATGTAAATAGGAACTGAACTGAGGAACCTCCTGGGGAAAAACCAAACAAACAAGTCAATCAACTTGAACTTTGTTTTCATAGCTGTTGGTCAGACAATTGCATACATGTCTCAAGGTGCCAGAAGCCAGGTTGTGAGAGAGATGAGAGATGGTAGGAGAGAGTTCACCATGTGGCATGGGATCTGGCAGGACAAGCCACTCTTTGCAGAGGGCCTGAGAGCCAGACATGAGTGGTGATCTTGGAAAACTGGCAGGCCTGGTACCTGGAGCACCTGCCTCAGCTAAGCTGATGGTTCCTACATACCTGTGTAGGAACTGAGGGGGGGAGTCTCAAAACAATTCTATAACACCTCAGTGTGCAAAATAGTGTTCTGAGACCCCACTCTTACTGTGGAGGGAGCATTCTCACTTTGGGAGACCACCAAGCAGTCATAGCCCTCGTGAAACTGAATCAGATCAGTCAGGGCAAGCCAATCTTTCAATATCTGCACTTAAGCAAGGAAAGAGGGCCCAGAAAGCAGGCCAGAGAGAGGCAACATAGGCCAGAAGTATTATGCTAGATTAGATATATCAACAAACAAATGTAGTGCATCCCCACCGCCCTGACTTTTGGGCTTGGTCAAGTGAATTGCTTGGACTAACAGGATGTTAGCAGGCAGGACGCAAGCTTAGGCTACAATGTGCTTGTGTGGTGGCGCCTGCCCTCTTGAGTTTCTGTTCTTACCTTGAGAAGACTATGTCCCAGTTAGCTCCTTGGTCTGAGAAAGAGCAGACCCAGACCTGCAGGATGAAGCAGAGCCGACCCTGGCCAGCCTGCAGATGCATGAGAATAACTAACATAGTATAATTCACACAAACTGGGAATCCAAGTCACACAAACTGGAATCCCACATTCCACAAACTGGGATTGTCTCCGCCTGCCTTACTGAATGCACTTATCAATGAAGAAGTTATTCACAATAAGAAACTGTGAAGAAGGACCCCACACAAAGAAAAGTTGTTTTGTTTTGTTTTGTTTTTCCATCAAAAGCTATGGTTTACTTAAGCTTTGGCCAAAATCAAGCATAACTGTGTAAGATAAAAAGTTCAAATTAACCCAGACTACAGGCTTGGTTCTGCAGTAGAAGCTTCTGGAGCTTATGCAGTATTTTTTCTTTCAGTGCATCTTTCCCTTTGTTTAACTTTTTATCTTGAAATAACTTTAGGAAAGTTGCAAAAATAGTACAGACAGTTCTGTATTCCTTCACCCAGCTTCTCCCAAAGCTCATATCTTACACAATCATAGTTTCTGTATTAGGCCATTTTTGCATTGCTATTAAAAAAATACTCAAGGGTGGAAGCGGTGGCTCATGCCTGTAATCCCAACACTTTGGGAGGCTGAGGCAGGTGAATCACCTGAGGTCAGGAATTCGAGACCAGCCTGGTCAACATGGTGAAACCACATCTCTACTAAAAATACAAAAATTAGCCAGGCGTGGTGGTATGCGCCTGTAGTCCCAGTTACCTGGGAGGCTGAGGCAGGAGAATCACTTGAACCTGGGAGGCAGAGGTTGCAATGAGCTGAGATTGGGCCATTGCACTCCAGCCTGGGCAACAAGAGTGAAACTCCATCTCAAAAAAAAAAAAAAAAAAAACTTGAGACTGGGTAATTTATAAAGAAAAGAGGTTTAATTGGCTCACAGTTCTGCAGGTTTTGCCGGAAGCATGGTGCTGACATCTGCTTCTGGTGAGGCTTCAGGAAGTTTAAAATCATGGCGGAGTGCGGCAGGGAGCCAGCATGTCACATGGTGAGAGTGGGAGCATGAAAAAAAGAAGAGGAATGTCCCAGAGTCTTTTAAACAACCACATCTCTCATGAATTAACTGAACAAGAACCTACTCATCATCCAGGGGATGGTGCTAAACCATTCATGGGGGATCCCCTCCCATGAGTCAATCGCCTCCCACCAGACCCCACCTCCAACACTGGGAATCACATTTCAACACGAAATTTGGAGGGGCCAAAGCATCCTGACTATGTGAGTATCATTACCAAAGCCAGGAATTTAACTGGTACAGTACTACTGACTAAGCCTCAGACTTCATTTGCATTTCACCTGTTTTTCTACTAACTTCTTTCATCCAGCTTCCTACTAACTTCCTTTTTCTGTTGTAGGATTCAATCCAGAATCCCACAGTATTTTGTCTCTTTAGTCTTTTCCAGTCTGTACTAGGTCTTTGGTCTTCCTTGACATTTATGACCTTGACACTTTGGAAGAGTACTGGCAAGTTAATGTGTAGAACAGGTTTGTCTGCTGGTTTTTCATGACTAGAATGAGATTATACATTTTTAGTAAGAACGCCACAAAAATGATATATGCCCTTCTCAGTGCATCGTGTCTGGGGAAGGGGACACCGTCTGGTTACTAGTGAAGTTAACCTTGATCACTTGGTTAAGGGGCTATCTGTTGGGTTTCACCATTGTAATGGTAGTGTTTTTCTTTTGTAATTAATACATACCTTGGGAAAGATACTTTGAAGCTATGCAAATATCTTGTTTCTCCTCAAACCTTCACCACTGATTTTAGCATTCATTGGTGGAATTTGCCTGCAACAAACAATTATTACTGTGGCATCTGTCTAATAGTAGCTCACACATCTGAACCTAGAGGGAAGCAGCTAATGAGCCGTCCCTTCACTTCACAACCCTAACCTAACCAATTATAAGATGTGAACTAGTGCAAAGGGGTAAGAAAGGTCCAGTTGCTGAAACTAAGGAGCCTTAGCCACCGTTTCTGGGCTGCTTTGCGGAGTTGAGTGAACGGCAGTTGACAGATTTTGCTTAGAAGGCAAAGAGGAGAACAGCTGGGGAGCACAACCAACTTCCATGCTAATCAAGGTGAATAAAGCCATGACGTACAACAGAAAACCACAGGACTCAGTTTAACACAACCAGGGATTCAACTGTTTCAGCCAGCTACCTTGTTTTCCATTTGTAATTAGAGTCACAAAGCAATAGCCTCCTCCTGTGCTACCCCACAAGCAGAGCCCCAGACAACATCCTCATTTTCAATAACTCTTCCCCTTTATCTCACTCTGCCTGATGCTTAATAAGCTGATTGCTATTTACTTTGGACCAACAGCTAATCTGTTAATGATTGATTTTAAATTTTTACAGTCATTTGTCTCTGGCAGGACCTGGGACCACGAAGAGCAGTCCTTTCCTACCTGATGAATTGGCTTTTTCTTTAGCAAAAAAAAGAAAGAGGAAAAGAAAAGAGAGAAATTTAAGTCAAAAGTCTTCATGGTTGCATTCTGCTGACAATTGGCATTCAATAAGAAATTTCAATGCAAAAAAAGAAATGGTAATGCTTCCTGTGAAATTTATCTGCCTGTGAAATTGTCAGCAAATAATATAAGTGGACGTTTTTCTAATGGTGGCATGGGGTAAAGACCCTCTTCAATATGAAGTAAATTGTAATTGTACTATAAATGTACAGAGCCTAAAATTCTTAATTAACAAAATTGATGCTCATTGCCCAACTGGAATGGGATATCTAAATTAATGCCATTAAAGCCCTTTAAAATGATCTAAATTGCATACCGTATGATATATGTATTTTTGTAGGATATATGCAGAAAAGTGAATTTTGCTTTCCATTAGAAAAAAGACAATTGAATCGACAATGGTTATTGTAATTGGTATCACACAGCAGTGCTCTGCAATTTAATCACTGCTTCTAAAAATGGAACCGTGGATAACTACTGTGTTCTGAAAAGTGGCGGCCACCCCATGCATGAGAGTGCTGTGCGCATTTATAAACACCGCCTCTTCCATGAAGTTAAGCTTTCCTCAGAGATGTCATCTCTAATTTCGTAAATAAGAATGACCCCCCCAAGGTTAGCATTCCCATCAAATATTTATTAAAATGCACCCCAAGACCTCTCATCTCAAACTGGAATTAAACTCCTCCAAATGTCTCTGAAAGATGAGCGTGATTTAAAATGTGAACCAGCACGTTGACGAAGTGAAAAAGAGGGACTCTGGGCAAAGTGGTATTTTGGTATCCTTAAGTGGTATCAGGTCTTCCTGGAGAGCCAGTATTATAAATTAACAGATGAGACATTGTGCAGAGCCTCTAAAAGGAAAGGCTAAACTGTTTGAAGGATAAAAGCCCTAATCTTATTAATATTTTAGATCCTGCAAGACATTGAGGCTCCATCTGCTGTCAGTAATACCTGAGAAAGAATCAAGGCAGCTGGAGGACAGAAACCATGGCCTCCCAATGGTCTGCTGACCTTCTTGAGAGGCAGATATCATGTGACAGCAATTGCCTGTCTCAGCAGACATGCTGGAAACAGGAGAAAGTGTTAAATATAACCAGGTAGACAGTGATGAATTGACATACTGAAAAATCGAACGCTTCAGTAATCAGCCTAAGGATCTGATATCAACAACATTTTTCAGTTTTGTCCAAATTCATTGAAAGGTGTACTTTAGCAAGTTCACTTCTCATTGGTAAGACCTTTCATCTTTATGCTGCTTTTCTGATTGGATTCAGTGTCATCATCGGTTTTGGTGGCTCTGTGCACAGAAAGCAGACAGGCTTCTTGTGAGAGAAGGAGGGCTGGGATGAGCACAAATAAAAATGGGTTTTACCCCAACATTAATTTAAAAACTATTAAATATCTATCAAAATGCTTATTTAGAAAGAATTATTGAAGCCATGGTATATGAAAATGCATAGGTACTGTGCTCCAACAGCACAGCAAACCTGAAATATTGAAATATTACCCTCTATTTTGCAGCAAGAAGCTTCTATAACTATAATTCTAATTACAGAACTCTAATTAATGTCTATGTGGCTTCAGATAACTTCATTAAATCTTTAGAATATTTATATTCTCCAAAGACAATCTCTATCCATTAGAATAAAAAAATCCTATAAAATAACTGTTTTTAAACGCTGCTGATATGGCTTTCTTTTTATGAGACACGTAAGTCATAAAATTTACTTTAAGGTTTCATTCATCTCTGTAACAGTATTCCAAAAATGTGTTAACTCAAAAACACTTTTTTTCCTGGTACAAATGTATAATACAGCTATCAGCTGAGATCACTCTCTGCTTTGAGGTTTAAACAAAAACTGGCTGAAGCCTCCTTCCCACATCCTGTGAAAGGCCAATGTCTTCCTCTAGATGTCTGAGAATTCCTGACAGCTTATATTCTCATGGTCACTTCCCTATCTCCAGTGGCTTCTTTTGGCTGGATTCTTGACCTCACTTGTCTCTCGTCTCCCATAGCTGCCCCATGCCAACCTAGATTTTGAATGTAACCCCTTTTACTTGATTTCTCCCTCCACCCCCAGAAAACCCCTCAGTTTTTGTGAAGCGCAGTCTTTCCATCTGCTGAAGGCTCTCATTAGGTCCCAGGGTCTGCCGCCATCTTGCCTTCTCACTCACTTCAACCCTCTCCTCTCTTATTTCTCCTCTGCTCTCCACCCGCCCCCAAATTCCTGTAAACATCTTCCACAGAGTAGTGTGCTCTCTCTCAGTCTAGCTCCAGACTGTCCAGGCTATCTCCTGAGGGCCTTATCTTCATAGCCAAATGCTTCCGTTAAGGTGGCAGGCAGTCTCCTCCCTGAAAGGAATTGTTGGCTGGCTCGTTAAGTAACACCATTTTCCTCCAGGCTCCCCATATATTACAAGCAAGATCTGACTCATTCCTGCAAATACTCAGGAAAAGAAACACAAAGGACAACTGATTTTGTGATAAGCACTATAGGAAAGCATGGAAAATCTACAACAGATAGGAATATAAAGTCAGAAATCGGGTGCACTATAACTTGGGGCCAGGGCTTTGAGAGGATCCTGCTTTCAAATTCGCCCTGGTTGGGGTCAATAAAAGGATTGATTCATAGAAATGCCAGAGATCCATGTTAAGCTGGTCAGGAGCCTTCATCCTGATGTCTTCCTAGGAGTAAGCTCCTGGCTTTTCCCACAAAGTTCAGTGTGGGGGCTCCATCAATAGTGCCTATGTGCAACTGAATGATTTCCCATCGCAGACGGAGCCAGAACATAAATTGAGACAATGCCCTGCTGCTTGCATGGGTAGAAAAAATTCCAGGAACTGACAGCAAGTAAGTTGCTTTCCCTTCACTCCCAGCTTGAATATAGGAGATTAAAAAAAGTACCTCTCCAATATCCATACGATTCACACTGCTCAGAACTATGTGGATAATAACACAACATGTGACACACACCTACATTAGAAGAACAGCCTTAGAGTGTTAAAGCCTGGGATCCATCAACACAAATAGAGTGTGACTCAATTCATTGGCAAACTCAGACACATCCGGACCTCTATGGGGGTAATTCATGCAGAATAATTGTATTTTAAAATGTCTAAATAGGTTGCTATTTAGTGCAATTTTTTCCGGCTCTTAAAGCAAAGAAATGACAATTTCAAAACAAATGATAGAAGTTCAGTCAACTAGGTTCAAGCCTAAACAAACATTTTTATCTTAGTTCAATGCTGTAAGTGTATATTCAATATCTGTTATGTTTAACACAGTGGGAGGCAGAAGTGAGAATGCCCTTCAGTATACATTGAAATAAAACCATTGCAAACTGCTTCAGAAGGAATTGAGTAGTTAATTAATGTTTTTATTTAAACGTTGCAACTCATAAAACAATTCCTCTGCTACAATATGGCTGCTGTATTAGAGGCCAGCTGGGCAAAACTTCCCTGGGCATTGAAGAAAATGTTGCATTTCTAGGGACATGGAAAGAAAGTGACTTGCCACAGGCTTTTTTGGGTTTTTTTGGGTTTTTTTTTTTTGAGATGGAGTCTCGCTCTGTCGCCCAGGCTAGAGTGCAGTGGCGCGATCTTGGCTAACTGTGACCTCTGCCTCCCAGGTTCACACCATTCTCCTGCCTCAGCCTCCCAAGTAGCTGGGACTACAGGCGCCCGCCACCACACCTGGCTAATTTTTTTATATTTTTTAGTAGAGACGGGGTTTCGCCATGTTAGCCAGGATGGTCTCGATCCTTGTGATCCGCCCGCCTCAGCCTCCCAAAGTGCTGGGATTGAAGGCGTGAGCCACCACACCCGGCCAACTTGCCACACACTTAATCATAACTGACTAAACAATTCCTTTGAATCATAATATGTATGATTCAATTTATTTATATCAAATTTATATATTTGATATGTTATTAAAATAGTAAACATTTTTGTAATATAATAAATACCAACCATGTTATATTACAGTACTGTCCACTGTTTCAGGTACTTAATGTATACTAATTCAAGTACTTATCACAACAACACTATAAGGTAGGTACTACTATTATTCCCATTTACAGATGGGAAACTGAGGCATGGAGAGATAGTATCTTACCCAAAGATTACACAAATAACCACTGGCCAAGCTGGGGTGTGAACACAGGCAATCTGGTTACCCAGGCTTCACGCTTGGCATCTGATGTGTCATATGCTGGTTCTACTAAATGTGGGCCCACAGCTGAACCTCAACAGTGTCATAGTAGCAGCACCAGAAACAAGGACAGGCTTCCTGTGGTCTGATTACCAAGTACCCTGAGGTCTGGGGATTCAAGAAAACCTCAGAAATTCAAACTAACTGCAGGAAGGGTAATGGCCAAATTAATGGAATTTGCATTTCAAAGTATTTTAGACTATACTGGTGTGGTTAATTCCAAATGCATATAGTGCCTTCAACCACAGGCCATTAAGTGTGCCAAGGATAGGTTCCAGGGGCTAGATTAAATAAATAGATATGTTTTGCACATGAGGTTTGATAAGCCAGTATATTAAAAATCATTTAACTCATTTCCTGTACTCCTACTTGGACTATCTGTTTCCTTTGTAAACCATTTCTCCCTTAAAAAGACCAGAGTAAACAACTAGCCTGGTCAAGTGAACTAGTACATGCAATGAATTAGGGGATGCATTAATGAGATTATTCTGCAACTGTTATGGTGGGTCTGAGTCCCCAGCTTAATCCATAAGCTATTATAGCACTGCAAATATAACTTATGCTGCGTCATCTTGCATTTAAGCACCCCCTTTTATTGGCCAGTTGTTAACTCTAAATACATTTGGGCTTGAATCAGGCAGCTGGGAAGGGTGTATTTTCTCCCCCAACTCCCAAAATGCAATTCCGTCTACACTTATTATTACCAGTTCTTTATTTGCATATAACATAAACATTTACTTATTCACACACATACTTAATTAAACAAGTTTAATTTTTGCTTAATCTTTTTTTTTTTTTGAAACAGAGTCTTGCTCTCTCGCCCAGGCTGCAGTGCAGTGGCATGACCTCGGCTCATTGCAGCCTCAACCTTCTAGGCTCAAGCAATCCTCCCACCTCAGCCTCCCAAGTAGCTGGGACCACAGGTTCACACCACCACACATGGCTAATTTTTTTATTTTTTTGTACAGATGAGGTCTTGCTGTGTTGCCCAGGCTAATCTAAAACTTCTGGACTCAAGCAATCCTCCCGCCTCGGCCTCCCAAAATGCTGGGATTACAGGCGTGAGCCACCGTTCCTGGCTCTTTTTTTTCTAAGACTCCAAAGAGTAGGTGGATCTGACATTCTTGGTTGCCCTCTCTTCTTCCTTTTTGACAAAGGCCAGAATCTTTTTAGGTATTAACCTTCCCGCATGTAACTCAGGGTTAATCCTTACTGGGCCAAGCTTGTGATTGCCTAAACCAGGCATAGGCAAGCGAACAAAAGTCAAGTAGAGGATTTGGGGAACAGATTTCCACATTCTTGAAAAGATACACAAGGAAGAGAGAGTCTCTCTCTGCTTCAAGCTGATGTCACTGTCTATATGTGATGCCTGGAACTGCATCAACTGTTTATGACTCTGAGGGCAACCAGCCTGAGAAGAATAGGGTGGAAAGGTGGGAAGGACCTGGGCCAGAGATGATGCTTGTGGGCCATCAAACTAACCACCCACAGAACCTCTCTACTTCCAGACTTCTCTGGTTTATGGAATAATCAGTATCCTCTTTGGAGTCAGGGTTTTCTGTTGCTTAGAGCTGAAAATATCCTAAAGGAGACACCAAGAAATGTGAGTGTATAACTCATTTTAATTAATTTGTTCAACATATATTAATTAAGCATCTACTGTCACCAGGCATTATTCTAGAACTTGGGATAGAGCAGTAAATAAAATGGACAAATCCCTGCCTTTATGGAACATATATTCTAGTGGGGAATACCCTTTGTACAATACCTTGTAGAGTAGCCCCCCTTATTTTCAGGCGAAATGTTCCAAGACCCTCCAGTGGATGCCTGAAACCTCGGATTGTAGCCAACCCTATATATACTATGTTTTTTCTGTATATATATATATATATATATATACACACATATATATATATATATATACACATATATATATATATACCTATGATAAAGTCTAATTTATAAATTAGGCACAGTAATTTATAAATTAAAGATAGTAAATTAACAACAATAAGTAAAATAAAATAGAACAACTACAACAATATGCCAGCATCACTGCTCTGCACTCTGGGGACATTAGTAAGTAAAATAAGAGCTCCTTGAAATAAGGCAAAATGAGATTCAAGGAACCCTTATTTTACGGTCCCCCAATCATCTCTGCTGGACAAAGGGATGATTCCCATCATGGGTGGGACAGAGTGTGACAGCTTGAGGTTTCATCATGCTACTCAGAATGAAGTATGATTTAAAACTTATGAATTATTTATTTCTGGAATTTGGACCAAGGTTGACCATGGGTAACTGAAACCATGGAAAGCTCTGATAAGGGAGGACTACTGTACACTTAGCACAGCACTAAGAGGCAGAGAGAAGATCAGTGCTGGCAGGATGGGAAGAAAGTTGCATATGTTATGCACTAGAACACTTTTCAGCGGCTCTCATTCAGTCACCATACTCACAGTGAGGTTGGTGTTACGGTCCCCATTTTACAGATGAGGACACTGGGGCTCAGGGGCCATAAGCAGCAGAGCCAGGATAAGAATCCAGATCTTCAAACACCAGCTCTGACCCTCT
The DNA here is from genome assembly GCF_028885655.2 of Pongo abelii. Taxonomy (NCBI): domain Eukaryota; kingdom Metazoa; phylum Chordata; class Mammalia; order Primates; family Hominidae; genus Pongo; species Pongo abelii. Next base: position 58,761,014 of record NC_071991.2, read on the forward strand.
TTCTGCTCTCCCTGTCCATCAAACCTGCAAGGTAGGGAGTGGGTCAATACGAGTAGCAGAATGGGGGTCCCAGTGTGCCAGGATGTCGACAGGACACGTCATGGATATAGAGCTTCTCCTTGGGCTCAGGCCATTGTGTGTGCATGAGGACTGTAAACAGGACAGGGCAATAAAATTCAGGACAACCTCAAAAAGATAGACATCTGGCAACTGTGAGATAAACAGAGCTTTTGATGAGCTGGTGACAGTGCAGGAAGGAGTGGAGTTGGTGCTCTAAAGGGTCTGTGATTTCCTGGCCTGTCACCTCTAATCCAGGCTGCTCTGCAAGGGATGTGGTCCCAACCTCTGTAGAAGACAAACACAAGCTCCTGGATTACAAATAGGCTGATAAAAAGAGAGGAATTCTGCTTCACTCAAGAGCTTTGGGTTTTGCAATAATAACAAGTAAAGGAACCCTTCCACAAACTGCTGCTTGCATGATGTTTAGTGACATAGTAATGGTAGCTTCTATTTACTGAGCACTTGATACATACTAGGCAATATGCCGAGTCCTTTCTCTGTAGGATCATATTATGAAGTTAATTCTATTGTTACTCCTGTTTTTGCAATTGAGGAAACCAATACACAGCAAGCTTTAGTAGTCTGGCAAAGGTCTCAAAGCAAATAAGAGGCAGCATTGGAGTTTCAACCATATCTGTCCCTTAACTACTATTTGCACTCTTTGCTCCGAAGGTTTTAGGAGTTTCGTGCATCCTCCTCTCTTCTCAGTATATCTCAGGTGTAGAACCAGTTGTTTGTTTTCTACGATTTACATGGGCTGAATCAGAATCCTAAAATGCCCACAGAGTCCCACTACGTAAAACTCATGACCTGATCTGTTCTATACACTACAAGACCATCCCCTGACCACTTCTTGGATGCTACAGCAATGTCAAATTGCTATGAAGGTTTCTAAATATTTCCTCGTGATTTCTGTATTTATCTCATTGTGGACCAGTAGCAAATTGTTCACAGACGGGCACTGGCCCAGAGACCAGAGACCACAGTTTGCACAGCCCTGATCTGGGATACTTAAACCTGCAGACCCCTCATCCTGAAAAGGCAAGAAGCCCCCTTAATAATGATGACTGTTTTTATGCACAGGCATATCTCAGAGAAGGAAAGCCCAACTTTCAAAAATCCAAAGGAAAAAAGGAAGCAAAACCATCTATAAAAGGATAGTTCACAGACCTAACAGTATCTTCCATGTTATAAACCAAAAACTGTCCAACAGTGGGAGAATAGAAAAATAATTCCAGTCAGGGCATTCATCAGAATAGTATGCAGCCATTGGAGGGTATATTGGTCGGCTCAGGCTACCATAACAAAATACCATAGACTGGTATTTATAAACAGAAATGTACTTTCTGACGATTCTGGAAGTCCCAGATCAAAGCCCAGCACGGGAAGTTTCTGGTGAAGAATCTCTTCCTACCTTGAAGATGCCTGTGTATTCTCACTCCAGCTGAGTGTCTCTCTAGTGTCTCTTCCTAGAAAGATACAAATCCTGTTGAATCAGGGCCCCATCTGTATCACCTCCTTTAACCTTAATCACTTCCATAAAGGCACGATCTCCAAATACAGTCACATTTGGGCTTAGGGCTTCAACATATGGATTTTGGAGGGAAAACAATTCAGTCCCTAGCAGAGGGATAGTATCAAAGACTTTTTAATGAGAAAATACCTATGCTGTAATGTTAAATACAAAACAAGATTAACATACAAAATTATATATCCAGTATGATCCCATCTCTAATACATCAAAATCTGCTTTCAAGAAAAGACTTTATAAACCATCTTATCCTTAATTGTAAATTGGTAGATTATTTTGGCTAGCAGCCTGCATTATTTTTTTAGTACTTAATAATATCTCCTTTACTTACTTTAAGAAAGCTGTTATAAATTCATTCTTACTAAGGTGTAAATGGCCAGTAACCTTTACTACTTCCCGAGAAACAGTTGCAAATTAATGAGAGATGTAGTTAGCTGACAGGAATTAATTGTCAGATTTTAACTATCCGCATAGTATTTTGAATCAGGCATAAGATGAGGCTTTTTGGAATCCCTGATACTACATAGCACAAGTCTCTCAAGTCTGGTCCCAGCTCTTCTTCCAAATGAAAAAACTAGAGTCCTTGCCTACACCAAGAATATAGATTAGCTATTTCACTCACCCACTTAGCAGGTGTATATGTGGAAGCTTTTAGGATTTAAAACTCATCTACTTCCCAAAAGAATTTGAAAACATTTAAGAAAATTAAAATAATTCAGTTAAAAACAGAACAGAATCAGCTAACAATGGCCAAAAGCTAGATACAAAGATATGCAGCCAGGCACAGTGGCTGACGCCTATAATCCCAGCACTTTTGGAGGCCGTGGCAGGAGGATCACTTGAGCTCAGGAGTTTGAGGCCAGCCTGGGCAACATGGTGAAACCCCATCTCTACAAAAAATATAAAAATTAACCAGGCATGGTGGCATGCACCTGTGGTCCCAGCTATTCGGGAGGCTGAGGTGGGAGGATCATTTAAGCCTGGGAGGCTTAATGGAGGTTGCAGTGAGCCCTGGGTGACAGAGTGAGACCCTGCCTCAAAAAAAAAAAAAAAAAAAGATATTGCTATAGTGAAGCAACACTGTGATTTACATCTCCCTCTGAGGGAACAGCATTATCTTTTACTCAGTGAAAGTGTGCTGACTGATCGTATCACCCATAGCACTTCCCATAGTAGGTGTTCAAAATGAACAAATTTAATCAACATGCATCAACTTCAAGGTTTAGCTATCCTTCCTAAGGAAACCAATACCCAAATAATGAAGTATTTCATAAATTCCAAAGCAACAGCTGATCCTGATCATTTTATTTTTCTGCTAAGCCATTTACAGCACCCCAGGCCTGAAGTATATTATGTGTTGTCGCTTTATAATGTATTTAGAAGTCAACAGACTCCCCTTCCCTTCACCTCACCATTATATGATCCACATAGGTCAAATTTTGTGTCAAGCAAATTAAAGTGTTATTTTATTATCCAAAGTAATTGTTTCTGGATTAAAAGGCTATTATGCTGAAATGGTTATGTTGGCGATTATGCCGTCAAAAGTGTGGGACTAACTATTGGTTTAACTGAATGCCCACGTTCCTGAAAGTCTTCTTTCAGCTCTCCTGTACGTGGCAAATCATTCTTAACTGGGTACTCCAAATGGTCTGAGTGCCTCAGATTTACTTTACTAAGCCATTAACACATTGAAGTCCCTCCCCTAATTCCCCAGTCGACCATTAATTAACAGTGTAAGAAGAAAGAACCAGGCCCCCCATTGCGATGTGGCTGAGATGAAACGTTTCAGCAGTGATGGTGCTCAGAACAAGACAGTCATTGCATGAGCTCTCTTTGTCACATCAAATATGCCATCAGAGGAGGGAAGAGGGCACTATTAGAACAGTGCTTTTATTACAAGCATTTTTTAAAATTCTGCCAAGTATAAATACTTTTTCGAAAGCATCAAGGAATCTCAACATTGCAAGGAATTTTGAGACTGACTTGGCCTTCAAACTGCCCCCATATCTGATGACCCACTAGGTGCTAAGCGCTATGTTAGACAATTCAATGCTTACAAATCCCTTCAAGATTTCCTATTGTACACATGCGGGAAAAGAAGCTTAGAAAGAAGAATCTATCCAAAGCCTCATGGCAACTTGTAAACTACATTAAAGATCCATTTGGGTTTATCTCTAAAACACAGTCTTCTATCACCTACCAATTCCCTAAAACCACAGCAATCTAGCTCCAGGCTTACATGTTAGGCCACACATAGGTCTACGCACATACCTTAGAACCATATGGTTAATCATGAGCCAACAAAACCCTGTAAAATTCCCAGAAATAAACTTTACAAGAAACAGGCAAAATCTATTTGTGATCACACACACACACACACACAGAGAGAGAGAGAGAAGGAGGTTTCAACAAAGTTTTGAGCTATTTGAGAAATCATGTCTCTTCTTATATTATCACATAAGGAGACTCAAAATTGTAAAGAAGCCAATTCTCCCCAAGTTAATTTATAAATTTATGTAAACATATATTGTATAAGTTACATAATTCTAATGAAAGTCCCAACAGGATCTTTCTTGAAACTTTGAAAAATAATTCTAAAGCTTATCTGGAAGAATAAACATTCAAGAATAGCTAGCCAAGAAAATTCTAAACATAAGAGTAATGAGATATTAAAACGTATGGTGCTGACACAGAAATACACAGACTGACCAAATTGCCATGGTAGGGCCAGAAATTATGTTTAGACATTTAGTACATAATGAAAGTAGCATTTTACATCAGTGGGAATAAGATAAATTATTCAAGAAATGGGAAATGGTCTTCATACATAACAAAAAGAAATGATCTTGAAAAAACTAGCTAGCCATTTGGACAAAATAAATAGAGCTGGATCCCAGCTTTATTATTTATACTGCGTTAAATTCCAGTGGGATCAACACTTTAAATGTAAAAATTGGAAAAATGGAAAAGTATAGGAGAAAAACACATGAAGACTTTTATTATCCAGGGAAGTGACAGTCTTTCTTATCTTAAGTCAAAGGCCAGAAATGAAAAGAGAAAAATAAATTTTATTTCATAAATTGTATTTCATAAAAATGTAAATTGATAAATTTTATTTCATAAAATTTTATTTCATAAAAAAATTTATTTCATAAAAACTATAGTTAAAAAATAAGCAAATGACAATCTGAGAAAAATATTAGCAACAAATATGATTTTAAAGGGTTAATATCACTAATCTTAAAAAGAGTATATAAAATACTTTCTCGTATATATATATATATATATATATATATATTTTTTTTTTTTTTTTTTTTTTTCCAAGACGGAGTCTTGCTCTGTCACCCAGGCTGGAGTGCAACGGCGTGATCTCAGCCCGCTGCAACCTTCGCCTCCCGGGTTCAAGCAATTCTTCTCTCTCAGCCTCCCAAGCAGCTGGACTTACAGGCATGCATCACCACGCCCAGCTAATTTTTGTATTTTTAGTAGAGATGGGTTTCACTATGTTGGCCAGGCTGGTCTCAAACTTCTGACCTGGTAATCTACCACCTCAGCCTCCCAAAGTGCTGGGATTACAGGTGTGAGCCACCGCACACGGCCTCTTCTCTATATGCTAACATTTTTTATTTTTTTACAATGAGCATGTACCATTTTTCTATAGAGAAAAATAATAAGGCTGTTTTAATTTTTAAAAAGAAATATTTGTTTAACCATGCCTACTTCCTCCAGCATATAATTCCCAATATTTAAAGGAACTAACCAAGAACTTTAGATCATACAATCACAACCCCTAATCAAAGTTCTAAAAGTTCTCGAAGCTGGATGTGCTTAAGAATCGCCCAGGGGGCCAGGAGCGGTAGCTCACGCCTGTAATCCCAGCACTTTGGGAGGCCGAGGCTGGCGAATCACGAGGCCAGGAAATCTAGACCATCCTGGCTAACATGGTGAAACCCCGTCTCTACTAAAAATACAAAAAAATAGCCGGGCGTGGTGGCGGGCACCTGTAGTCCCAGCTACTCACTCAGGAGGCTCAGGCAGGAGAATGGCGTGAGCCTGGGAGGTGGAGCTTGTAGTGTGAGCTGAGATCACGCCACTGCACTCCAGCCTGGGCAACAGAGCGAGACTCTGTCACAAAAAAAAAAAAAAAGAATCGCTCAGGGAGGTTTTACTGCTGATTTCAAGGGTAGAAAAATTTGCCTTTGAAATTGAACAAGCATCTTGATGTATCAAGTCTGCTAACCTCACTTTGAAAATTATTGTAGTAGTATATTCAATCATGGGATATTTAAACCTGCAAAAAAAGTACACTGGGAGACTATCTCTGAATTTACCAGATACAGAAATACCCAGTGCTTCTGCAATATACCCATGTAACAAACCTGCACATGTACTCCCTGAATCTAAATTTTAAAAATAAGGAAGAAAGAAATGCCTAGCGCTTCTTAAAGCAGCTACATTGGCCACTGAATAGTTGCTTTCTCTGTCTTATAGTTTTGTGGGTCCCTTAAGATCGGATGCTAAAATGTTGATGCCAAATGAAACTTACTGTCTTGAAATTTCATCCTCAAGATGTCTTACATTTTGTGCTGAGAAAACAATTATTTGATGTGACACTGAACTTTCTGCAGCTCCATAGTATAAAATATGTGGTTGTGTCTTCCCCAGTTAAGTGACTTTTACAGGAACTCAATCTTCCGTGTGCAGTTTTAATTTCATTTGCCGAAGATGCTATGTGTTTTCTCAGGTAGAAAGAACATCTGATTCTTTCTTGGAAACTTCCTGCTTCACTTCAACAATCTGATTTTTTCATAAACTTGGAATGACCTTTGCAAGTGTCTACTGGGCTCTTCTTCTCCCTCTATTTCCACCTCCATGTTAGGAGCTTCACAGGCTTTAAATATTGAGACACTAGTACAGTTCATTAGGTATATATGTGACATATTCAAAGCTATCTCTTTAGATTCAAAACTTATGATTTCAAGTTAATTGATAACATCTCCAGAATTAAATGCAGTTTACTTTAAGAGATCTTCCTATGACTGTGTTTTTCAAAGGACATGAAAGAATTAGAAATTGTTCATTTTTTTCTTTGTTTTCTCTTTTTACAACTTCTGGTGAAAAGTAGTTAAATCCTATCACCTACATGTTTAGGCTTACAATCATTTCTCTCCTTGTTTACAGGTACCATCAAACTAGATAAAAACAATTCTGGAGCCATTTTATTGTTTATATAATATTAGGTCATTCCTTTCTTCCTTCTTTACTCATTCATTTGATTGGTCCTTATTGAGCATCTGGATACGGTCCAGTTACTTTGCAAGATCATAAGCCTAGAAACACTTTTGGAACTCTAATTCTGATTGATCCAATATTTTCCTAAGTTTTTCCAAGAAGGAATCAAACTCCACAACTGCAGCATAGCTCCAGAAATATCAACGAAACAACTACTGTGATATTAGTTTCAATAATCTTGGTAAATGGCCAGGAAAATGTCTCGCCAGCTGGAGACTATCAACCATCATTCCTTTCATCTGGTGCTTATGGCTCCACATGGGTACTTTTGGGTCTCCTGGTCTTTACTGACATAGAAATACTTAAGTTTCCTGACACCCAATGATATGTATGACATACTCTGCCAGTAGCTCTCTTGATACTGGTAGAGGGACATGCTCTTTCACAATGACCATTCTTCCAAAACAATCTTTACTCTGGGAGTATCTGGGAGTGAATCATGGATGAAGAATTCCGCTGTCTGAACAAAGACTGTAGGTCCCCAAAATCCTGACAGTAATTTGGGATTGGCACCTGCTCACCCACACAGTAAGGGCCCTCTCTTGTCATACTATCAGTAACCCTGTGCTGCCCTTGAATTTCTGAGGAAATCAGAAATTTGTTTTCACCGGCCAGTCCTTGCTCCATGCCAATGAAAATATCACATTTGGTTCCATCAGGAGTCCCCCTGGAGGTGTCTGCCATGGATTCCACATGCAAGGTGATCTCATAGGAAGCTATTTTGGAAATCCCCAATATCAGTGTGGGACAGATGGCTTGACTCCAGGAGGTTTTAGCAGAGCCTCTTAGACCTCTCGCTTTCCTTTGTAAAATCCAAGACTTTAGTGACTGACAGGGCTGGCAAGGCATCCTTCTTCAACAATTCAATAAATTCAGCAAACTCCCTCATCTTAGGTGAGTCACTAGTCACGAGAGATGTTATGATGGCACATGTTTGGTCTTATGGGCTATCTGCTTGTGTTTCTTTTGTTTGCTTCTAGATAGCCTCAAATACCACTTGGAAAAGGCTGAGTCTAAAAATTGGGGGAACTATGTATAGTTCATCTGAAAGTCAGCACAAACTTTAAACAAGTCCTTCATTCTTTTGGGCAAGGTGGGCTTGGTAATAATTCTCAAACAGTACTGGTGTCAGCTTGAAGGGAGGTCTCTAATCAATAGGTCCCAGGGTTCTCTCTATCTTTAGACACTGCCTCAGTCAGAATGTTTCCCTTTGCCACAGAGGAGGACATGATGGCAAGCTTATCAAGTCCAATAAAATTCATTCAGCGTGTGAATCCCAAGAAAGAGGACACTTGACATCCAACTCTGCAATGTACTTCAGAGAAACCATTTAAGCAACGTCTGTTCAACTTCAAGAGTGGAGATAGGATTCAGCTGCATATAAAGAGTAATTACCAGAAGATTCCTATGTCCTGCTTTTCACTTTTCTTCATTTTTACTAGTATCCTCTTATCTTCTTTTCTTTTATTTTCTTGTATTTCTTTCTTTTTCTGTTTTGCCAAAAAGGTGTATAAAGTATTTGAGGTCACAGTAAGTGCCCCTGGTTGTTAGTTCCAGCAAATTATAAGCAGCCCCTTACTACCATAGTAAAGGAACACTCTTAGGTATCACACAATGCTCCACAGTATGCAGATTGGAAGATAAAAAACCTTTCAGGCAAGTTCAAGTCCTGTGGCTCAAAAGCCAAAAGATTTTTGAGCTGATAAAAATATTAGAAATGATCTAGCCATTTTACAAATGAGGCACATTAAAGCTATGGGATGTTCATGGCTCACCAGTGCCCCACTACAATTCAGATATAGAGCCTGAATGGGAACACCCACTCCTTCCCTATGTCTCTCTCTTACACTCCTGGCACCTTGTAAGTAGGAAGCACATGCCCTTTTGCTCTCCTTTCTCCCTGACACACAACCTCTGTGCCATTCATATGGTCATTCCCACAAAGCTCCACCTCTTTCATCGTGGTTTCCTCTGTCTAAAAGTCCTTCCTTAATCTGGATATCATTCCCTAACTCATCTTCCAAGACCCAGCTCAAATATTGAACTTTGGGGAAATTTATGTACTCCATGCAAGTCAGTTGCTCAATGTTTACTTTGCCTGTACTATGTGACTTTTCAGACTGGTTTACATCCCACTGTCTCTCCTACCCGGAGCTCCTAGAACCAAGAATAACATGTCAGCCATCTTGAATCTCCGGCTTTACACAGAGCCAGGCACATGGTACACTGGAAGTGGCCAATTAAGCAAACAAACAACATCAACAATAAAAACAACTCTCGACCAGGCCGCATTCTACAATTCTGTGGAGGCCAAAGCTCCTGCTTTCAAGGGGCTTATTCAGTGCAGGAGTTGCTTATAACCTCACAATAAATATTTGCTGAATCATGAATTAATGTGCTCTAATTCTGATTCTCCCAGGTTGATAGGTTATTACCAAAATTCATCTGCTCTCAGCGTGATTTGTGGCTCAACCATTGTTTTATCTTGGCTAACAGGACTTACTACTCTGTAGTATGGCTTCTGCAGTTCACTGAACTTATCACCGTCCCCAGTACTGGACTCTCACCATAAAGCTATGCAGAGAAATCGGCGGGAAATTCACTGTCACACATTAGAAGTGTCCTCCATGATAAAATGTCATGTTAGCCTGGAGTGGGAAACTAAGCACACGTCGGTGTGTAAGATGATCAGCTTGGCAATATATATCAACATTTTTAATGTATGTCTTTTTAGCTCCATTTCCACTGCTAAAAATTTATTTTATGAACATACTTGCACAAATTTTCAAATGTGACTTATAAGGATATTCATTGCAGTAATGATTGCAATAGCATACATCTAAACATTGTTATATCCATGCCCTGGAATTCCATGCAGTTATTTAAAAGGACGCCACAGATCTAAATGTGCTAAGAAGGAGTCAAGTTCAATAGTCATGCATCACTTAATGATGGGGATACTTTCTGACAGAGGTGTCGTTAGGTGATTTCATCATTGTGCAAACATCATAGAGTATACTTACACAAACTTAGATCATAGAGCCTACTACACACCTAGGCTAGATGGTGTAGCCTATTGCTCCTAGACTACAGACCTGTACAGCATGGTACTGTACTGAATACTGTAGCAATTGTAATACAATGATGAGTATTTGTGTGTCTAAACATAGGAGATGTACAGTAAAAATACAGTATAAAAGATCAAATATGCACTTTGGGAGGCCGAGGCTGGCAGATCACGAGGTCAGGAGATAGACACCATCCTGGCTAACATGGTGAAACCCCGTTTCTACTAAAAATACAAAAAATTAGCTGGGCATGGTTGCACGCACCTGTAGTCCCAGCTAGTCAGGAAGCTGAGGCAGGAAAATCGCTTGAACCTGGGAGGTAGAAGTTGCAGGGAGCCAAGATCGCGCCACTGTACTCCAGCCTGGGCGACAGAGCGAGACTCCACCTCAAAAAAAAAAAGATTAAAAATGGTACACCTGTATAGAGCACTTACCATGAATGGAACTTTCAGGACTGAAAGGGTCTCTGAGTAAGTCAGTGAATGAGTACACAGCGAATGTGAAGACCTAGGACATTACTGTACATTACTATAGACTTTATAAGCTCTATACTCTAGCCAGGAATGGTGATACATGTCTGTAATCCCAGCTACTCAAGAGGCTGAGGCAGGAGGATCACTTGAGCCCAGGAGTTCTAATCCAGCCTGGCTAACATAGCAAGACCCCATCTCAAAAAAATAAAAAGTGAAAATAATAAATAAACTCTGTATACTTAGGCCACACTAAATTTATTAATTATTTTCTTTCTCCAGTAATAAATTAAACTTAACTTACTACAACTTTTTACTTTATAAAATTTTTAATTTTCTTAACCTTTGGATTCTTTTGTAATAATACCTTAAAACACAGATTGTATAGTTGTACAAAATTATTTAATTCCTTTTTATCCTTATTTATATCAGCTGTTCTCTATTTTTAAAATTCTTATTTTTTATTGTTTTTACTTTTTAAATTTTTTGTTGAAAACTAAGACACAAACAGATACATTAGCCTAGGCCTACACAGGATCAAGATCATTAATATCACTGTCTTCCACCCCCACATCTTGTCCCATTGTAAGGTTGTCAGTGCATGGAACTGCCATCTCATTTTTTTTTTTTTTTTTTTTTTTTTTGCTCTTATCACCCAGGCTGGAGTGCAATGGCATGATCTCCACTCACTGCAACCTCTGCCTCCTGGGTTCAAGCGATTCTCCTGCCTCAGCCTCCCAAGTAGCTGGGATTACAGGTGCCTGCCACCACACCCAGCTAATTTTTGTATTTTTAGTAGAGATAGAGTTTCACCATGTTGGCCAGGCTGGTCTCGAACTCCTGACCTCAGGTCATCCACCCATCTTGACATCTCAAAGTGCTGGGATTACAGGTGTGAGCCACCGTGCCCGGCCCCATCTCCTCTATTAAAATTCCTTCTTCTAGAATCCTGCTGAAGGACCTGCCTGTGGCTGTTTTATAGTTATAACTCTTATACCTATATGTGTATACATATGTGTGTATATATGTGTGTATAAATATGTGTGTATGCACGTGTAGAAAGTACAGTCTAAAATAATAATAAATAGTATAGTAAATGCATAAACTAGTAACATAGTTGTTTATTGTTACTATCTAGGATTATGTACTTGATAATGTGGCATACTGTGGTATGTGGTATACTTTTAAATGACTGGCAACGCAGTAGGTTTGTTTACATTGATACCACCACAAGCGCACAACTAATGTGTTGCATTAAGATGTTACAAGAGCTAAGACATCACCAGGCGATAGGAATTTTTCAGCTCCACAGTAATCTTACAGGGCCACTATCGTACATGCGGTCCATTGCTGATCAAAACATCATTATGGGGCACATGACTGTATTATTAATTGAAAATATAAGATGTTGAAGAGTAACATTCAGCATGAACCCATTTGTGTAAACAAAGAGTAGGTACACAGTCATGCACCACATAATGACATTTTGGTCAACAATGGACCAAATATACAACAGTGGACCTATAAGATTTATATGGAGCTGAAAAATTCCTACAGCCTAGTGGCAATATAGCCATCACAATGTTGTAGAGCAATTACCTTTTTAAAAATAAATTTAGTGTAGCCTAAGTGTACAGTGTTTATAAAGCCTACACTAGTATACAGAATGTCCTAGACCCTCACATTTACTGGCCACTCACTCCACTCACCCGAGCAACTTCTAGACCTGCAAACTCCATTCATGGTAAGTGCTCTATACAGGTGTATTTTTTTCTTTTTTTACCATTTATACTGTATTTTACTGTACCTTTTCTATGTTTAGATACACAAATACTCACCATTGTGTTGCAGTTGCCTACAGTGTTCTTTTTTTTTTTTTTTTGAGATGGAGTCTTGCTGTGTTGCCCAGGCTGGAGTGCAATGGCACGATCTCTGCTCACTGCAAACTTTACCTCACAGATTCAAATGATTCTCCTGCTTCAGCCTCCTAAGTAGCTGGAACTACAGGTGTATGCCATCAAGCCCAGCTAATTTTGGGGTTTTTAGTAAAAACGGGGTTTCACCATGTTGGCCAGGCTGGTCTTGAAGGCCAGCCTTGGCCTCCCAAAGTGCAGGGATTTACAGGCATGAGCCACAGTGCCTGGCCAATTGCCTTCAGTATTCTGTTACAGTACCATGCTGTACCGGTTTGTAGCCTAGGAGCAATAGGCTATACCATATAGCCTAGGTGTGTAGGAGGCTACACCATCTAGGTTTGTATAAGTACACTCTATGATATTCATGCAATGATGAAATCGCCTAACGATGCATTTCTCAGAACATATTCCCATCATTAAGAGATGCATGACTGTATGTATTTGTATGTGTTTTTAAGTTACTGGAAGAATATACAAAAATATTGATAGTGCTTGTAACAGTGAATGGTACAGAAAGAAGGAAGGAGTGGGAGCATTCTGTTTTTTATTTCATACACTTCTACAGTGTTTGAATTATTTTTATTGAATGTTACTTTCATTATTTTTAAAAACTTCTTCTTCCCACCTTCTCATCTTGTCTATTTCAGCCTAGCCAACTAGGTTTTCTCAGGACTGAGGTTATTTATTCCATATTAACTCTGTCTCAAGCTCATATGCGTCTCCCACGATTATTCTTCCCAAACCACTTTAGGTTTAAGAATGACCTTTCCTAGGTCTTTAGCTTATGATTAACCAAATGAAACCATCAATAGATGGACTCCCTAATTCAGGTGTTGAATTACAAAAATGAATTTTCAGGGGGAAAAATGCTAACTCAATTGTGTTAGTTAAAATATCAGTTAACATTAGCGATGCCACAGTGTCATGAAGCAGAAGGTCAAAGACCCACACACCCTTTACTGGGCGTCATGGTGGGACTTAAATGGGGCAGTTCCGGTTCTGCCATTAGGACCATGAGCACTCCAATCTCAGTGAAACTGTATAAGACACTGCCATTATCCCTGGATCATTGCCACGATATACCCAAACAACTCCAGTCTATCGTGTCAATGTGTATTTGGGGAGTCTTTAACACACGGATCACTGGCGAGCTGTGCCATAAAAGCCCTGTAGGAGCCGTGACCGTGTGTGGAATCAATGCACACTCAGGGATTCCCCCATGCCCGGATCATTTGCAGCGCATCGTGTCAATGCATACTCCGGGAGCCCTTACTCCGAAGCCTGTGAGTGCTGAGGAACAGTGTACACCAAAAATACTTATGAAATAGTTGTTACAGTGCGTACACAGTATTCACTTTTCTAAATGGCATGTCAGCAAGTTTAGTGTTGCACAAATAACTCCTAAAAGGCACAAAACACTCCTAGAGGCCCACCTTCACACATGAATGGTTGGTCCACGGAATTGTGGCATGGCTGTGGGGGAGTGTAAGTTTTTCTTTACAGTGAACAAAGGGAAAAGAAAGAGACATCTGCTATTCAGTGTTGTCAGGGTTTTCAGCATAATCCCAAACACCTCCTAATTATTTTCCTGGGCATTTGATCCCTAAGATACAAGGACCTTCCCTCCATCCCTGCCCTGTTCCAAAGTACCTGTAGAGCAAGGTGAGAGGGCAGAGTTAGAGGATGGGTGGGGTTGGGTCTTAAGTGCGATCCCACAGAAATATAATGTGAACCACATGTGTAAATTTAAATGTTCTTTGTAGCCACATTTTTAAAAAAAACAGATTTAATTCATGATACTTTATTTCACCCCATATACCCAAAATATTATCATTTCAATATGCAATCAATGTTTTTAAATGATGAATGAGCCAGTTCACATTCTTTTTTCCATACAGTCTTCTTTACAATGGGGGTGTGTATTTCCCAGTTGGAGAACATCCTGGTCTGGCCTGGCCACACTGCAAGCGCTCGGCAGCCTCTTGTGGTCAGTGGCTGCCCCAGTGAGCAGCACAGCTACAGAGGCCCAGGAAAACCAACCCCAGGAGCGTGGATGTTCACTGCCTTCCTTCAACCACTCCAGGCAGGTGCGTCCACCTTTCCGCCTCATTGCCTCACCAGGGCTGCAACTGTGGAACAGCCTTTTCTCGGCAGCCTGACAGAATAGCTGTGTTGGGTTTCTGCAATCATAAAAAATGACCACAAATATGCATTCGGAAAGAGGAACGAAAACTCCTCTAGGCCCAAACGGTAATGGCAGTACTAGGTCATCTTTCTTGGAGACGGAGGTGAAGGGAGGGCAAGAGGCCCCTGGGGAAGGAAAGAGGGGGCTGGCATGGCGTCCAGTGCGAGGGCGGCGGCCTAGCTGCACCCGCGAACTTCCCCAAACCTGCCGCCAGCTCACCTCGCGGCGTGCGGGATCCCTGGCAGTCGGACGCGGCAGGGTGGCTGGTTTCTGGGGCTGAGTCTGGCCCGACACAAAAGAGGAGGGAAAGGAGAAGGAAACGAGAAGGAGACGGAGACAAAGGCGCGGGGGAGGACGAGGAGGCGCGCGCGGTCGCGGGGCAAAGCGGGGATGCGGTGCGGGCGCGCGCAGCCTGGGGCTCCCGGGACAGGCGGGCGGGAGCAGGCGGAGCGGGCAGGGCGATTTGAATATCAGGCTCTGCCACACTCGGGGCGCCGCTGACAACTTCATTACCTCCGCATATAAAAATGACTGCCGGGAATGCAAATAGCTCGCCCGTCTCAGCCGCCTGCCCCCGTTCCGCCGCCGGCTGCAGGCGGAGGCCCCGGGAGCCGCGGCGGCCGGAGGCGCAGACGCGCCCTGTCCAACATAATGAACTCCCCGGCCGCGGCTCCGCCCACCCCCAGCCGCCGAGCCTGGCAGGGAGGGGGAGCCGGCCGGGTGCGGGAGGAGGAAGGGGTGGGCGGCCGGGCGCCGCTCAGAGGCCGCGCGTTGCTAGTCAGTGTCGGCGCAGGCCCTGCCTCTTGACTCTGTCATCCAATTAATGCCGTGAAAATGCCAGGAAACTAGAGTGCTCGGTGGGTTCCACTCGTGACCGCGAACTCTGACGGAAAAGCGGGACCCCCGGCCTCAGTCCCGTGCGCCCTGGTGGTTAAATTGGACGCCAGCATCCCGGCGCCCCGCTCTCGTCTCGCCTGCGCTCCCCAGGCCTGCGGCCACCGGGACAAGGCTGCGTCGCTGTGCAGGACCCGCCTCCCGAACCTTGGGCTTTGCTGAGCTCCCCGTGTGGCCACCGAGGCAAGGTGCGGGAGGGAACGCAGGCTTCACGGCGCCTCTCTTCTTGCCCTGGCTTGCTCCCTGGCAAGAAGTCACCTCCTGCCTTCTGATGGCTCCCGCTGTCACATTTGGGCCCCTTGTGAACTTCTCGAGGAGAGGAGCTAGGTCACTTTTATTAATAGCAACAACGACAGTACTTAAACATCTGCTGAGGACTGTTCTATGCAACGCACTATGCCAACTGCTTTACCTACATGT
Organism: Pongo abelii; assembly: GCF_028885655.2. Classification (NCBI taxonomy): domain Eukaryota; kingdom Metazoa; phylum Chordata; class Mammalia; order Primates; family Hominidae; genus Pongo; species Pongo abelii. The sequence goes on from NC_071991.2 coordinate 58,776,850, forward strand.
TTATCACAGCGATCTTACTGCTCTCCTGGAAACCTAGGCTTAGCAAAGCCTTGCAAGGTGCCCAGGATAACCCAGCTACGGTGGGAGGGAGCACAGATGAGAACCCAGGCCCCTCTACACTCTCAATCACTCTGCAGTATTTTCTGGGTCCTTCTTACAGCTCACACAACAGTCCAGCACTCCTTTGTCCCCCGACCGCATCACCCCCAGCCATCTTAGGCCAGGCCAGCCCCCCTGCCCCCACCCCCACCCCCACCCCCACCCCCACCCCCTCCTTCTCCCCCTCCCTCTCCTTGGCCCAGAAGTAAATCCTAAGTAGTCTAAATCGGTTATGACCAACCCCTTCCCTTGCCCAGGCATTGGCTTAGAAAAGAGCATGTGACCAGTCCTGGCCAAGGCCAAGCCAAGGGACATCTGTTGGGGTTTTCTGGGAAATGCTTCCTTGCTCTAAAAAAAGACACCTCTAGCGATTCCAGTTTCTTCTGTTGTAGAATGTGTATCCACCACCTGGCAACCACGGAGGAGCCAGGGAACAAAGTTAGTCTTTGCAGAGATTTACAGGATTAAGTGAGCTAACTCCAGGGTTAAAGTTTAGGAGAATCATGTTTTAGTCCTATCTCTACCTGCGATGAAGTCATGCTGCCTCGTGTTTATTCAGGGACATATTTAAAGTTAACTCCTTTTTTAAACGAGACAAGACATAAAGATGTAAACAAGGGAAAACTCCAGAAATTTGGTCTTGTCTCCATTAAAGAGTGTCTGTTTCTAGGCACTTCAGTGGAATCTCTCACTTCCAGCTTCTCTTCCTGGGCACTCACCTCTAACTCATTCAGCTTTTTTCCCTCAAAGTAGCTCTTTGCCTACACAGGCAAGGCATCTCTTCCCTCCAGGAACATCAGAACCCCCCTTCTAGCCATCCTGCACCCACACACCCAGGCGTCTGAGCTTGACTGCCTTTGAAATGTTTACTGGCTTTCAAGTAGTCTCTTTGAAGAATTTGCATCTAATTTTGAACTTAGGGAAAATCAGGCATAACCAGTCACTTACTAGTTTCCTTGGCAACTGCTTTAAAACAGAATCTAAATTGGAATGAAAATGGATTTTTATGGTTTCACTAAAATCATACACACTTTTCATGAAAATATACCAAAAAAACTATAAAAAATATATACATACTATATGCTTTATTCATTTATCTGGAATCAATACACAGTAACTGACTCAAATATCTCTGTTCCCCACTGCTGAGGAAAGGCACCCCATACTCCCTTAGCAAGACATTTAAGACCCTCCACAATATGCACCTAACCCAGCTCCAGCCTTATTTGTCTACTACAGTACATCCCCAAATCATGCTATTGCATTTCCTCTCCCATGACATTCTCTAGAATGCCCTTGAACTTCATGTCCAACTGTTCAAATACCACTGATCTTTCCAAGTCCAGATTAAATATCACCTCTTCCAAGAAGCTTTTCCCATTCCTCACATATAATGACACAAATTGAGTTACTTAGTGTTTATTTTCAGCAATATTTAGCATATTTTATTTACCGATACCCAGTATTGTTAAAATAATGCACATTTCCTAACAGTTGGGGGGCTTCAATATTACCATGCAAACAATTAAAATGAGTAATAAATATTATCAGCAGAATTGTATAAATCTTACTCCCAACTTAAGGCTGAGCTGTTCTGTCAGATGTGATAAAATAAAGCTTCATACGCTGCTTGTTTTTCTTAGGATAACTTTGATTTCAGTAATAGAAAACCTGTCTGTAGTAGCTTTAAAAATGAAGAAAATGTAGTATCTCATGTAGGAAGTCCCAAGGTAGCAGATGCTAAGTTTGGTTAATTTAGTGGGTCAAAAATGTTTAATGTTGTCAAGTTTTTCTCGTCTTTCCGAAACTCTGCCATCCTCAGCTTGCTGACCTTGTCCTTAGCTAGTCCTCCTCAAGGTCTCTAAATGGCTGCCATAGTTCCAGGCATCACTTTAAGACATGGCAAATGCCAGCCAAAAAAGTTGACTGTTCGCAAATTTTTTAAGAGTGGAGAAATTATACCAAAGATCCCTCAGATCTTTTCTCATTGGCCAGAACCAGGGCACGCGAATATCTCTAAACTACCACTGGCAAGGGAGGCAAGATTATCAGAACTGATGACTAATCAGGATTTAGCCTTGAATTATATTGAGGGTAAGGGGAGTGGTGCAGGAGAGCAGGGAATTGACAGGACAGGCAATGCCAAAACAAAAGCTGAATTTTAGTCAGTTTCCCAGTCATCAATTTCTGCAGCCAAACTATCCCAAAGCTCCGTGGCTTAGAAAATTTTTTATTTTTTCTCTAGAATCTGGACAGGGCAGCTCCCAAGGAATAAGGAATAAGGGAGGATGGCTATTGAGTAGGCACTAAAAGTATCAGCAACTTTTTTTTTTTTTTTTTTTTTTTGAGACGGAGTCTTACTCTGTTGCCCAGGCCAAGCTGGAGTGCAGTGGCACGATCTCAGCTTACTGGAACCTCTGCTTCCCTGGTCCAAGGAATTCTCCTGCCTCGGCCTCCCGAGTAGCTGGGATTAAAGGCACACGCCACCACGCCTGGCTAATTTTTGTATTTCTAGTAGAGACGGGGTTTCACCATGTTGCCCAGGCTGGTCTCAAACACCCAACCTCAGGTGATCCTCCCACCTCAGCCTCCCAAAGTCCTGGGATTACAGGTGTGAGCCACCACACCTGGCCAGTATCAGCAACTTATGATGGCTTTTTATTTGAAGATCAAAACCAATCACACTTTGATTCTTCTTATATTGGTTCTTTCTACCAAAAAAAAGTGTTTGAAAAAATGGTATATATTGATTTAGTCAATAGCAAACTGATTGGCTGAATCCAATTGACATTTTCTTAGGGTGCAGTAAAATATTTGCTCTTTTGCTTTGCTTTCTCCCCACTAAATAACTAGCCATATTATGGATCCCACATAGGATTTTTCCTTTAACAATATGAATTCTTGACTGAATTAAGCCATTTTTGCCCTAAGTTCTTTAGTTTTTAGACATCTGAGAATTAAGTCAGGAGAATAGCAAATAATTATTTTGATTTAGCAAATAATTTGATAACTGGATTATTCACCATCAGAATATTCCTCTTTGAAAACGTGTAAATCACAGAAATGTTTGAAGATAAAATTATTAGTCATTCCCCTCTCGAAGGCAGATAGGAAAATTGTAACATGTAGTCTTTTTTTGTAATGTCACTTCATTATCCTAAATAGGCCTTCTAGTTCTCTTTTAACTTATTTATATATATATATATATAAATACATATATATGGTATATGGTGTATATATATATAGAGAGAGAGAGAGAGAGAGAGAGTAAGAAAATTCTTAAGTAGTGGCTAAGTCATGTCATTTATCTGGAGTCAATACACGGTAACTAACTCGAATGTCTCTGGTCCCCACTGCTGAGGAAAGGCAGCCCACACTCCCTTAGTAAGACATTTTTAGTCATGTCATTTACTAAAATACCACATGGACTTCCTTTTGTCATCATATCTTCCATCTTCTAAGAAATGTATAAGTGTCTCTAGAACAATACCTGGTCAGATGATGAATGTTTGTACCATCATACTCTCCCTTTCTTTTCAACACACTCATGGAACTGCTTGCACAAAATCTGATGTATTCCAATACCATCTCTGTGAATCATAGACCTTTAAAGCCAGAATGACAGTCCTCTAATTTGATAGGCGAAGAAACTAAGGCCCTAGAATTTAGAGAATTTTCTGGAAGTTACCAGAGTAGTTAGTGACACAGTGGGATCTCATTATCTTGTTTTCTGGTTGGTTGCCCCTTAGGCCATACATTGGTATTAATGATTAATATGAAGTACAGACCTAACTCTAACCAGGTTATGAGTCAGATTCTTTAATATGGAGTTGGTGGCACCCACTCAACCACGTCCCTGTAAATCTCCACCCCAACATACCCAGAGATCCCATCAAGTCTCATTCCCGGGTACCTGAGGTCTCCTCAAATCCCTGTTTCATTACCTGTGCCAGCAGCCCAGGCAAACCTGGAGTTCACGGAAGGTACTTGACAAGGTGCTTCTTTCCATCCCCATCGAGCTGGGGCAGGCAGGGGAAACAGAGGAGACAGCTGGTGATGCATCGCCTCCTGTCTATGCACCTTCGCAGTGAATTTAAAGCTGAATCTTCAGATTCAAATCTGACAGTTTAATCGTAAAAGAAGATTTTTCTTCTCAAACGTTAATTGAATTTCCCCCCGTAAATAACTGTTTGGATTTAGAAACCCTGAGGCCTGTATTTTTTCAGTGTGGAATTATTCCATTGGCAGCATGCATTTGAATCCACAACTCATGTTTCAAATCATACATTTCTAAAAAGAGAAACCAGTGTGCTCCAATTCACTAATACTTTTAAACGATTAAAAGACAACTAAGAAAATGAAGCCTAACCACGACTGTTTGTAGCCTTCTTTTTCTTCAGCCAACAATTGCTGTAATCCACACTAATGAGGTAGACTGTGTTAAGAATTTTCTTCACTTAACATTTCTCATTATTAATAAATTTTGCGCTGACAACTATAAAGTGAACACTTTGGATTTATGCACCTAACCTAATTACATATGCTGCATGTACGCATTTCATTATTTACTTGACAGATTCATTCCTTGATATAATAAATAATTAAACAAGAATCAAATATTAACAATCAGATACATGTTAATTCTCCTCAAATCTGTAGAAACAAACTATATTTTTATCTTCAGTTCAACAAGCACTGATTAAAATTTCTTCATTAGGCAAATTTCATAAGCAAAGTTCTTGATCTACTTTTCTTACTTTCACTGAAAATTAAACCTGGAACAAATTATTCCAGGATTATGTCATGGAAAAAAAAATGTAACACTATTTCTAGCAAAGCCATTGGATTTGTAATCTTTCATGAGCACTGCTGTATCTTATATATGAAACATTAATCTAAGTGTTTGTTAGGAATTCTCAAAGATGGTCTTATTATAAACTAGAAGCCAATACCAAATTGGTTGCTAGTGGTATATTACCAGAGATGTCTTGTGGGATAATGGTTTTAACCAAACAATTATTTTATAACTTGTTTAAAGAATAATTCCATGCTTTATGGATAACGGTAAAACTCAATTTGGGCTGAAAATTTACATTGAGGTCAAAGTATAGCTGTTGCTTTTTGCACTTTAATGAGCTAGCGTTAAATTTTTTTATTCACATATATCAACATCTTCATTGATCAAACTATTCTCACATTTTATCAAATTTGCTTTGGTAGAGGATACAATACAATTTCATCATTTAAAAAATATTAAAGATTCATAGATAGTGACATTATTCATAATGCAAGATTAATGCCAGGCTGACAGGTTTTTGTAAAGATCTGACTCTTTTTTTCTAAGTGCCTATACCATATCTATGTGAAATGTACCTCTGATGTTGCATATTGATTACTCCCTTCTCTTCTCTTCTAATGCTAAAGAGAGAATATTATGAAATGATTGTCAGGGTTAGTGTGTCTCTGACCTACACATGTACTATTAATAATTTATGAGCTGATTTGAAATACGGCACCAAGAAATCAACTGAGGACCACAGCCACTCCCAGGATGACATAGACTGTGGGTTGACAGCATGTGCGCCCAGATTTTGAGGTTCTATTTGTTAAAATTCATAGAGAGACACAAATTCTTTGAGTGCCAGAGTTAATCGAATGGAAGGAAACCACGCTTCTTTGTTAGAAATTTCAAGTAGCTACATTTGTCTCTTTTCATCCAATCCTTTCTGTGACATGAAATTTCCTTTTTAAATTATTTAATCAGGTTGTCAAGTTAACTCATAGTGTCCATAAACACTGGAGAAACTAAATTCAAATAATATGGAGGTATATAAAGCAAAATATCAGGTCTTTCGTCTTATCTCCCCCATGCCTTCACACTCAAAGGTTGTCCGGTGTGTATCTACAAAGACAGAGGAGGTGGGGAGAGAGAGTTCCCACTATTCTCAGAAATGGTCACACTCTACACACAGTGCTGCAGGCTGCTTTTTCCACTCAACAACGTATCAAAGACACCACCCACATCAGCACATATATTTGTAGCTCAACTTTTAAACAACAATGTAGTGTTCCATTTTAGAGGTGTCCTTTGGCTCATTTATCCATTCCCTTATCAATATATTCGTAAGCTGTCGCAGATTTTTCATGATTTACAATGCCACATATACTGAACATACATACTTATGCACTTGCTCAACTATTTCACTAATATAGAGTCCTAGAAGTGGAGTTGCTGGGTTAGTAACTGATCGTTAAATATCCTTAATCCATTAATTAGGCAAGGATAAATAAATATTCTTACTTAGGATTTAAATAATGTAACATTACATTAACATATATGCTCATAATGTTTAAGTTCATTTTTTTTAAAAAGTTGGCTGGGCTCGGCAGCTCACGCCTATAATCCCAGCATTTTAGGAGGTTGAGATGGAAGGATCACTTGAGCCAAGGAGCTCAAGACCAACTTGGGCAACATAGCAAGACCTGCCTCTATTTTATAAATACAAAAGTTAGCCAGGCGTGGTGACATTCGCCTGTGGTTCCAGCTACTTGGGAGGCTGAGGTGGGAGGATTGCTTAAGCCCAGGAGTCTGAGGCTGCAGTGAGCTAAGATAGCACACCACCACACTCCAGTCTGGGCAAGAGAGTGAGACCCCATCTCTTTAAAAAAAAAAAAAAAGTACATTTTTGAAACTTTAATAAAATTGAGTAATTTTAAAAATTAGTTATATTAATTTCATGTGTGAGTAGCTTTATACAAAGCAAACTAAAGTCTAAGTTTTTTTAATGCTTTAGCAATATGTCATCAAGCCACACATCTATATATATTACTTTTAAATCATTGTCCAAAGCAGCCAGTCTTCATTTTAGCAATACTACAAATAACTAGCACTTGAAAAGTATATTTATAGAGATTGACAACTGTTAAACTACTGAATGCTTTTCAAAATATATTTTAAAAATTTTATGTGTGAAAACATTTCACATAAGAAATCTAATTATAAACAATGCTGTTATGTTTATTTCAAACCATCCCAGGCAAGTATATTTGTAAAATTCTCTTCTTTTCACCTAAATTGTTTCAAGCCTTCTACAGAAAGTGTAATGGTTACCCAGTGTGTCTGTCAAGTTCTATTATATGAACTAGAATATGCTTTCAGAAAAGATACCTCGCATCCGATGACAGGCACTTCCTATCTGCTAGGATTCATAAAAATTGGAACACTGATCATTTCTTGTAGATATTTTCTTTAGCAAGAAGATAAAGGGAAACCTTGTTATGCCAAATGACTTACTAGTCAAAAGTAGCCAGGACATTGAAACCTGGAAACTAGTTAATGGTTTGTAACAAGTCAGAAATAAAGATGTTCAACCAAGAAAATGACATTAAGCAGCACTGGCTACAAGAGAAAAGAGCAGCCTGTCAGAATCATGCAAGGGCTGTGGTGACAGGTAGACAATAAAATGGGATGACACGGGTTCCTCTCAGCAGGGGGTTTTAGCTTTCTCTTGGGAGTTTCCATGCACTTCCTTTGTAGGAAACCTTCTCTCTAAAAATGGCAACAGGCCCCTTGGAGGTCTTATTAAAATTCTCCCCCTGTGTTATAAAGTGTGTTGGATAAGGCAGATGACAGTACCTGAACAGTTAATTCTTCATTGTATAAAGGAAAGTAGGAACAACAGTCACACCAGGAAGGTAGCTAGGTGGCTGACATAGCCCAGTAATATTGCACAGTAGGCATTGTGGAACAGGAAATGAGTGAGAGGGGAAAATCCATCCACAATCCCACCTAGAATAGCAGACAGCAGGAATCCAAACAGAAGCAATATCATACACATGAATATTTCATATTTAGATTGGTATCCATTGTATCTGTAAATGAATTTCATATGCTAGTTTAAATCTCCATAGTGGACAGTCCAACAGCATCATTAGGATGAATATTGTTTTCATTTTTAAGAGAAATTTTCTTTCCTTCACTTTCTGCCACTAAACTGCAGCTATAACAGTGTATCTCTACCTGCCTCATTATAGGCCATAAAGGATATGCCAAGAAAGAATGAAAAGAAAGCAAAGAACCCAGTGATTGCCCAATGAGTTCTTTAATATCCGTAATTTCAAGGGCTTGATCTCTACTTTATCCACAATAATGCTATTTCAGTTTTTCACTTAACCTTGTTTCAACACAAAGTTATATCATTTCATATATGTTTATTTAAAGAGTTTTAATGCCACTAAACTAATTTCCAATAAAGCAATAGCTGTTAGAACAGTCTTTTTTCTTATAAACCATTTCTCTCTTTTTTATTCTATTCCCAACATATTTTAAGCTGTCTAACAAAATAAGCATTTCATAACCTTTTTCAGCTAAATTGTTTTTTCTACTAATGTCATTTCAACCAGGGGGAGGTCTGTATTTTCCACTTCTACATTTAAAATTATTTCTGCTATAGATTAGCTGTCCCTTAGTGAGCGATGAAAGACAAAATCCTAGCCTCTTTAAGCCCGTCTTGTTTGACAGCATGCGATATTTGCATGAAATCAAAAACAAATATTTGTTCTTTTTATACAAGCTGTCAGCACAAGCTTAAGTTGTTTAGAAACCTATTCAGACAAACAGAATTGGTGTTTACCACATGATATACGATGAAAGGTCAACAATAGGTAAAATCAAAATTATTTTAAAAGAAGAAAAGAATTGGCACGCTTTTTTTTAGACAAGGTCTTGTTATATTATCTAGGCTGAATTTGAATTCCCAGGCTCAAGCGATCCTCCTACCTCAGCCTCCCAGGGAGCTGAGACTACAGGCATGCACCAGTGCACCCAGCCGATATGCATTTCTTAAACCAAAGGTGATCGTGTTGTGCAATAAAGTACATAGTACACTGACAATTAAAACTTCTTTGTTTATTTGTTTGTTTAAGAAAGCATGGACTTAATTCGAATTGCTCACTTACCAATGTATTAACTTTAGGTCCACCACAGGGATAGGTATAAGAAAATGTTCTTTGTTACCCTAAAAAGTTGCCAATTAAAATTGCATTTCAGCTCTTTTCTCCAGGGAGCTTTCTGATAGCTAATAGGAACATATTCTGAAGTCAGGCAAGCTGAGCATTCCTGATATCACTGCCACCTAATCAGAGCCACTGAATTACCACCTTCAGTTGCCCAACAGAGTCACGCTTCTGCTTATGAAACTGACGGCTTCTGAATATGCAAGAGCGGTGATTTACCACAGGATGCTTTCAGGGACAAATGCACTTTCACTCCACCTCTAGAATTTGCACTGTCATGGCTGCCCTGGGGAATGCCTCAAGCCTGGAGACAAATTTCACCCACCCCTAGATCCACTCTGTCCTGTAGCCACAAGGACAGAACTTGTTCTGCTTCCTGTGGACGGTGTCCCATCTGCTGAACACACATTTTAATACATAAACTCTATTTCCAGGAATAATACCTATTGGTATTAACAAGAAAATAGCATTTCTACAAGATTCTGTGAAAAGAAATGCTGTCAGTGCCACTCATTCTACCTTCAAAGACAAGTCCCTGTAATTACTTTCTCCTTATTTCCTTGTCTGGCTAAAGCAACAAGATCAAAAGAACCTATCCATTTTCCCCAGATACCTTCCAAAATGTGCGTTTGCTTTGCAGTCTGGGATCAGAAATTTCATTATCTGTATTTGTATTAGTAATTCACTGCACAAAGAGAACAGAGGGCAGAGAAAGAGAGCACAAGTGGAAGCAAACATCACAGACAATTGTATATATGCAAATGATTGCAAATTTCTGCCAGCATCTCCCTATCTACAACCAAGCAACATGGAAGTCTATTCATCCCTCCAGCTTCTTTGCTGCCAAATATGGTTGTGGTTTTGGGGAAAACATTCAGAAAATGTTGAACTTTCAGCCACCAGGACTAAATCTAACTCAAAACCTACAATATAAAAGGCTAATGCATAAATAAAATCAGTGATTTTCTAGAAAGACTTGGGATATGCAACATTCTGATACAAAGGGTAAAAAATAAGATTGGCTTGCGAGGGGGCTGGAGGAAGGAAGGGAATGGTTGCATGCAGCTCTCCAACCTAATTGACAGAGAACTGAAATGTTGCCTCTTGTCTGTCTGGGATTGTGCATTTGCATAAATAGCCTAAGTAAGAAGGGGTATAAAAAAGCCGGCAACAGTCCTGATAAAGAAAATGCCCCAAATTCAAATTCATAAATGCAAGTGCTCATTTTCAAATATATATGCATAATGTTTGAAAATGACAGCAAGAATCATCATGTATTTTGTTTTGTCTTGAAATCAATTATTCCCAAACAATAATGGTTTATCAAAATTTTTCATGACTTCCTTTATTTGTAGATATTTATTCTACCCACTGCAGATCACTGATAATGGTAATAATTCACACATATACATGTCTTTCACATATAATAATCCAGTGCATCCTTAAAATTATGCTTTGAGGTACGGTCAGTATTATACCCATTTTACAGGTAAACAGACCAAGGCTCTGAAGTTTAGAGAGTGACTCAAATTTACATAACTAGTAAACTAGTAAATGGCAGGACTGGAATTCAGACCCTCATGCTTGACTCTGAATCCCAAGAGCCTCCACACCATGATGCTGTGCAATATTACCAAAGATGTAATGGCCTCGGCCATATTTTGCCTCTCAGCAACATTTGACCCTGCTGGCTGTGCTGCTCTGGAAGCCCTGTGCTTTCCTTATTCTTGGGAATGGCTCTTTGATTTGTCTTCTGCCTCTTAGATTGTCTCAGTCACTTCCAGGGTCTCCTCTTCCGAGGTCTTCTGTCTACCCTTCTCTATCTCTGCCATCAGTGAGCAATCTCACTCACTTCCACTCCTTCATTTATTAATTCAACAAATATACTTTGAGCACCTTCTATGTGCCAGGCACTAGTCTAGGCATGTGGGATACCACCGTGAACAACAGCCTGTCTCCCTCCTCAGATAAAGCTTATATTGTCATGGGGATGCAGAGGACGTAGATAAAAACAAATAGATATCTATTTAGATACAGGTGATTGATGCTATGAGAATACAAAGCAGGGAGGAGAGATGGGGAAGGTAAGGAAAAGGGAATGAAGAAGGAGATTGCAATTTGGGGTCCAGGAAGGCCTCACTGAGATAACATTTGTGGAAAGATGTCCTTCATCAATTCTCCTCTCAGAAAATTTCTAAATGTTCCTCTCTACCTCTGGCCCTATTCCAACCTCACATTTTCACCTCTGGACATATCATCTCCTCCTGTACCCACATCCTGGCTGCACCTGAATTCATCCTCCCCTTCTCTTCCTCCTGCACCTCTTCCTGTGCTTCCCACTCTAAGTAACAGCACCACCATTCTTTACACCATGAATATGCACCCAGTCAAGAAATATATAAGGGGCCCCTTCTAAGTGAATGCACTATTGTATTCTAGGTGCTAAGAGAATACATTGGTTTTATAAGAGCTATTTTCTCCTTGAGAAACCATATAGGGTATTAGAAACAGATCTGATTCTGTGTTCAATCCCACCTTTTCCATTAATTAGCAGTAGGTTAATCTATACAATGAGAATAATGGTACCCACTTTCTGTTAATGTTAAAATAGTCCCCGCTCATCCAGTGGGGTATATTCCAAGACCCTCAGTGGATGCCTGAAACCTCAGATAGTCTGAACCAAGTATACACTATGTTTTTTCCTATATGTGCATACCTATAATAACATTTAACTTATAAATTAGGCACACTAAGAAATTAATAACAATAATAATAAAATAGAGTGGTTATAACGATATACTATAATAAAAGTTATGTGAATGTGGTCTCTTTCTCAAAATATTTTATTGTACCGTACTCACCGATTTTTGGACCGCAGTGGATGGCCAGTAACTGAGACCTCAGAAAGCACTGGGGGAAATACTGTATAGGGATTAAATGCAACTGCACAGGTAAAGTCAGCAAGTGAGCAAATGAATGAATAAAACAGTGAATGATATGCTTACTGCAGTGCTTGACATGGGAAATATCCGACAGTTTTAAAAGATGTCATCAGGACCCACTCAATTCATCTCTCAGCTCAATTACTTTTGGTGTGGGCTCCATTTTCAGGCAGTAGCAATATGAGCTACCCAGAGTTCCAGGCTTTCATCCTATCCAGCCATCCCAGAGGAGAAAAGAGTTTCTTTTCTCAACAGTAGCACAAAGGTCATTGGTTTTGACTGGGCATGTGACCACTTATGAACCACTCATCACTTGGGCCAGGAAAATACAATTGCTCTGATAGACTAGACTTGGGTTACACCCCCCTGTGGGGATGAAGGCTGACTCAGCTCCACTCAAATCACAGGGACTGAGAGTGGAGAGGGGTGGTCCCTGAGAAATATCAAGGGTCTTGCAGGAAGAGAATGGATACTGGGCAGGTAAGATAATGGATGTGACTACCCCCAACTATGGCACCTGATTCATTCTGTCCTGCATTGTTGTCTGCCCTCAGATTGAGAGCTTCCAAGAACAGGGGCTGAAGGTTTGTTATCATCTATCTGCTGGAGTACCCAGCTCAAATCTTCTGAATATAGTACATGCTCAATAAATGTTTTTAACATGAATTGATTCATTACACTAGTGTAAACTATTTCTTCTTTTGCATATTTTAAACTCTGTGGTGTCTTGTTCTCTTCTTATTACAGGAAAATACATAAAGTCTAAAATACACATACACCTTATAGCACCTTAAAAGGCAGGTTTCCAACAGCAGAAGCACATAAACCATCTTCATAATTTACACATATATTGACTTTCTCTCCTCTAAAATCATTAACTCAGCTAAGTTTACACAGGTGAGAAAAAGAGCAAGAGCGGTAGTGCCTTTCTAAGCCACTTCATCTTGCTATTCTGTTTTTGTTTGGCAAATGCTGAATTTGCTGAAAATGCGAGCGCATAAGATTTTCAAGACTTGCACTGCAGCCCTCACAAGGTGTCAGTATGCACTGGGCATCAGTTGGATTTGACTACAGTGTAGAAATGTCCTTGATCTTCCTCTGAGCCACATGATTTCAACCTCTAGGGCCTTTTTCAAGGCTACCTCCTCAAATCCTGTAATCCCAAGTGTGGTATTCTCTCCTTCTTCCTGGGTACACGGCTGCCCAGCTAGAGACATGTCCCAACCTTGCTTGTGTCTGGTGTGATCATGTAACTGAGTTCTCACCAAGTGATGTGGTGATGTGTACAACTTCCAGATCATCTTCTTAAAGATGTCTAAGATTTGCTTTTAAATAATGCAGCGAAGCGGTGGGGGACATATTTGGGGGATATAAATGATACAAGTTTGACCGTACAAAGGTAACTGTTTAAGCTCAGTGATAGGTGCATGGGAATATCTTATACTGCATTATCCCTACATTTGTGTATGTTTGAAAATTTCTATGGAAAAATAAATTATGCTGCCGGGCACGGTGGCTCACACCTATAATCCCAGCACTTTGGGAGGCCAAGGTGGGCCGATCACAAGGTCAGGAGATCGAGATCATCCTGGCTAACATGGTGAAACCTCGCCTCTACTGAAAATACAAAAAATTAGCCGGGCGTGGTGGCAGGTGCCTGTAGTCCCAGCTATTCGGGAGGCTGAAGCAGGAGAATAGTGTGAACCCGGGAGGCAGAGGTTGCAGTGAGCCAACATGCACCACTGCACTCCAGCCTGGGCGACAGAGCGAGACTCCGTCTCAAAAACAAAAAAGAAAAGAAAAAAGAAAAATAAATTATGCCAGGCATGATTGCTCACACCTGTAATCCCAGCGCTTTGAGAGGCTAAGGTGGGAGGAAGAATGCTTGAGCCCTGCAGTTTGAGACCACCCTGGGAAACATAGCAAGACCCCCATCTCTACAACAGATAAAATTAGCTAGGCATGGTGGTGCGCACCTGTAGTCCCAGGTACTTGGGAGGCTAAGGTGGGAGGATTGCTTGAGCCCAGGAGGTCGAGGCTGCAATGAGCCGATATTGCACCACTGCACTCCTAGGTTACAAAGTGAGACCTTGTCTAAAAAAAAAAAAATTAGAAAGTGCTTTCCCCAGTTAATGTTCTCTCCTTTCCTATCCTGGTTAGAAAGAGGGCTGACTGGAGCAATCCGGGAAAGCACGTATTGAGGATGGCAGAGCCACTCCTCCAGTCCAGGTCCCTGGGCGGCCTCCTGGAGCAGGGCTTGCTTACTTGCTTTGGAGAGTTACCTGAAAGAGAAATTGATTTCTCCCTCATTGGAGCCATTGCCATCTGGGGTGTCTTTGTTACAGCTACAGTGTTGTCCAGGTGACTCTAGCTCCTTATTTATTTCCATTTTATTTCAAACCATCTCCCTTACTCTAACAGACGGTATAATCTTACCTGGCTTCACCAAACCTTTACTTATTTCTGGCTCTCTTATAGGTCAGCACAATGTTAGAGCTCAAGAAATGTTTACTATGGTTACATTTTTTGTTGTTTTGAGGTCAGGCTGAACCGCCAACTACAGAAACAACTAGACTCCACTAAGACAACTTTAATTAAACTGCTCACAATATGACTCACTGTCAAAACCTTTACACCAATTTCACATTTGAGTTTGGAGGTCATTATTTAACATAGCTATGTACAAACCTTTGATTCAGAAAAGAACCATAAATTAAAGCAAAACTTAGGATGAAATACTAATTCGACTAGAAAATAAAAGGTTCAGGAAAACTTAATATTTTTTAAAAAAATATAAAATACAGTTGTGTTATAAACCCTGCAAGCTGACTCCAACCCACAGACACGTTTTATCTTCCCCTCTCCAAATGTGGCACAGTTCTACACAGCATTTCAGGAGTTTTGAATGTCAATGTGCTTAGAGGGCACCACTGCCTCCTCCCTCCCTGGAGGCCTTGCACAAGTCCTCCTTACACATTTATCCTGAGGCCTGTGATCTGCCCATAGATTGGACTTGGTGGGAGCATGAGGCATGTAGACAAAATGGTTTTCTAAAAAGAGTGGTTAATCCTCGTCATGGATTACCAAAGAAGGTCATAGACCTTAGAAATATTCTTAGAAATAAGGTTGGTTTTCACACAGTGGCTTTGGGGTGAGGTCCCCTGAAGGTCAGGGGATAAACTTGGTAGGTAGACCAACAAAGAGGAAAACAAAAATTGCATGCAAGCTGGTGTTCATTACTACTAAACAAAATTAGGAGTTTCAGGAAAACCTTTTACAGGGTTAGACTGCAGGCTTGTCTCTGATCACCACTGTGACAGCTGGTGTGCCCACCTGCTCCCACCCTCCACTCTCCCTCCCCTCCTCCACTCCCCTACCTCTCCCTCCCCCTACCTCCACCCCCTCTGCCCCAATGCCCCCCACCCCAGACTCCTCAGGAGAATCCCATCTTTGTCAGACTAGTTCCTAAGCTATGGCTGCAAAGGTTGGAATTCAAGTGGGGAGGAGCCGAGAGGGCCAGGGACTGCCGTGTCAGATGTACTCTGAGAGCTACCGGGAGAACAGTGAGGAATAGATCTGGAGGGTTAAAGAAAAGGGGGAGAAAGACAAGAGCCAGTGTGGGCTGGGTCTGGAAAATCAGAAAGAGGCTAAAGTTGTCAGGAGTTTGAGAAGAAGCTGAAGAGGAATGGGATAGAGAGAGAGATGTTGTTATGTGCTGCATAGTAACATCTCAGTCAACAACAGACTGCATGTGCGACTGTTGTCCCATGAGTATCGTGGAGCTGCCCTCTACAGGTGTACCATTTTTTATCTTTTATACAGTATTTTAACTGTACCTTTTCCATGTTTAGATCACATATATTCACCATTGTGTTACAACTGCCTACAGTGTTCAGTACAGTAACATGCTATACAGGTTTTTAGCCTAGGAACACTAGGCTGTAGCCAGAGTGTTTAGTAGGCTATGCCATCTAGGTTTGTGTAAGTAAACTCTGTGATGTTCACACAACAAAACTGCTTAACGACACATTTCTCAGAACATGTCCCCATTGTTAAGCAATGCATGACTGTATATGGTCCCCAACTTAGGGTGGTTTGACTCATGACTTTTTGACTTACAATGACATGATAGCAATATACATTCAGTAGAAATTGTACGTCAAGTTCACATACAGCCATGCTGTTTCTCACTTTCAGTATCGTATTCAATAAATTACATGAGGTATTCAACACTAGATTATAAAACACACTTTGTGTTAGATGTTCTCGCCCAACTGTAGGCTAAAGTAAATGTTCTGAATATGTTTAAGGTAAGCTAAGCTAGGATGTTCAGTAGGTTAGATATATTGAGTGCATTTTTGATTTACAATATTTTCAACTTACCATAGGTGTATTGGAACATAGCCCCATCATAAGTCAAGGAGCATCTGGTAGGGTGAGAAGAGAGAGTGAAAGAAACAGAGGCTTTTAAGTTTGAGAGGCCAGGCAAAGTGGCTCATGCCTGTAATCCCAGCACGATCGCCTGAGCTCAGGAGTTTGAGACCAGCCTTGGCAACATGGCAAAAACCTGTCTCTACCAAAAATATTAAAAAATTAGCCAGGCGTGGTGGTGTACACCTGCAGTCCCAGCCACTCGGGAGGCTGAGGTGGGAGGATGGCTTGAGACTAGGAGGTTGAGGCTGCAGTGAACCATGACTGTGCCACTGCACTCCAGCCTGGGCAACAGAGCAAGACCCTGTCTCAAAAATAAATAAATAAATAAATAAATAAATAAACAAACAAACAAACAAACTTAGTACTATACTCCCTGCCTCTCTGTAGAACCTGTTCTCTGAAGGGGAATCGTTCTCATTTAATGATATCCCATCTTCCTTGCACCCTGGCCTCAAGAACACCTAGGGTGAATGCAAGTGCCCCTTAATCATTTTCAGAAGGACTCCAAAGTACTATAGATTCAAGGGATCACTGTTCACCCTTTCTTTTTCGAATCAGTTTAGGAAAACTGTGCACAGTACCCCTACACACAGATGCATACACACACACACACACACACACACACACACACTTAGAGATTCACAGTGAATTTTTTTTTCTTGAGGGTCTTGCTGTGTTGCCCGGACTGGAGTGCAGTGCCATGATCACAGCTCACTGCAGCCTCGACCTCCCAGGCTCGGGCAATCCTCCCACCTCAGCCCTCCAAGTAGCTGGGACCTTAGGCATGAGCCACCACACCCGGCTAATTTTTGTATTTTTTTTTTTTTTGTAGAGATGGTTTTTTTGCCACCTTGCCCAGGCTGGTCTCAAACTCCTAGCCTCCAGCAATCCACCTGCCTCGGCCTCCCAGAGTGCTAGGATTACAGGTGTGAGCCACCGTGCTGGCCTCACAGTGAATATTACCATATGAAAGTCACTGAGAAGTCCTGCAGAAAAATTAACATTAAAATTTATTTAGCCCAATGTGTCCAAAATGTAACTTGCCATGGAAACCTCCATTCTGTTTTTTTTTTTTTAACTTATTAGCATTTAGTAAACTTATTAGCATTCCTCAGAACTAGCGCTGTAGGGAACACCTTTAGGACGTTCTGTATCCAGTCTTTTTATTGTACTGATGAGGAAATTGAGGTCCAGAGAGGTTGGGAACTGCCTTTGGGTATGTGCCAGCCACAGAGCCAGAACCTGATTCATCAGACATCCTTCCAAATCAACACTCTCTCCGGTAAATCACACTTCAGTATGTCTATTCCATACCTCTAATATATAAACAGTACACACAGCACATGAGTTGATAGCCTTGTAACTGCCAACTCACAAATCACCCTTTAAAAAAATACAAAGAAATCACTAGGTGAGAGCTGAGATCATGTATACAAACTTGAAGTGTGTTTATATACACTATTAATCGCCCTTGTCATGGTTTATACTAGTTATCCAAGTCTTGCTGGTATCAATTGTTTATCCTCATTGCCTTCTCACTGAAATAATACTACCAATAACAAATACTAGCTCCCTCTTTGCTCTCATTGTGAAGGATAACATTAATATATTGATGCAAATTTCTAGCATTTATCTTTATGCATTCAACTAAATGGAGCCAAAACTAAAGAAATCACTTGTTAACAAGATAATCAGAAACAAGTCCTTATACTGAGCACTTCATTGATAGATCAAATCCCATTATCACTAACTAAAAGGAAAATTCTTTACTTTGGAATTTGGTTGAATTTAAGACAATTTTCAAAAAAGAAAAATAAGAATGAAGAGAGGGGCATGGAAAGCTTTGTTTTTGCAAGAGTTGTAACTATTTGTCATATTAAAAAGTAAATTATGTTTGACTGTAAACTTGAAAAGGTAGGTAACATAGAAATTTTTTTAAAAAATCATATTTTGAGAGCAGTCAGTACCCAACTTTAAAGAGTATTTATGAAGAATAATAACATATTAGGCAAGATCAATTGGAATTTCTGTCTAAAAAGTTAAATATTCAGTGCCTGTGATCTGTATTTGTTACCTAAGGCTTCTTTATCAGCAGAAGGCGGCAAATGATACCCTGCAAATGTTTCCAGCATACAACTTTGCTTATCTCCCTGTATTAATGATCTTTATGGCAGCTGTTATATTAACCTTACCACATAGTACAGCAATAAGGGAAAACTATTGTGAAGGAAGAAAAAAAACCATTTTGTTTAATCTCTGGGACCTTTTTTGAACCTAGCAATTTTCTGATTGTCAAGGGTGGAAAAAAAAATGAAAGTTAAACTTTTACTGAGTTTATTTACAATCTCAAAGAAGAAACTGGACATTTCCAAATGAGTGATTCAGTAAACATCATAAAATTTGAAGAGGACACAGATTAAATTATCAACTAAATGCTCATTATGTGAGTTCTGGGTTTCATAGGGTCCACTAGGGAGCTCCCACCAGGAGTCAGGAAGTGGCTCCTGAGAAAGGCAGTCTCTCCTTCAGGGCTCTGAACTGCTCATTTATGAATATGACATTACCAAAAAAAACTCCCATTTGCCCCTCGTAAGACTTCTATCTCTTTCTTCATACAGTCTCTATGTGCACACAGATGAAGTTCAGAGGCTCTGTCTTTTAATCCCTCTTTAACTCGGAAAATATCAAACCTGACCCTGACACCATTCTACCTTCTCTTCTCTCAAGGTGTTGAGAAATCACCTAACTCTATGATTGCAATTAATGTTTGGTTCAGCTACAAATGCTTGAGCTCAACCCACATACCAGCAGAATGAACACAAGCCCCTTCCACTCCCCCAACTAGGTAATATGCTTTTTTCCTTTTTTTTCTTTCTTTCGTTATCCCTTTAATACAGACAGGGCTACTGATTAGCAAGAGGCAGTTTGACTCCAGCAATAGGTCTTCTTCACTAAGCCTCACTGTCATGGAAATTCCAGCTGCTACAAGAATAAGAGGCTCAATCCATATTTGCCAGCTCTAATATGAAATCTGTCAGAGCCCAAATTAATGAGTTCCAAATTCCTTACATCACGATAACAGGTTAAGACTGGTCAATTAATTACATAAATCCTTCCCGATTCATTGTGTGTTTGCAACCCAGATTGTGTCTTACATTACTCCATGACACAAGGCCTTTTGGCTCCTGTTGTTCCGCAGAAAGGCCCCATTTAAGTGGAGGCTGCCTGCCACGGCAAAATGTTAAATGTCACACGTTAAATTTGCACTTTTCTGTAATTGCTTTTGTTTAAAAAAAATTTAAACGAAAGCACAGGGCTCCCAGTACACCGCTATGCAGAGAGCTGGGATTGTACTTCACAGATCTCAGGGCAGGTCAGCACCTGTGTTTTACCTCTAACAGCACATGCTCCCCAGTACCGGGTCCTCTATAAGCAGTGGAACCCAGAACGTGCATATTTGTGAAAATAAGCCAAGTTTCCCTAAGATCTAAGATTCTTGTCTTTATGAAAGGATTAAAATAGGATTCTCTACATAGCCAGCTTCCCTTGTCTACCAGTAAAAATATGGGATATCTTAAACACTGTTGATCTAATCATCTTTCAGAAGCGTGTGCATATTATATTTGCATAGGCCTTTGCCTTAAAAAAAAAAAAAAAGATATTCCAGATGGCTTTGCTATTTGGATTTGTCACTGTAACACACCTACAGAGAGTGGTCTAATTGAGGACCTCATAATCATCCAGGCCAAATCTTTTCCTTTTTATAACATCACAATGTGCCTGGAATCACAGCTAGTTAAAACTCGACCTGGATGTGTGTGACCTCCAGATTCCTAGCCTGGTCCCTCCACCCCACTACATGTCTCTGTGGACTTGTATGCGCGTAGCTGCTGGGTACCGAATGGGACCGGTTCTGGTTGTGTTTCCTGAACCATCTTATTGCAGGCTAGGGGTTCTGCGAATACACGAGCGACCAAATGATGCTCTTAAGTACAACCGACACCTACGTAGGGAACAGGTTCTTTCTACTTGGGAGCCCTAACACCACTCCACTGTGCGGGCAGCTCGCCAGACCCAACCAAGGGCGCGTTCTGCAGAGGGCGGCTGCAGCCTCCGCACTGGCCCGGCAGCGCCCCCTTCTGTCCTCCGGCGGCCTGGCACCTGAATGTGTCACAGGCCGCGCGCTTTTTCCGGGGACTAGAACATAGTCCCGCTTACCGGGCCTCAGCCTAAAGCTGGTGGAAAACTTATATCACCCCCCTACACACACACACACACACACAGCACCCTGACCACACACACACACACACAGAGCACCCTGATGCAGGCCCGTTTCTGGACCTGGAGACACGCACTTCTTCCGCAGTGGCCCAGTCCTACCACCAGGCGCGACCGTCCCCTCCCTCTCCAGACGGGAGGGGGCAGGTTAACGCAGCCGGGCGCCCGCCGGGCAGGTTAGGTTCTCGGGGGCCTAGAAGGGAAAGGGGTTAACTAATGTGTGCGATGCGTGTGCAGATGACAAAATTTTGGGCACGTAGAGTTTGCCCGGCCCCACTGCGTCCGCTCGCTGGGACCCTCGGGGGCCGGGCCCCACTGGGCCGGGGCAGCACGGTGTAGCCCCTCCTCCGGCCGGGCGCGAGCGTCTGCAGAACAAAGGCTGGAGTCCAGCCCCAGCCCCAGCGCGGCCGCCCCTCAACCAACCCCCAGGAGGCAGGGCCCGCTCCACGCGCGCTTTCCAGCCTGGCAGGGCCCTGGAAGCCGGGACACGCGGAGGCCCGGAGGGTCATCGGCGTTTAAGGCAGCCTCCCACACCAAGCGCACCGCCCGGAGCCCCTCTGCACGAGCGCCTTCTGCTTATTGCTCTTTTCCCCAGCAGCCAGAGTCGCCACGGTAGCGCGGGAAGGGGCCTCACGGGCCGGTCTGCAGCAGGTGCGGCGGGGAGCCGCAGGCCCGCGCGGTAAATCGCTGTCTCTTTGCGGTCGTTGTTCCCACTCACCGCCCGCCGCACCCCCACCCCCCCCAACCAGGGTTCTTTTTTTTTTCTTTCCGCCGCGCGGTTGCCATGGGTTACCAGGGCGGTTGCCATGGGTTACCGGACCGAGGCCGGCTGGCTGGCTACCTGCCGCCCAGTCGCCGCCGCCGGCGGAGCGGCCCGGGCGGGAGGCGGCGGGAGCGCGCGTGTGCGGGACGCAGCGCGGGGGATGCGCGCGGACCGCGGAGGCGCCGCAGCCAACAGGCGGCCGAGAGTGCAGCCGCGGGAGCGCCACCGCCAGTGGGGTGGGGGGCAAAGCTATAAAGAAGGCCCAGAGGTAAGAAACTAGCAAAAACACAACCACAAGTTATGCCCGTGCTGTGCCTCTAGCAGCAAAGACAAGCGGTGTGGGGTTGGATGAATCTACACTTCTCGTCGGGGGAGAAAGGGTATTTTCCTTTTTAGCATAAGCCATTTACATAGTGTCTTTAGACCGGAGTTTAAATTCAGCAGGAAATTGTAGCTTAATGGGTTTTTTTTTCTCTTTTCCTCTATATATTTTGAAAAGAAGTCTTTGGAATTTTGGAGAAAGAGAAAGGGTCATTAACTACCAGAGTTTGCGCAGCTAAAATAGTGTCCAATGCACTGCTCATGATCTAGAAAAGTTTCCAGTAGGAGTGAGGCGCAATTGTGTCTGCTAAAAAGGGACAATGGTTGACTCGTTTGTAAGATGCATATGGCAAAGAATAGAACCAAAGTCCTTTGTATATATAGCAAATGTTAAAGAAATTTTAACATTTAAATAAGCAAATGTTAAATGCTTATTTACATCCTTCTGAAATTTTTGAACTCCACTCTATTAAAATTATTAATTTCTTATGACCTTTATTTGCAAAGAAAATTCTATGCTTTGAATGTCAAATTGCAGTAACTAATTTCAGACAGTATTTTGTATTTGAAAATGTATTTATATATAATAAACTAAGAAAAGGTCTATATTCCAAACAAAAACACAAAATTGTATTGAAATAAATTGTTTCCTTCATTGAAAAGATGTTGCCTTGTATTCATAGGATACCAGCTAAGTAATTTAAATATTAAGAGGAAGACTATTTAGAAACAGAATAAGCTTTGTTATTTTTGTTTTAAAATGTTAAGAGGCCTCTAATGAAAAGGGGTCGTCTTTTATAGCTCAAATACTGAAAACCCTATTTGTACCACAGTAGTTCAATAATAATGAATCCTTAAGGCATCCAAAAAATACAAACCAAATTCAAAACAAAGTCCAGTCTACTGTTGGATATAACGGTGATTGTGGCCAGGCTAAATGAATTTGTTTAACTTCTTGTCATAAAAAAATTTGTTCTTTTACTTTATACTGCATGTCACTTGTTTGTATTTAATTATTCAATAAAATGTGGACTAGGTTTGAAAAACTGGCAAGATACTTAATATCTTAAGGAATAGTATCTGCTTAAAAATAAATACTTGCTTGTCCCTAGTAATTTTTAAAACTTGAAATTTTAATTAGAATTAAGTAACTTTCTTCTAAGTGAGACTTTATAAGAAGCCGAAGTAACAGGTTGTTGATGTTCAGTGCTGTTGACACCTTTGGGTTATATATAAATCTAGCTCTACAACAAAACACGTAAGTTGGCTTTATAGGTGAATAGTTTACCCTTTCAGAATTAGCCAGGGAAAATGCAGTTTTGCTGTACTGTAATCATAAAGAATCCAGGATTAGAATTCTTTACATTTAAGTCACATTAAAAATAGTGTTAAATAAACATCTATTCAAGTTAGTTACATCAGTAATTACTTTCTTTTTCCTAAAGAAAGCTTTATAAAAAATATGCCAGAGAAAAATAAGAGACAAAGCAAGAAAACCACTGGGAACTGAAGTTCATCTAAATATCTCAGCTGCAAGAAATCAGTTTTAAGAAGCCAGTGTGTGGACATTGAAACAACTAAACCAAGGCTAAAAGCCTCAAATATGTACAACTCTAGCTAATATTAAACCATGTTTTACCAAATTTCCTCATAAAAAATAAAAAACACTGAGTTTCGGTCTAAGGCAGAATATATTCTCTTGTATAAAATAAGTGATCCGGCAAAGTTGATTTTTTTTCACGTTTAATGTAAAAATGATCTCATGACATTTACATACTAAGTATTAGGCATTACTTAATATTAATTTTGATGGCTATGTTACATCATCTAAAAATAATATGACAATTGGTGGCATAGTATCTGTTTTTCAAAACTGCTGTAAAACAGAAATAGTGTAAACTCAAATACATATTGCTGAAGGGATGAGGATCGCTCTTAAATGCCTGGATGGCATAAACTTTACATATTAGAATGGTAAGAAATTATTAAATCTTTTCTTTTCCTGTATTAAAATAATGAGGATCTAAGACACATTAAATCAAAATATTTACAAAAATTTAATAATGTTTTAGACCAAAGAAAAAAAGGACAAATTAAAGAACTCATTCTTATTCTAAATTTAATTTTTTAAATGTTAGTTCTTAGTTTTCTTAGCTTTTTTTTCTGTTGGTTCTTTGAAACAAGCATTGTAAAGACTTTTTAATAATACAATAGCTTTAAACTCCTAGTGAAAATGAAAAGGTTGCTTTTTGTAGTAGCCTCTGCCACTCTTCAATTAGGCTGGGTTTAACAAAGCAACAAGTTATCCTAGTTATCTGAAAATATCTTCCTGTTAGTTTCACAGAAATATTTTGTACCATTCAACATGGATGAAACTTGGGTAATTATCTCAAGAAAATGTTGTCTCATCTGAAATCTGAACTTCAAAATAGTTTATCTAAGATATCTTTGGGACACTAAAAAAAAAGACATTTTATGAAAATTATACCAATCTTCAAGTAGATACTTTAAAAGAAGGGGCTTTTTAAAAATGAATAATTATTTCTGAAATTAGCAAGTCAACATCCTTTTCTAAATTATGGGAATATTTATTGGTAAAATTAAATTTATTAATCTTTATAAGATCCTTCCTCTGATTTAAGTAATAAGTAACCACCACTGATACTGAAAGTTATCTAGTGATAAGAAATTTCACATTTAGTCAAAAAATAAATCATTAACCTGATTATACAATGATAATGAAAACAAATTATTTGTCTCCAGAAACCATTTGTTGAAGCTGATTTTGGACAATGAAAATGTATTTCTGAATCTATATATTGCAATTATAAGTCATATTACTAGCACTATCTATGTTTTTTCTAAGATGTAAACATTATTTTAATATGTCTCTATTCATAAGATACATTTCCATCTAAGCGTGAAACAGAATACTGGAAAGATTAAATACTCAAAATATTTCAGTCTAACACCCAAAAGCATAGTGTTTTGCCAGTGCACGGGAGGTATCCACAAAATATCAGCCACATGTCTGAGAGAGGCAGTCTGGTCTACACTGTTACTCTTCATAGGGTTTAACAACATATACACCGTGTTTACGGTAACACTGCCCCACTGATACGAGAAGGAATACTCTATCTTGATTTTAAATGCTACTTAGTTACCTATCTTTTTAAATTCAATAAAACCAGCTAGGTTTTTTAAAACATGTAAGTCATTTCATTGGAGGGCAAGATCTTGTTTACCAATAATGTCTGCCTGTAAAGGATAGTATTGCATTCACAGGATTTTTAGCTTTACACAGAAGCTTACCTAAAATAAGACAACATAAAAATACCACTAATAAACAACCTAACATCTTTAAGAATTTAAATACCTAACATCATGACAGTGAGCTTTAGATAAGAATGTATTATTATGAAGCTTTCTTCTCTATAACTGGACATAATTTGCTATTCCTAAGTTAGTAACATTAGAATTATTTTTCAGGATTCCTGCAGAGCTGTATTTACTTTACATCCATGTGAACTGCTGTCATCACTACTGTGTCCAAGCCCAGAGGATGAACTGGAAAAGAAGAGAGGGGGGAAAATAATAAAAAGAGGAAATTGGTTTTCACAACACACTCAAAGCCTGAGTAACAGAGGAGAACTTTAATTATCTCCAGTCACAAAGAGAGACAGGAAATTTGGACTTTTAATTAGCCATTTGGAGTGCAGTTGGATATTTTTTTAGCTAGATAATTTAAACGCGAATAATTCAAGTCTGACTAAATGAAAATCACATAATCAGAATGCAAATAATTGAATTTCTACTGCATTCATTAATTCAGTGTGGAGGTGTGTGTGAAGACTACTATGATGAGCTGTCACAGCTCAATAAAATCTCAGTCAATTAATTTTTTCATTATCTTAGTATTACATCAACAAAAAAGTGAAGTGTGTATATATATCTATACACATGCATATGTGCATACTATGTGTTATATAAATACATATACATTAAATCAAAATGCAAGGAAATACCTTTCTGAATCATAATCTATATCATTTTCTTTTTTTCCTTCTTCATCTTCTTCAGGGAAACGTCTATTCATTAAGGCAAACTTGTGAATTGCTTCTTCCACAGAGTACTTAGTCTGCCCAGAAACACATGCCTCAATGTCTTCTGAATTCAGATGGCTCTGTAAGAAGAGGTGAAGGCTGCTATCTGAAAGCAAAAGTGCATTCTGTAGGACTCTATATTTAAAAAAAAAAGGAAAAATAATTGGTGAACAGGATGGTCAGTGATAGGGTAGAAGAAAGAAAAACATTAGAAATGTACCACTGAAGGTAATTTCTCTACTGTGGTAAACTTTGTATCAATTATGGGCTCTGCCCATTAAGGGGAGGAAAGCATATGTTAACTTTTATTCAATTATTTGGAAATTTAGGTGGGTAAAAACATGAAGCTAATAGTTAAGAACATCTGTTAAAAGAATAACTTCAAGGACATTTCTTCAATTTACCCGTCTGTTATTACCATGTGGATTAATTATGGAAATATTTTACTTATATGTCATAGAAAGTTATTCTACTTTAAAAAATTTACTGCCAACAGCATGTCAATTCAGTGATCTTTATGGGATAGGTTGTCATGAAACATCAAAACTTTCAACTACTATTAAAAATTATATGAAGAAGTCAATACAATTCTCAGCATATTTTACATTTTAAAACTTTACAAATATAGTTATATACTTAAGGGCATGTTTACGACAGCTCATGAGAGAGATGGCTTTTTTTAATACTTAAGGTTAACTGTAAATTTCTCCAAAACCTTTAGGAGCACTGAATCTCTGTGTTGTCAAAATGAGCAACCAAATAAAATTGATCCCAGCCAACTTTACCATATATATAATTAAAATATGATAATTCTGTGATGAGTACATACTGTTCTTCCCACATTCAAGATCAAAGTTTACAAAGACAGAACAGATTTCAACCAGGGCATCAGAACTACATGGAAGATTAAAAACTATCCTGTAGCAAAATCTATAGATGCTCAAATTCATATTAGTGAATGTGTTTTCTCTGAAATGCACATCTTAGAATATGAAATCAAATCAAAGTATACCTTTATATTTAAATAAAAACTGGTTTATCTTTTAGCAAAGATGTTGACATATGATAATTTAGTCTCTACTAATAGTTCAATAATTATGTAAGAGGAGACACTAAGACCAGATAGAGGGGACAAAACTAACAAACTAAAACCCAAGTAGAATTTTGTCCAACATAAGATTTTTCCGATACAACGATCTGTGAAAAATAGATCATGTATTTCAGACCAAATGAACCTTACCTTATATTCTGCTTGTTTAAACAAGTAATAAGGGAAGTAAATCTCTTTTGGCCATTAATATCAATTTAGTGAAAATCCAAGGTCATTATAATACCAAGTCCTTTTCTATAAAATAGAACAATCATTTCTTAACAAAGGCAAAAATGCCTAAAAATTCACAGTATTAAAACCAAAATCTAGCTGTCCCCTTTGCTTCAGCAGGTTTACAGTTTGACAAAATATTCTTTACTGGTCTATTAGAAGGAAAAGTAAAACCTTTGTGCTTTTTAAAAGGCAAAACCTCAAGCAAAGCAGCTAAATCCTTCTTTTTCCCTCTGTGTCCTCGGCCCTGGGTCCTCCCAAAAGATGACCATGTCACATGATAATGATTAATTTACCAAGTACAAGTAGCTAAGTAGTAAATCCCTCTTACTACTCTTTAAGATTTATTTTCTACATTTACAAATATTTACCATTCTTGTTTTAAATACTTCAGATTAAGAGAAGAGTTATAGAGCAACAATCCATTAATATGAACTTGGATCGTGAAGTCTGTGAAGTCTGAGCAGAGTGTTTCCTGTGGCCTCTGTCCGCGGTTTCCTGCCTGCCATAAGTACAAGGAACTGTTCATGGGATTGTACTCGTGGCTTTGTTTCTGTTGGAAATGTGTTTTATTTTCTTTATAAAATAATGGGTAATCTTTAAAATTGATTTTAGATGGTTTGAGGCATTACACCACAAAAGTAATGAGCACTAATGCCAATGATATTGGACACAAATTCATTTTAGCTTTATTTCATGTCTGAAGCAATTCTACTGAGCCTTGAACCGCTCACGTGTTGTTATTAACTTGCTAGTAACTTAACACATGGGTACAGCAAACAAAAGTGATCAGAGTCCAGGTTGATCGGGACCTCAAGGCTACTGTCCTTTTTCTTGAGCTATAATTCAATTTCCAATTTTACTGTACATTAGACTCATTATTTCCCAGCGTTTTCTTTTTCTGCTCAATACTGCCATCTGGAGGACACACAGATGAAAAGAGAAGGAGCCAGGCTCATCCGGCTCACAACTCCAAAGGGCGAGAAAGATGTGGCTGGGGAAGGGACATCTGAACACTCCGCCAGGCCTAGAGTTCAAACCAGTGAGTCGGCTAGGCACAGTTTTGGTTTTTGGAATCTCCTCTGTTTCTCTGGCTAAATTCATGCCACCATACTCCATGAGTTTTAAATAAGCAAAAATAATTTTTAAATGTATTTATATGCTTCTTATTTTAGTCAGATAGTTCATTCTGAAATTTAAAATGAAAATTTTTGAGAGTGTTTTCCCATCTGGTTAGGTGAGCATAATTAATTAATTTTGAGTACTATTTGGCTTACTATCAGAGAGGGCTGTGACTGCCACCATCATAATATTAAATCCTATTTTTTCCTTAGTCATGTTTGTGCCATATTTTCCACAAACAAATCTAATAGCCCAAAATCAATTTCAAACCTAATATAAAGAGTACTTTGTAAAACAGTCAATAAAATGTCATTTGTAGAAACCTCCATTTAAAAAGTATATGATTTTCAAACCTTTATAAAAGGAATAAAAACTAGCCTCTAGGATTTTAAAAGAATTTCTAGAAAGATATTTATAGTGCAAATCAGAAGTTATTCCTTTCCCCATAACAATTTTAGACTAAACAAAGCAAAATCTGTTTTTTTTCCCTAAACTGGACACAGTTGAGAAGCAGTTTTCCTGAACATGATTTTATTAGATGTATTATATGCTGGTTTAGCTGAGAACAATATATAGCTATGCAAAATCATTTCATCCTAACTAAGGATGTCCTGGGTCTGCTGAACCCAATACAATGATACATATACACATCTGCATAGTACATGGAAGGTTAGCAGTTTGATGTAGAAAAAAAAAATTAACTCAGCCTGTTTAGCTCTTACTATAAGAAAAAATAAAACCTACAAATCTTCATTGAAGACATTCATGATCTATGCTGTGGTGCCCTCTATTGAACACAAAGACATAAAAATCGTGTGTGTGTAAAACTAGCTGTCATGGTTCAACACTAGCCTTTTGTAAAAAAACTTTAATATTCCTTAATATTTGAAGAAATACAAAACCATGATACTAAAGTCTAAACTGTAGGGTAAATGTAGTTGTATTAATGGGATGAATTCAGTAAAGAAGGGAAGCGGCTCCCAGTCATGAACAAATCTGTTCAAACCTAAATTGAAAATCCCATTCAAACTTAAAAATTAGTAGGAATTCCATTTTTCATAGTTAGAGACTTACTGAGTTTATATTTTTTAGCCTATAACTTTCTTTTCGTAACTATTAGAAGGGACTTTAAGTTTATAATTACTCAGGGGCAAGAATACAAAAGGGAGATTATAGTTAAGAGTGAAGAAAAATGAATATATTTGAAAAATGTCACAATCATACCAAATTTAGCCAGCATTTAAGAGTACTGCTAATTTTAAATTTGCCAGGTCCTGGGATTCATATAGTATGTCCACCTTTCCTATAATTTCTTTCTCTATAAAACTGAGATAATACCCAACTCCTAAGATTTTTAGTACTGAGACTAAAACATGTAAAATGCCAAACACGCAGAAAGTGGTTCGATAAATGGTAGAAATTATTCTTATTTGGCACCTAGTCAAAGAAACAATTTTCTAATTCCTCTACAAAGATCAGTACTTTCTTATTACATATGTATCATTTCACAAATGACCTTAAAGAAAAATAGGTATATATACACATATACAAAGACATTGTGGTTTCAAAAGGTTCGAACATACTTAGTGCTTCTGGTTCATAACTTCAAAACTCACATGAAAGCCAGGCTTTAAAAATACATGCTAAAAACCTACAATACAAGCATGTTTCCATGTTTTAATGCTGTGGTTCCTAAAATTCCTCTACAAACAAGGTACAGGCTATTGATGGCTGGCCCTACTTAACAGGTAACCAATGGGGGCTCAGAGGATGTCAAACTGGGGCCAAGACACAGTGCCAAGGTACACATCACATCCAGTTCCCTAAAGTGGACCCAGGTTGGGTGAGGGGAGGGGGCACCAGGGGCAAAGACATGGAGGGTGCTACCTTAACACGACCCGGGCAAGCACAGATCTGAAGGACACAGAAGGGAGGTTGGGGAGGGTCAGCAGGGGCCACAGAGCTCAGGTCAGGCCTGAAGCCAGCCCTGTGGTATTTGACTCCTTACTTCCTTCAGGTTTAGGCTGTGTGGAAGCACCAGCTTTCATTTTTAAAGTGAAATATTAACTTGTAGACAAATGTTCACACACCACAGTGGAACAAGTGATATCACAAGAGAACCCCCTGCCAATTCCATGATTTGACAATCCAATCGGATGACAATCCAGATTCAGTGTTAATGAATCTAGCCGTAGCCCTGGATGTGTACACAGTGCTCCCCCTAGAATGGAAGTGTCAGAAGGACAAGGACTTGTTCATTCTGTGCAGTCCTATGTCCGTGGCACGCAGCCTGGCCCAAAGCATTCACTTAATAAACATCTGTTGAATGAAGGATTGCTGCATGGTTTTTAGAGTTTTTTTCCAGTCCTTTTCATCTGTAGGACACAACCACCCAGTGAGGTTGGCTATGTGTAAGTAATATTATCCCACTCTATAGCAAACAAAGCCTTAAAAGGAATGAAGTGACTGTTCCAAGGCTCACATGCAGCTAGAAAAAAAACCAGGAACCATGATTATGGGAGACCTAGAACCCGGCTCCTTGAGTTCCTGAACGAGGACACTTTCTACTATGACATCTGCATCAAATACAACCAGCAAACCGTCAAACCATGCACTATGCAAAAATAACCTGGCACAAGCATAACCCCACTATGGCTGAATGACACTCACGGGGTCATTAATTTGGGTAGATCAACTGTGGACAGAAAGGTTGTGTTCAAAACAACGAAGTAATTCCTGGTCAAAAACACATACCCTGCACTTAACTAGCAATATAATTCAGAGGTACATGCTGTCTTCTGACCTGAAATAAGACTTCCCTACAGAAGACAAGCTGCCACAGCTCCCCGAGGACAACATGTTCTACACTAGAGTGACAGGCAATTCTGTAGAATTGTGTGGCAGGGACCACATCTCAAGGGAGAGGCCATCAGCCACCTGGGCCTCATAGAGACAATTAAAATCAGAGGCCTCCTCTAGGGGAAAGGGCAGGAAAAACTTGGCCAGGTCTCTGTCCTGCCATGCCTGTGATACCCCCCAAACATACAATGAAATGTTTTTGGAGGACTTGGCTCTGCTGATCTGTTCTTCTGGTCTCTTGCCATGTTTATTCCTCTGGCTTCTCTTCATTGGCCCACTCTCCCTCAATTTACAATTTTGGATCTTTCTGTATGCTTCTAGGACAGCTTCAAAGAAAAGGCACTAAGTCAATCTAATAGAAATAAATATTAATATTAATGTGCATACTTAATATCCAAACCCTTTATGAGAGAGCCAAATGGGGAGGAGGCAGTATATTATTTCAGGCTAGCTCTAAGGTCCTATTTAGTGAACCCCAAAGGAGATGACTTCAGATCCTGAAACTACTAGAAAAAGAAACAGTTCGGGAGACTGGGTCCTGTCAGTAACTAGTAGTCACATGACTCAGCCTATTTCCTTATCTACAAAATTGGAAATTAGAAAAGCAAAAGCTGTCTCATGTCTAAGTGCATTAAGATAATAACAGCCAACACGAAGACAGCACACATTGCATGCCAGACACTGTCATGAGTGCTTTACAGTCACTAACTTGTCTAATCTTCTCAACAACCCTATGAGGTAAGTACTATGATTACCCCATTTTATAGATGGGAAGACACAGGCAGAGGAGGTAAATGATCTGCCCAAGCCCCCAGCTAGTAAGTGGCAGAGCGAGGATCTGAACCCAGGTAGCCTGGCCTCGGAGTCTAGGTGTAAATCAGTGTGCTATATGGCCTCTAGCATTCTGGGTATTCCAGCATTCCAAAGAGTGGAGCAGGGGAGGGAAATCACTGGTAGTGTGAACTCAGGCAGCTTTAACTGCAATACCCACCATCACAGAGTAATCCAGAGTTAATAACTCACTGAAACTGTTCACACGCCACCAAATACTCCTTTATAAACACTCCCTTCAAAGATCAGTGTTAAACCATTAGAGGAACCCAGAAGGATATTAGCAGCCCATTATTGAGCTGATTTTGGTCTGTAAATTCTAAGCATTGTAAACAAAGACAGTTTTTAAGAAGCGCCTTTTGATAATTAGGCATATTTGCTTCCTGGCAAATTTTTACTTTTGTCAGCTAAACGCCCATGTAATTTGGATCTGCTTGACAGCTTAAAGGACCATATATTTGTTATTTAATTCAATTTGTTCATTGTTTTCTTTCTAGAAGACTTGGTCCCAAATATGTACGAGATGACATGAGCCACAAGATGGTGCTCTAATATAGGAAATGGACCACTGGGTTTTGCTCTAGTGCAGATTATTTGCATTTCAGAAACAGGAACATTCTTCCCCACACCATCATGCAGCTCTTGCAAAGCACTTGCTCACACCCCTTGTCTGGCCACAAAAGTTTCTGGACACTCACTTTCTGAGGAAATCTTCCAGACCCTGGCGACGCTGATCCACATGCTGGCGATTGTTCATGTTGAAAAATAGGTTTTTAGATGGAAGTTCTGGCAGTTGTCTTAGAAGAAAGAAAAAAAATGTTTTTAAATGATTAATTCAAGGTGCTTCTGTTATAGAAATCCCTCAAAGTGAAGGCAAATTATGTATGATGATTATTATCACACAGTTATTCCATAGTTATGATTATACATTATATAGTTATATAATAAGGGTATGAGGAAGTCAGCTTAAAGAAAAACCCATCTTTAAACATTTCTGAGGCCTTTCATGGCCTATACCCATCAAAGTTGGTGAAATTCAAGTGATAAATTTTAAATTCAGATGCAGTAGCTAAAAAACTAAAGCTACATATTGTAATCAAGGCAAAAGCCTATAAAAATCCTTCATATCTTACATATTTTAATGAACATCAATTTTAAATATTGAATATAATGACAAAGTCTCCTCAGTATACTCTAAATCACTTACACCAGCAACGCATTACTTTGGAGTCTCTGCCTCAGCCACACGAATTCTCTATATCTTCTTCGTACACAGGATGTTTTCATTGTAAAACACATGCTATTAGTCTGTACAGAAAAAGTAGAAAAATGAGTCTTACCTGAGGAAAAAAAAGCATTTCTTGTATCTGTAATTCATAATATGATCTCAATATTCATTCTAAATAGGATTTAAACCACCAAACATATATTTATATTTATATTTATATTTATGCCAGTACTCTGAAATCTTGCACATAACCCAGGAACATAACAGCCCTGAAGACAGCCAGGATGATGGAAATAAGCAGTGTTGCCCCAAGGTGAGGTATGACCTGGCCACTCCCTGTGTCCTGAAGGAGCCTCCTACTCACCCGTGAGCACTGCTTTCAAGAATAAATCATAAAAAATAAATCCTAACATAAATGACAGGTAGGAGCTCAGGTTCATCCATTGCATTTTACCACCATCCATGTAAGCTGGAGGAGCCTTTGGGGCTTAGAGACACCTCCTCACGACCCTTTATGAGACATTGCAGAAATCTTCATCTCCTTGACATGGCCACCCTGCAAATCATACAAATCACCAGAAATCCTAGAGAACAGCATTCCCTTCTCTACTGTATGTGAGAGGGAGCATGTCCGTCCGAGCCAGAGAATGACCGTGGTACATGGGGATAAGCATCTGGCATAGAGGACAGGCCGACCGGAATTCCAGTCCTGGTTCTGCTACAGGGCAAGTCACTCAAACTTCAATTTCCTCAGTGCTAAAATGGGATGAACTAGTATATATCTAATTCACAGGGTGGTTGTGAGGATTGATAATAAGCACTTGGCCAATGTTATCTATTAATAATAGTTAGTTACTAAGTGTTGGTTTCCTTCCAGCTACCCTAAGGCAGAGTTGGAAAAAGCCACCGATGGTGTCCCCATGCTAAGCTCAGCTGTAATGCTTCTCCTTTGGGTAAACATAAGACAAGAGTAAATATTCTCCTTTGAGTAAAACAAGCGACTAGCAAAATATTTGTTTCTCCTGATTTTTGAAAATATGAGTATCTCTATTCTCTGTATTTCAAAATCTGATTTTCTAATCTAAATAAGAAACAATTTTTTACCCCCAAGATCAGTACTATTTCAAAAATTATTATTCTACCACTTAATATGCCCAGCGATCGTCTTCCTTGGGAAATCTAAGTAATTATGTGCATTAGCTCTCAAACTGTTCTCATGAAATATATGACATGGTTCCTGGTATGCTTATGCTTTGTAAAGTTCAGAAAACTTCAGAATGTAGAGAGGTTAAAAGGCTCATCCCCAAGGTAGCCACTGGTCTAAATCCCATTATCTTTAATGATACGGCAGCAAAACCCGCTGGAAGGAGTTTGTGGCAAATAACATCCTGTGGGTGGACTTATAACACACCAGGGCCTCACTCTAATGTGCTCCTTGGGGACTAGGTTTGCAGACCATGTTATACCAGAACTAGTCCCCTAACAAGGCTTGAGCAGGTATCTTCCCAGTACCCTCTCCCTAAAGAATCCCAGACCACTACAGGGATTCCTGACATCTCAGACACAGGCTGGGTCCATTTAAATTCCCTTTAATTTCTCTGCTCACAACCACCATGGTTGTCAATAACTAAAAATCCACCTGGTACCTATACCAGACTAAGGTCCATCCATAAGTCCTTCATTTGCAGGGCAGGTTCAGGGGAGTATTTATGATGGCTACCCAGCTCTAGGGTCTACTAGTTTAAAATTCTAAGTAAACGTTAAGATCCCAGAGTTGTGTGACATCATCTCCCTTGAGGTTAATTTAAACAAGTTAAAGACCAGCTTCTCTACCTCCAAAGCTCTATGAGTTAACAACTAAGAGAAGCCAACCAGAACTCCCTAGCTCTGCCATCCACTTTTAATTGTATGACAGGTAGAAGTCTCTTCAAGATTAGAGGATACTGAGATCACTAACTGATTAAGTTCCTCTAAATCTATTTGCTTGTTTTTGCTGTCCACCAAGCCAAGGCTTATCCATTGTCAATTTATTAGCATTTCAGAAAAGTGCCAGGACACTATCAAATAGTATTTGTGGAACCCATCATTTCTGGCTCCAGATGGAGATTTCTGAATTTACATCAGGCTATTTATAGAGCAGAGCAGAATCTATACTTTCATTAACTCCTGGGAATAATTAAATTTCATGCCTATCATGAAATGCATGATAAGGACGCACAATTTTTTTAGAGAAAGTTAGAAGGCAACTAAAAATATTTCATTTTACTTCAAATGCTTATTCTTATATAGTCATAATTTTCCACACAGAATGCAACTCTAATGTGAGCTTATAAGTAAAACCAAAACAGAATCAAAATACATGGCATATCCTGGAATGGATTTACAACACACTCAAAAAAGCAGTTCTGAGTTTTTCTTTTATTTTTGAAGTTGGGGAAACTTCAAAGAAAAAAAAGAAGAAAGGAGAATTTAAAAAAAGAAAAGTTCTACAGCTGGTATTTGGGTGTCCAATATACCAAGTTAGCTATTTACAATGGGAAGATTAAATAATGGCTAAATTTCACTTCACTTGTGCTATGAAGTCACGGATACAATCTGGGTCAATTTCTATGCTCCCCAGTTGAACTAATTTAGTTTGCATCTGATATGCATCTGATTTAGATGCAAAAAGTATTATCCTCAAAATCAGGGCCAATAAACTATAGCCTGAGGGCCAAATCTCTTCTGACACCTGTCTTTGCACATAAAGTTTTATTGGAATATAATTATGCTCATTCATTTATGCACTGTCTGTGGCTGCTTTTCACCTGCAACAGCAGAAATGAGTAGTCTCGACAGAAACTGTATGGCCCACAAACTGAAGATATTTACTACCTTTACAGAGAAGTTTGCTTACCCTTGTTTAAGATGGTCACAGAAGGCCACACACCACACAACATTTTCAAGAGATTGTGATACAGTAGGATCCACGCAAGGCACATCATTTCTAGTTACTTACTCATTACATTAATTACTCAGATTCTAGACAAATTAATCGCAATAATTGCACATATCCATTTCCCACCTTCTGATTCTATATATAAAACACCACACATCTCTTTTCCAAAGAACTCTATATCCTCTCAAACTTGAAAGTTATCAGGCATTATATTATCCAGAAATATGCTATAGCAGATCATAAGAAATCCGTTAATGAGCTATAAGTACTCTTTACCCATGCATTTTAGATGCATGCACATCTTCACATGTGAAGGCAATAAACATTAAAATATTAATATTAACAAAGGAATAATAAGGGATTCAAATAAGTAATTTTTCAACTTTAGGAACCATCTTACCAGTTCATGTAAGATAAAAGCATTAGTTGTAATCATTCAAATTCAGTTCTTTGAATGAGAAAAACTTTTACAAGTGTCAACTTTATCCCATAAAATGTATCCCATAAAAGTCCCTCAAAATTACTATTTCTACTGACTATATACTTACATGAATACATATCTCATAGTCAATGTAAGAATGCCAGAAGTCCTCCTTCTGAATCCTAGGATCTCGAACCCAGACACTTACAAATTCCTGTAATGGCATCATAAACAAAGAAATATTCTTCAGAACTGCAAGTAGGACTGGAAAGAACTGAGGAAACGACTGCACTAAAACAAAACTGGAATGAGCTTTAACCAGTGTGGTACTTGTAATCCTTTAAAAAACAAGAAGTAAAGTTAATGAATCAGGCACCACAAGCAAATCTAGAAAACACTTTTGCCACATAATGGAATTTTTTAAATAATGCAAAACTGAGGTGGGAGCACTTCTGGATAGTTTTACTGGTTATCTGAAGACAAAGTATACTGTAAAACTGATTTTTAATTTTTAATCTTAAATAATTGGTTCAGGTTTTTTCAAATATAAAAAGTGATCATTTCTTACTTTCTTCATCTCTCTAAACTGAAACAATGGGCCCTTCTGGGTAAGTTGCTTCCTAGGACACAAATAAGAAAGGCACCAGGCCAAGCATGGTGGCTCACACCTGTAATCCCAGCACTTTGGAAGGATCTCTTGAGCCCAGGAGTTTGAGACCAGCCTAGGCAATGTGGCGAAACCCCATCTCTACAAAAAATACAAAATTAGCCAGGCGCGGTGGTGCATGCCTGTATAGTCCCAGCTACTCAGGAGGCTGAGGAGGGTGGATCACTTGAGCCCAGGAGGTCAAGGCTACAGTGAGCCTTGATTGTGCCACTGCACTCCAGCCTGGGCAAAAGAGCGAGACCCTGTCTCAAAAGAAGAAAAAGAAAGGATACCAAAGCTCATGGGAAAAGTAAGCAAAGAAGGTTGAAGTTGACTTTGTGTCTGCATCCCAGCCACGTGAGAATAAGCAATAATAACTTATTAATAGAAAAAGGAACACCTTCTTTTACATAATACTTTTCTATTTTTAAAATACATTTCCCCTACGTTAAATCATTTCATCTTCATAATATCTTTGTGTTATACATAGAAGTTAGGGATATTAAAAATCATATACAGTAGATAATTTTGTTCTTTTATAACGATAATAAGAATAGAAAACATGGGGTAAAATTTAAAACAACAGGCCGGGCGCAGTGGCTTACGCCTGTAATCCCAGCACTTTGGGAGGCCGAGGCGGGCAGATCACAAGGTCAAGAGATTGAGCCTATCCTGGCCAACATGGTGAAACACCGTCTCTACTAAAACTACAAAAATTAGCTGGGCATGGTGGC
This sequence comes from Pongo abelii, assembly GCF_028885655.2. Taxonomy (NCBI): domain Eukaryota; kingdom Metazoa; phylum Chordata; class Mammalia; order Primates; family Hominidae; genus Pongo; species Pongo abelii. The sequence continues at coordinate 58,814,905 of NC_071991.2, forward strand.
GTGTGCCTGTAGTCCCAGCTACTTGTGAGGCTGAGGCAGGAGAATCGCTTGAACTCAGGAAGCAGTGGTTGCAGTGAGCCGAGATCACATCACTGCACTCCAGCCTGGCAACAGAGCAAGTCTCCATCTCAAAAAAAAAAAAAAATTAAAACAATACTTTTTAACAAATGCTCTTTACTAAATAGGTTTAGTTTAAAAATTTGAAAATGTACAGCAAAAAAGTATCATGTTTCACGTAAGTTTTTAAGTATAACTTATTTACTCAGTGATCATAAACTTGCTAACTGAGTTTGATTTTAAATATTATAGCTTTTTGATAAGATTGGGAGTTCAAGGCTGGAATTCAGGCATTTTTTTATTGCTTGTTGGGGCACATCTGAGAGGCAGGCTATGAATGCTTGAGAGCAGAAGAAAAAAAGAGATCGGGGGCTTTCTGGACAAAGCACCTCCATTGAGTCATGCAGATAATTAAATGAGACTCTTCATCACAGAGGATTTTTCTTTAATCAAAAAAATACACCACACTCTGAAAATAAGTTTTGCCCCTATCAAGTTTCACCTTCTAGGGCAACACTTTGTCCTTGCACTGGGGACTTCTGTCCCACTGCTTGTCTTCAGTAGACAGGGATTATGAATTACTGTTCCAAAAAGTCTTATTTTAAAATATTTTTGTTCTGTATTTTTAAAATCATTTAGGGGACAGAATAAGAACAAGATAGGCAAGGCTCACACCTGTAATCCTAGCACTTTGGGAGGCCAAAGCAGGTGGATCACCTGAGGTCAGGTGTTCAAGACCAGCCTGGCCAACATAGTGAAACCCCGTCTCTACTAAAAATACAAAAATTAGCTGGGCATGGTGGTGGGCGCCTGTAATCTCAGCTACTCAGGAGGCTGAGGCAGGAGAATTGCTGGAACCCAGGAGGCGGAGGTTGCAGCAAGATCACGCCATTGCACTCCAGCCCGGGCCAACAACAGCAAGACTTGGTCAAAAAAAAAAAAACACAAGATAACACTACAGTGATGCTCTTTGGCCATTATTTCTTTTCTTTTTTCTGTTTTTTGAGATATGGTCTCACTCTGTCACCCAGACTGGAGTGCAGTGGTACGATCTTGGCTCACTGCAGCCTCAAACTCCAGGGCTAAAATGATACTCCTACCTTAGCCAACCCCGCCCCCAGTAGCTGGACTACAGGCGGGTGCCACCATGCCCAGCTAATTTTTTAATTTTCTGTAGAGACGGGGTCTTGTTATGTTGCCCAGTCTGATTCTGAACTCCTAGGCTCAAGCAACACTCCTGCCTCAGCCTCCCAAAGTGCTGGGATTATAGGCATGAGCCACTGTGCCCTGGCCATTATTTCTTCTTCTCTATTTCTTTATTTTTTTTCATGCGCATTGAGAAAACCATCATTTCTTAAAAGCACATTCTAAATTATAAGAGGGATTAAAAAACCATTTTTAAACCAAATACCCATAATATCCCCTATCACAGTGTGATAAAGCAGATTCTGCCCAAGGATGGAAACAGAAGCAAAAATCCAGGTACTCTGCTCTTGGTCTATGCTTTTCACCTCCATCTCTTGTCACTGTGTATGTGTGTGTGTCTCTTAAACTTTTAAACGCACACTCAAAATTCATTGCAGCACTAAGACTCCACATATTGTTTCAATCCTGAAAATCTTTAATTTGGTTGGAGTGCTAATTATCACTATTCTCTTGTGGATGGCAAACTTCTTCCCTCTCTGCATCCTGAAACGTTTCTGTGCCTGAGAGCCATCCCAGGCTGTTGTTCTTTGCACACTATTGCAATTCTAGGGTGACCTCATCCAAACACATTCAACCCCCTCACATGAGCTGATGGTCCCCACTCAAAGCTCCATCCCAGTGCAGGCACCTCTCCCATGGATCCAGCCTCTAGCCTGATCCACCTAGAAGTCCCTTGAGCACGCTGTGTCCATACCCTTCCCACAGCATCCTGCTCCCCTTCTCAGTGAAGAGCATCTCCCACTAACCCCAGCTAGAAACCCAGTTCTCCCAGACCCATCTGTTTGACTCATTCCCTAAATCCACACAGACCAAGTCCTTCATAGTCATTCTTCTTGGAACCACTGACAACTATTCCTTCTGCTATTGCCTTGGTTCAAGGACCTCTTGCCCAACATTAATGCAAGAACTGCTCATTTATCTCTGGGCCCATATCCAGTGCATTCCCCACATGAAGACAAGAATGGCTCCAAAACACGTTTCTGATGATGTTGCTTTCCTGCTGAAAATCCTTCAAAGGCTGCCCCATAACCTTCAAGTTCAAACTCCTCAGCTAGCACAATACAGCCTTTCATGATTTCCATTCTGCTTATCTTCAAAGGCTAAGCGTAGGTCCTCATAAGCAACATGCCACTTCACACTTCCATGCCTTTAACTAAGCTGTTCCCTCTGCCTGGATTGCTAGGCCACCCTACTGCCTTTTTTTTTTAATCTTCTCTTTTCTTCTACTATTTTTTGCCAACTCCAATTCATTTTTCAAATGCAACTCGGTCACCACTTTTTCTGGGAACCCTTCTCAGATTCACCCTGTATGACTTATTTGACCCTCCTCTGAGCCCCTAATGTCTCTGGATTGCCTTGGGCATAGTCCCTACTCAGCACGTCCTACTGTGCTGTATTGTAATTACCTGTAGGCCTCCTCTAGCAGACGCTAAGCTCCTGTAGGGCAGCTTAGGCTGTCTTGTAAGACTTGAATGCCTCATACATCCAATGCCTTCCATTAGTATCATTTAATGAATAAATAAATGCCTGCAGGAATAAACAAACTGCCTTCAAGAAAGGAAAATCAAACTTCATTTGAAATTAAAACCTCATCTACTTGGGTTCCTGGGCTCCATGAATTAATGATAAGTTATTTAGCAGCTGGTCTAAAGTTTATCTTAATTTAACAAACCCTTTCCTCTAAGGATGTGCCAATTAACAGCATAAGGATACAAGAGCAATGTTTAAGATCTGGGAGAACAAACTGTTTTCTAGCACCCTAAAGAACTCCAGAAGCACCTATTTACATAGAAATAATTGAAAATCCTTCTGATAGCTTCAGTAACTTAGTCCCCTAAGACTTGTACCAGGCAACAATTTGTTAGCCTAGTTGGAGTTAAAATATGTACTTGAAAGTAATAAAAGTACATTTATTTTAAAATATTCTATAATTCACATGGGTCTCCTCCTCCCCCATTCTGCAATTAGTAGGAATTAGTGAAGTTTCCCCACACTTTCAGCTACAAATAGCACACCCAGGAAGCCAAGGTTCACCTCTAATCTCTTAATTAGACGCATCCCTCACGACACTGCCCGCCATCCTTCAAAGGAATGTTGACAGGCTGTCAGCCACAGAGGACAGTTCCACAGCCCCTTTCCTAGAATCATATGGATTTCCTAGGAAAATTGCTTCAGCAGCTGCAGTTAGTCAATTTAATAACCTTATTAAACACTTTAATGACTTCTTGGGCCTAATGACTATATGTAGTATGAAAAAGCCAGGCAGAGTGGAATTAAAAATTCAGACTAACTGTCCCTGCTGTTCTCCATGTGAAAACAGACTTCTAAAGAAAGACTCCTAGACTCTTTGAAGACCTAATTCCTGTGTTATCCTATAATAATCAGCCTTTGATTTCAATGTTCCCTGTTTTTCCCCCATCCCCATACCCCAGGTTTGACCATTATCCACTTCTACCCTGTCTTTCCTTTCCTTAGCCCTTAAGTGAGATGAAACTAATAATAAAAATAACTGTATTGTATTATACCAGGGCACTTGACATGTGGCAGGCATTGTACTGTTTCACAAATGTTTTCTTCAATCTTTACAACAACCCTCAGAGCTCAGTATATTCTCATCCTACTTTACAGACTGTTTAAATGAGGCTTCTAAATAAGCAACTGGCCCAAAGTTAAATGACCAGTCTGAGCTAAGTTTCAAACTCAGATCTGCCTTGTTCCAAAGACTGTACTCTCAAACATGTTCTATCTAGTGATTCTTTTACTAATAGTAAATATTAGGCAATTTCCAATTTCACTGTAATTGTATTGTTTTGGAGGGGGAAGTTTTTTCTGCTTTTATTAGCTAAAATGCCAGTTCAGACAACATGCTCTTCTCAAACTCTGTCCTTCTGGCTTCTTAAAGCTTTGTATTTCATTTTTGTATTTCTAGCACCAAACATGGTACTAGCACATAGTAAGTGCATATTAAATGTTTCAGAATTAATCAACAGATTGACAAGATTTTTTAAAAGGCAGAGGTCCTCTATGCTGAAAATCTAAAATGCTATCGAAAGGAATCAAAGCAGAGACACACTATGTTCATAAATTGGAAGACCCAACATAGAGAGAAATTCTCCCCAAATTGATCTGTAGGTTTAACACAATTCCTATAAAAAATCTCAGCAAGATTTTTTTGAAGACATAGATGGGCTTATTCTAAAATTTATATGTAAAGGGAAATGTCTTAGAATAGCCAAAAAATGTTTGAAAAAGAATAAAGTGGGAGGAAGCCTTCTTCCCAATGTTAAGGCTACAGCAGCAAGACAATGGAGTCCTAGAGAAGGACAGACACAGTAGATCAATGAAAGAGAACAGAAAACCCAGAGAGAGACCTACACAAATATGCCTACCTGATTTTTGACAAAGGTGCAAAAACAATTCAAAGGAGAAGGAAAAGCCTCTCAACAAATGATTATGGAACAACTGGACATCCACAGGCCAAGAGATGAACCTCAACCTAAAGCGTGCACCTTATACAAAAATCAACACTAACCAAACCACAGATGTAAATGTCAAACACAAAACATCAGAGAAAACTTTTAGAAAAACTTTTAGAAAAAAAAAAATCAAAGAAAATCGTTCGGCCTAGGACTAGGAGAAGAGTTCTTTAAGTTATCTCAAAAGGGCAATCCGCATAAGGAAAAAGTGATCAATTAGGCTTCACCAAACTAAAAATATTTGCTTTGCAAAAGATGCCGTGAATAAGGTTAAAAGGGCAAATAAAAGATTGAAGAAATATTTGCAAACTACACATCCCATAAAGGACTTGCATCTAGAATATATTTAAAAAAAAAAAATTATCAGACGGGTGAGGTGGCTCTCTCCTGTAATCCCAGCACTTTGGGAGGCCAAGATGGGAGGATCACTTGAGCTCAGGAGTTCAAGACCAGCCTGGGCAACATGGTGAAACCCTGTCTCTACAAAACATTTAAAAACTAATTAAAAATTAGCTGAGTGTACTGGCTCACACTTGTAGTCCCAGCTACTCAGGAAGCTGAGGTGGGAGGATTGCTTGAGCCTGGCAGGTGGGTGGGAGGTTGCAGTGAGCTGAGATCACACCACTGCACTCCAGCCTCAACAAGAGAGACCCTGTCTCAAAACACTCATTCACTCACTCTAAAAACTCAATATTTAAAAAATAGAATTCAATTAGAAAACAGGCAAAAGATATGAAGAGACATTTCACCCAAATAGGGCATACAGATGGCAAACAAGCACGTAGAAAGATGTTCGACATCATTAACCACTAGGGAAATACAATTAACCCCACAATGATATATCATACATACCTATTACAGTTTCCAGGGGGATTACCACTATATTT